>NC_137027.1:25022440-25122440 GCF_032717465.1 Coenobita brevimanus | reverse complement strand
CTCACTCTTCCACACCTACATTCCTCCACTCTTGCATCCCCACATTCCTCCACTTATCCACTTCACCTCCACATTCCTCACTCTTTTACACCCACATTTCTCCACTCCCCCATCTCCACATCCCTTCACTTCTCCACCTCCACATTCCTCTTCCCACGCCATCAGAGAGATATGAGTTAATCCTCTCTGTTTTTCGAAGTGTCCTTCAGTGAGACTGAAATAGAAAAATGGGGGGATGAGGAGCATTGGCTGACTCTCCAGCTGTCCTTCCTTCGTCTGAGATGGATGGGTAGATGGGTAGATGGATGGATGGATTGATGGATAAATGGATGGTTGGGTGGATATGTTGATGAATGGTTCGATGGATGGATGCATAGATGGACAGATAGGTAGATCACAGATGAATGGATGGATAAGTAGATGGGTGGATGGATGGATAAGCGGATGGATGAATGGATGGACAAGTGGATGAATGGATGGATGGATGGATGAACAGAAGGGTGGATAGATGATTGGAGGGACAGACGGATGCATGGAATGATAGATGGATAAATAGACAGTTAGACAGACAACGAAGGCACACACTGTTCACCAATTAACTTACACGACAAAGTTTTACATAGACAATTTTTGCATATTCTTTCGTTTTGGCATTTGCCGGAAGCTATGCAGAAAACTGATATTTATTGTTTGCAGAAAAACATCAGTATTCATTTTATTTCAAACAGACAAACAGACCGACAGATAAACAAACAGACATATATAGAAAGGAGATATAGGTCAATAAACAGAAATAAATGAGATTAAGAAAACTTGAGATGGACAGACATAGAAATAGATAAAGGTAAACAGAGAAAGAGAAAAGAAATAATAAGAAAAATACGGATTTAAAAAAGTAAAAACAGAGTTACCACATTTCACCTGGCCATCATAATACCATTAACAGGTGGCACTACTCTCGTGGAGTGACGTGGAGGGACAGGTTGACGAATGAAGAAGTGAAGGAACGCTGTGGGGTGGATGTGGATGTGGTTGAGAAGATTAGGAGAAATACACTGAGGTGGTTTGGACATGTGAAGAGAATGGAGAATGAAAGACAGACTAAGAGGGTGTATGTAGGTGAGGTGGAGGGAAGGAGAGGGAGGGGTAGACCGAGGATGAGGTGGAGGGATGGAGTTGAGAGGTATATGAGGGAGGGGGGGTTGAGTTGGGGGGAGGGTAGTCAAATGGTGGGTGACAGAGCGACTTGGAGGCGTTTTGTCTGCGGCCACCCTTTGCGGGATTAGGGCGTCGGGCTATAGATAGATAGATAGATAGACTACTCTCGTCAGGCAAGTAATTAAAGGGGGAGGATAATTACTGTGTTTGTTTCACGGTTATTAGTGAATGGCCTGGCAGGAGGATATGGAGATGAGGGGGGAGGGAACGGGGAGGGGGAGAGGAAATCAGAGAGGAAAGGGAGGGAAAGAAAATAGGAATGGAGGAGGGTGAAGGTAGGGGAGGTAGTGGGAGAAAGATAAGTGAAAATATGGGAAGGGAGAAGGGAATGGGAGGAGGACGGAAAGATTGGGTTGGGGAGGAAGAAGGGAATGGGGAAGAACCGAAAAAGGTGGGGGGGGGAGAGGCTGGATAGGGGAGACAGGGGACATTGGAAAAGGTAGGGAATGGAGCAGGGGAAGGAGTGGGTAGACAGGAAATACTAAGGTAGGTTAGGGAATGCGGGACGAAAGAAGAAGGAAATGGATGTTAATGGAGAGGGCATAGGGTAGACTCGGTATCTTTGTTACTGAGAGAGAGAGAGAGAGAGAGAGAGAGAGAGAGAGACCATATATTTGAAGATATATGTTCGTGCATTACTTTTCACTTCTTCCCAAATTACCGTGTCATAATCTCTCTTTCTCTGTCTGTCTGTCTGTCTCTCATTCCTATTGGTACCGTACTATTTAATTTTATTTTATTTCCATGTACTCAAATGTATTAATAATAATAATAATAATAATAATAATATATATCAATAGCCCGACGCCCTAATCCCACAAAGGGTGGCGCAGACAAAACGCCTCCAGGTCGCTTTTTCACCCACCATTTGACTACTCTTCCCCCAGCTCACCCCCCCCCTCCCTCATATACCTCTCAACTCCATCCCTCCACCTCATCCTCGGTCTACTCCTCCCTCTCCCTCCCTCCACCTCACCTACATACACCCTCTTAGTCAGTCTTTCATTCTCCATTCTCTCCATATGTCCAAACCACCTCAGTGTATTTCTCCTAATCTTCTCAACCACTTCCACATCCACCCCACAACGTTCCTTCACTTTTTCATTCGTCAACCTGTCCCTCCATGTCACTTCACATGCTCCTCTCAAGTAACTCATTTCCACTGCTCTCTCTCTTGACTTGTTCCCCTCTTGCAAGGTCCACGCCTCGCTTCCATACGTCAGGGTAGGGATCACAATACTATCATGCAGTGACTTCTTAACTTCCATACTCACCTCCCTATTTCTCATCACTGCTTTCAGTGAATAATAATAATAATAATAATAATAATAATAATAATAATGATAATAATAATGATAATAATAATAATAATAATAATAATAATAATAATGATAATAATACAAATACTCTCACCGGGAACTGCTCTGCTCTCTTAGGGTAATTACAGATATAAATATTGTATCTGACCGACAAAATATCAATTACCCCTGACTGGTAATCCGCGGATGCAGAATGAGACTAATTAAGTTGTTTTTGTTGTTGATGTTCTTGTCATTGTTGTTGTTGTTGCTTGTTGTTGTTGTTGTTGTCGTTCTTTTTTATGTGAGGAAGAAGAAACCAAAGGCAATGAGCCCGCAAAACTGTTCCTTCCAAGAGAAAAACAAAATACAAGGGAGAACCAAATTCAAGATCCATTCATTTCGAGATGCCTAGACACACTGATAATGAAAGACTGGAGATCATTGTCACGGGGTTTTTGTGATTATGCAATATTAAAGAATAATGTTCAATAATACTTGAGAACAGGACAAAGAATTGACTTGTGAAAATCAAGCAATGATTACTTTATGCTGGCTTACTTCGCCGATTCTCTAAGGACGAGAATTTATAAACTTTCTCAACAGTACACAGGAGAGACTAATTACTCACTCGTGCTGTTTATTAGTACTACTGGCCTCTGGAGAAAGTGACTCCACCCCTGACAATCAATAACTAATGCTATTAGTGATAAGCAGGTTCTTGCCGATGCATTAACTCCTGGTTGCACAACGGATTTTAAGCTTAATACAAAAGGACTGGCCTAAGTACCAGTTATGAATAATGCAAAGCGTTTATGCAAACTAGGAGCTAAAAGTGAAATAAGCTCGTGGAGAAATAAACACGAGTTTACGTTAAGCTCAAGAGAAAAGAACTGTTAATTTATTGATTACAATGAAATAAATTTACGCTACATGCGTCTCAAATGACTTCAAAATAAGGAGAACAAAGAGAATACACTCACTCAAAAGCTAAACTCTTAAACCTAGGAAAATATGAAAAGAAATACTGGTCAGAGAGTGGGCTAAGCGGAATGGACTGGGCGTCATTGCTGAGGAAGGACACTGCCATACACGCTGAACCTCTCGCCGATTCACGCTGAGTGGGAATTCAGGAACTCGCTGTACATGCTGCTCCAGGCCAACGAACGTGTTCCACGGCGTTCTAATCCTGACTGAATTCAAATTGTGAGAGAGAGAGACGAGAGTGGGCCGCACTTGCTAACAGCTAACGAATTTAGTGTAAGCGATACACACTCACAATAAATCACTCAGCGGAGGTGCTAATGTCGTGCACAAAGACAATCACTTATGAAACAGTGAAAAATGGTTCTGAAAACATTCCCGATCGGGTGAATACGTGGCAGTTGACTGAGTGATACATACTGGGATTCCACTAGAATTCACGGTTTGCCACCAAAGATTAATGTCACCAGTTTATTCAAATAGAGAACGCACCGACTCGTGACATTATGCCCCATCAAAATGATTTTTTTTCCTCAGGGGAAAAAAAATTTCAATATACATACATATAAATCCTAACTCAGTCACACAAGATTCACACTGTGGTGTGTGTGTGCTATCCTGCTACAGGAGAAAGTCACAGTCGCCAGTGAGCGATAAAAACTCGTATTTACATTAATAGAAGCAAGCTTGAGGAAAAAACTCCGTGACGACGGTAAAAAATCCTGTACTCAGGTGAAACTGAGCGAAAAGATCACTACATTAACAACTAATTGTTATGTAGCGTGATGTATGTGATACACAATGTAGGTGTGACAGTTGTGGTGTAACTGTACCTACGTGTAAAATTACATAATGTAAGTCAATAGTAAATGATGACGACGAGACAGAAGAGAAGAGGCAGCAGCATGCATCAGGAACGATCAGCTGTTCTGCACGGCAATGCTGCACCCGCCAGCTGCACCTGCGAAAGCAATCAAGGTGGAGCATCAAAAGTGTCATTTCTCTCTCTCTGCCTAGCAATCAGTACTTGTGTTACATAAAGTACACTATTTACATTATTAACCAGGAAACGTAGTCAAGGCGTCTCTGCAGGACATCAAACGCTGACCCAGTTTACTGGTTAAACCCTAAACTTAATTAGCGAAAAGACTGGGCGTTTCTGCAGGACATCAAACGCTGCAATTCGCTAAATTAACCAGGGAATGTGGTCAAGAGCGAAAAGACTCGGCGTTTCTTCAGGACATCAAACGCTGCAATTCTCTAGGTACCCAGTTTACTGGTTAAACCCTATACTTACGATTAACGACAGGAAGCTGAGAATCACTATGCAATCTCAGGCAGGTCACATTTTAATACCCACCGTGGGTGTGAACATTCATGTGGATAATGTGCATTCTCTGGGAATCCTCTGAGAGGCCCACAGCTCGAGATGTTGCACAAGGTAATTCATACACAGCCTCGGATTGCCACCGGGTTCTCAAACTTCCCCCTTAACTTACGGTACATATGTATGTACAGGCCCTGGACATACTGTGTCCTGTGGGGCCAATGGGCAAGACATCAGGTCTGCACCCACTTCACCACTACCCTGTCTCTCAACTGACTCAGAGATTACGGGTGTAGTTTCAAATGGCACAGGAAGGACATGTCCCTGATTAGTGGTACGTGGACACACATTGCAGGAATGCACAAAACTATCTATCTCTCGTCCCATCTCTGGCCAGAAAAAGTCAGCACGGATATGGCCCTGGGTTTTCCTTTTGCCCAGGTGACCTCCTGAGGCTGAACAATGACCCCATTCTAACACTGCTAGGCGGTAGTTAACAGGAACGACAAACTGCAGTAGAACCTCGCCCTGGGGTGTTCGTGACTCACGGAACAGCCGTCCTTGTTTGCGAAGGAACTTGGCTTGACCTCCTCATGAATACTTTATCACTCTATCCTTTTGTTTCTCTCGCACAGCAGCAAGTGTTGGGTCAGAATGCTGTTCTTGAACAGCAACTTGGCTACACATCAGATCTTGCGGCAATTCAATGATCACCGGGGTGACACAGTTTGAAGCCTCAGCAATGGCTTGTGTTACTGTAGCCGAAGTCTGAGTAGCGTCATCTTTAGTGCAACTATCCTTGGCACCGGGAATATTGCCTACGATAAGGTCAAATAAGGGTTCTGGCATGACAACTGCAACTGTTGTACCAGTGTAAAATGGAGATGCCACCTGGATACGTGCCTCAGGGAACAATCTCACTGATCCATCAATAAGGTTAGCTTGGATCTGTCGACCTGTATACTCCTCAGGCCGAACTAGACTCTGCCTGACAGAGGAACCTGAGGACCCATTGTCTCTCAGGACCTTCACAGGAATGGCTCCCACAAACCCTGGGTGAACAAGGAAGGCACTGTCACCTGTGGGAGGGCCTGTGGAGGAAGCAGCTAGCCACTGATTAGGCTGCTGAATAAATGATGCGGCAAACATGGTGCCCTGAGAATTAGATACTTGAGGGGTTGTACTCACCGTCTGGGGAGACGGAGCATTGGCCTCCTGTGGAGGAGTGTTCACTGTCGCTGAGGGACTAGAGAACTGTGGGGAAGTACCCGTACTGGTAGGGACGACACCACCGTGGTGCTGTTGAGGATGAAGGCTGCGTTAGCCTCCTGCCTCCGAGGAGCTGGTGCTGAAAAGGACAGTCCCGACGGTCGGTTGCGTGGCTGATACTGGTGCTGGTTAGGGTACCTGTTGTACCCCTTTCACTCAGGTTTCTGGGTGTTTTGCTCCCCGGTCCTTCCTCAGCAGTTTTGGACCTTGACCATTATTCTGAGAATGGCCTTGTTGCTGGGGTTCAGTCTGACACGGTTTCCCAGATTTATCAGGTTTCCTGTTCCAGGTATGCTGCTTGCGAGTTTGATACCCGTATGCAGTGAAGAATGCATCAGCCTTCTTCACCATTTGGCTGGCATCTCTTACCTGGCAGATCTTAAGCTGAGACATAAGTTCAGTAGGCCACGACTTTTCTAGCTGCGTGCGCAGCATAAGGTCAATTATCCCCTCATGCGTGGAAGGAGTTTCATCTTTCTCCATCCACTCATCTAAGTAAGCAGTAAGCTGGTCAAGAAACTGAATGGAAGTCTCATTTTCCTGTAAACGCACCCTCATGAACTGACTCTTGGCGTTGTCAACTGTGAGACCGTACGCTTTAACGAGTGCGGCCTTCATCATCTCATAAGTGAGATTGTCTCCACGAATTCTGTGGAGAATATCGAGGGCAGGACCCTCAAACGGGCTAAGAAACTGAAGCCGCTTAGCTGCATCATCCAGCTGGTACAGTTGAGCCATGTCTTCAAAACGAGCTATGTATGGCTCAATTCGCTCGCCTTCCTTGTATGGAGGAGGCTCGATGTGTGGGGTCGCCATAATATGTGCTGGGATAGCGCTTGTGGAGCTTGGGCCATCTGCACCAAATGTGTCTGAAGCCAAGGAATCTCGCTTGAGCTTCAACATTTCAAATTCATGTATTTCGCATGCTTCTCGCTCCTCACTTTCGTGTTCTCGTTCTCTCTGTCGTTCCTCACGCTGTTCTCACTCATGTTCTAACTCGAGTTCGCGTTGTTTTCGCTCGTGTTCGCGTTCTCTCTCGCGTTCCTCACGCTGAATTTGACGGTCCTCACGACCATCACTCTCGCGTTGCTGCTCATAAGTAAACCGAGAGAGGACATAGTCCTTTACTATCTCGGGGTCAGTAAGCCCCATATCTTTAGCTTCCTGTACACAGACATTGGTAGTCATGATGCTAACTCAGTCTGGGTGAAGTAAGGACTAAGTACTGACTGCTGTTTTGCAGAGAAAGATGCCAATAATCGAGAATAAAGAATATAGGCACAGGTTAGTGGTGACCAGTTTAATGTAGTCAGACAGGTAAAGAAAGAAAATTAAACAAAACACTGACTGTGAAAACTATTACTTAAAATTGATAAAAATGAATTAATAATCACCAGTAAGATAATGCCTATAGACTTTAATGATAAATACCTAAGTATGAGTGAGTGAGTATTGACTCGTGAATAACTTTAGAGCTTGGAGTTAATATCCTGGAATGAGGTCGCCAAATGTCACGGGGTTTTTGTGATTATGCAATATTAAAGAATAATGTTCAATAATACTTGAGAATAGGACAAAGAATTGACTTGTGAAAATCAAGTAATGATTACTTTATACCGGCTTACTTCGCCGATTCTCTAAGGACGAGAATTTATAAACTTTCACAACAGTACAAAGCAGAGACTAATTACTCACATGTGCTGTTTATTAGTACTGTTGGCCACTGAAGAAAGTGACTCCACCCCTGACAATCAATAACTAATGCTATTAATGATAAACAGGTTCCTGCTGATGCTTTAACTTCTGGTTGCACAACGGATTTTAAGCTTAATACGAAAGGATTGGCCTAAGTACCAGTTATGAATAATACAAAGCGTTTATGCAAATTAGGAGCTATAAGTGAAATAAGCTTGTAGAGAAATAAAACACGAGTTTACATTACATTAAGCTCAAGAGAAAAGAACTGTTAATTTACTGATTACAATGAAATAAATTTACGTTACACATATCTCAAATGACTTCAAAATAAGGAGAACAAAGAGAATGCACTCACTCAAAAACTAAACTCTTAAACCTAGGAAAATATGAAAAGAAATACTGGTCAGAGAGTGGGCTAAGCGGAACGGACTAGGCATCGTTGCGGAGGAAGGACACTGCCACACACGCTGAACCTCTCGCCAATTCACACTGGGTGGGAATTCAGGAACCCGATGTACACGCTGCTCCGGGCCAAAGAACCTAGTTCCTCGGTGCTCTAATCCTGACTGAACTCAAATTGTGAGAGAGAGAGGCGAGAGCGGGCCGCACTTGCTAACTGCTAACGAATTTACTGTGAGCAATACACACAATAAATCACTCAGCGGAGGTTCTAATGTCGCGCACAAAGACGATCACTTATGAAACAATGAAAAATGGTTCTGAAAACACTCCCGATCGGGTGAATACGTGGCAGTTGACTGAGTGATACATACTGGGATTCCACTAGAATTCGCAGTTTCCCACCAAAGTTTAATGTCACGAGTTTATTTAAATAGAGAACGCGCTGACTCGTGACAATCATAGGAAGCAGGAAATACAGACAGAGGGAGACAGTTCCAGAGTCGACCTGTTGCATAAATGAAGGACTGGGAGTAATGGTTAATTCTTGCATTAGAGAGTTGGACAGAAAAGGGGTGAGAGTTTGCTGCTAGACGGGTGCAAAGCGCCCGTTGTAGAGGTGGAAGAATGCATGCAGACAATTCAGGGGAGCAATGACCATTGAAGTACCAATGGAAAAGAGATAAAGATGCAACAGTGCGGCGAAGAGACAAAGGTTGAAGGGAGTCAGTAAGAGGGGGAGGGTTAATGAGACGAAAAGCCTTTGACTCCACCCTATTGAGAAGAGCTGTATGTGGGGAGCCTCCACACACATAAGAGTTGTACTCCATGCAGGGGCGGAAAAAACCCCTGTATACAATCAACAATTGTGCAGGGGTAAAGAAGGAACAGAGTCGGCTTAGCACACCCAATCTCTTGGAAGCAGATTTTACAAGAGATGTAATGTGATCTTTCCAAGATAAGTTCCGAGTAAATGAAACCCCAAGCATGTTCAACAGTGATGCAGGATTAAGCTGAATATTATGAAACATTAGTGGGTATACCTGTGGAAGATTTTGTCAGGTTGATAGGTGTAAAAACTGAGTCTTTGATTTATTGAAAACAACCAGATTATTTTTACCCCAGTCAGAGATACGAGCCAAGTCAAACATTAGGTGTGCCATAGCCTCATCCCTTGTTTGTTGAAGTAACTGCTGAGATGGACGTTGCAGGAATCGAATGGAAAGGTGAAGGGTGGAGTCATCAGCGTATGAGTGGATAGGGTTAGATGTACAACTTAGGTCATTGATGAATTAAAGGAAGAGAGTTGGTGATAGGACAGAGCCCTGAGGAACACCACTGTTAATAGATCTAGGAGAAGAACGATGGCCGTCTACAACAGCGGCTATAGAACGACCAGAAAGGACGCTAGAGAAGAAGGCACAGATAGAAGGATAGAAATCATAAGAGGGCAGTTTGAAAATTAAAGATTTATGCCAGACTTGATCGAAAGCCGTTGAGATGTCGAGTGCAATGGCAAAGCTTTCGCCAAAGTCCCAAAAGGAGGATGACCAGGAGTCTGAAAATAGGTGAGAAGATCACCTGTGGTCTGTCCCTGACGGAACCCATACTGATGACCAGAAAGAAGGTTGTGATAGGAAAGATGCTTTAAAATTTTTCTATTAAGAATAGACTTGAAAACTTTTGATATACAGGATGTTAGAGCAATTAGACGACAGTTAGAGGGTTGGGAATGGTCACCCTTCTTTGGGACTAGCTGAATTAGAGCAAACTTCCAGCAAGAAGGAAAGGTGCAAGTTGATAGACAAAGGCAAAAGAGTTTGCCTAGACAGGGTGTAAGCACAGAAGCACAGTTCTTGCGAACAACAAGAGGGACTCCATCAGGCCCATATGCCTTATTAGTATTGAGGCTTGTGATGGCAAAAAATACATCAGCTGAAGAAATTTTAATGTTAGCCATGAGGAAGTTAGAGGGGGGAAGTGACGGAGGAACAGCACTGGAATCGTCTAAGGTGGAATTGGAGGAGAAAGTCTGAGCGAAGAGATCTGTTTTATCAGTTGAAGAAATAGCTACAGAGCCATCAGAGTAGAAAGGAGGAGGGAAGGATGATGATGTAAAGTTGTTAGAAAGGTTTTTGGCAAGGTGCTAGAAGGAGCAGGAAGAATTCGAGTTAGAGAGTTTTAAGGATTATGTATGGATGAAATTATTTTTAGCAGAGCAAAGAACAGACTTAGCACGATTCCGGGCAGAAACGTAGAAAAGATGTGATTCAGGGGTGGGTTGGCTACGGTACCTTTTATAGGCCCTCTCCTTGTTGCGGACAGCATTAGAACAAGCGTGATTAAACCAAGGCTTTCGTGCATTAGTCAAAGGATATGAGAAAGGAATGTATGCTTCCATGCCCGAGAGAATAATCTCCATAATGCGTAAGGCACGCTCAGATGGCTCCCGGCCATGGAAGCAATAATCATTCCAGGGGAAATCAAAGAAGTACTGCCTGAGGGCCTCCCAATCCGCAGCTCCAAAGTGCCACAGACGACGTTTTTTTGGAGGGTCTGCAGGCCGTACTGGAGTGATAGGAAAGGTTAAGGTGATAAGGTTGTGATCGGAGGAGCCCAAAGGAGAGAAAAGATTAACAGTGTAAGCAGAAGGATTGGTTGTAAGGAAGAGGTCAGGTATGTTGGAACTCTCTCCAAGGCGGTCAGGGATACTGGTAGGGTGCTGTACGAGCTGCTGTAGGTCATTAAGGATAGAAAAGGTGTAGGCTTGTTCACCAGGTGGATCAATGAAAGGAGAAGAGAGCCAAAGGTGGTGGTGAACATTGAAATCTCTAAGAATGGAGATTTCAGAGAAAGGATAATGGATAGAATATGTTCCATCGTAAAAGTAAGATAGTCAAAGAATTTTTGATAGTCAGTAGAATTAGGAGATAAGTAAACAGCGCAGCTGTTGTTTTCATGGCATAGAGCCTGTCTGTTCTGGTAGTGCGTTGATGGTGAAAAAATGGTGTGTAAGTGGGTGAAAATTTTACACTTGTGTGTGTGTGTGTGTGTGTGTGTGTGTGTGTGTGTGTGTGTGTGTGTGTGTGAGAGAGAGAGAGAGAGAGAGAGCAAGCGAGCGAGCGAGCGAGCTAGAGAGAGAGAGAGAGAGAGTGTGTGTGTGTGTGTGTGTGTGTGTGTGTGTGTGTGTGTGTGTGTGTGTGTGTGTGTGTGTGAAAGAGAGAGAGAGAGAGAGAGAGAGAGAGAGAGAGAGAGAGAGAGAGAAGGTGAGCTACTGTTGTTGTTATGGAAGCTCTGTCTGGTCTCATGTTGGTCGGTAATTTCAGAGGATTAAAGGCTGCAGGGGTGTTGGGTACGGTTGATTTTGAAGTTATTGCTTTTGCGACTGAGTTCTGAAAGTTAACTGTGTTTTGTTGGGCTTTGTATTTTATCTGATCCTATAATATGTCTTGAGGTGAAAAGCTGTTGGGTTACAGTCTGACGATTGTGATGTTGTGTTGCTCTTGTGAATGTGTGTTGTAGACTGAACGTTTGGTGTGGTGCAACTAAATCTGCTTTAAATATCTACACTGTTGCTGCTGTATCTGTATTGCTGCTGTACTAGTGAGTTGTGTTAATGTACGAGTATTGTAGTCTGGTTTCGCTTGATGAAACTGGACCACTCCCACAATCTGAGTACTAACTTGTGGGTGCATGAACTTCATTGATTCTTAGTTACTAAAACGAGTAATATCCGCCCTCTAGTCTGTCTACACTTAGCTATCAACTGAGCTGAAGAGGTAAAGGATCTTCGTTAGGCTAGAACAACCGCTCTGTTTTCTATCCTGCATCTGATGAAATTGTCTTCTGTGTTGCCTTTGTGTTGCCGTTGTAGTCGAGCTGTGTGTATCGTGTCTCTTCCTGTAGTTGTCTCTTGCTTTGCCGCTGAATCTATGTTGTTCTGTACCCGAGTGTTGTGTTCCTATAGTTGTTCTGCATCGTGTTTCTATTGTAGCTTTCATGTACCGATTGTACTGAGCTACTGCATTACCACTATACCTGTGTCCCTGCTGTAACATAGTATATTGTGTTTCTAAGCTAATAATATATTGCGTTGCTGAGTCGGAGGAAGGGTGACTTGCAGTCCCAATGGATCCAGGTCTGAAGGCCGGTTGGAGCGGGGAACAGTTTAAGAATCTGAATTTCGTTAAAACATAGTTTACCGATCCAGCAGAAGACCTGCCTTCATGTAAAAACATCCCCGCTAATACCAGTGCACCAGTCCTGAATGAGACACCCCTAGCATGTACACAGTGTGAACGGTGGATGTTAGCGCCGAAGTAGTACCACGTGATGTAGGATGGAGGACTACTGGGCCTCAGGGAACGGATTGTAAAGCCAATGTCCAGCGTCGGGCACAGACAAACTATTTACTGTTGTATCATTATATCACCTGATTTATCTTTGTCTGACCATCGTTCCTGTATCCTTACTGTATCCAGATATTGCATATCGTGTGTCTAACCTAATTATGTCTTACGATGCAATTGTATCGTGTCTCCTTGCGTAACGACTGTATCGTGTATCACATGTAATTACGCCTGTAGCCGTATCCCTGCTGGAACTCCTTGCATCACTGCTGTAAATTGTGTCCCCTGTAATCATCCTTGCATCACCACTATCATGTATCGCCTGTAATTACCCTTGTACCTGTATCTCCAATAATTATCCTCTCATCACCGCTGTATCATGTATCTTCTGTAATTACCGTACCTGTATTCCCGCTGTAGCCTAATGCTGTGTTGTTTGCGGGTTCGGCAGTAAAGGATGGGTGTGATGGTGGGCTTAAAGATGCAGCACTGAAGCAAACCCACCTGAGGGAATATTCATTACACACACACACACACACACACACACACACACACACACACACACACACACACACACTTGCGCGCGCCTATCTTCACAAGATATCTGCTCTCTTTTCATCTATCCTCGTGTGTGTGTGTGTGTGTGTGTGTGTGTGTGTTAAAGTAGAAATGCCGGTAACACCACTGAAAACTCGCGGCTCGAGTGTCTGACGTAGAGCAGAGCTGCCTCATGGGAACGAATTGCGGGGAAAAAATTATAACGCTTGATGTTAAACTAATTATATCCATCTCTCTCTCTCTCTCTCTCTCTCTCTCTCTCTCTCTCTCTGTATATATATATATATATATATATATATATATATATATATATATATATATATATATATAATCACGTGGAAATGGAGGAAAGAATGGTCTATATAAGTTTTACAAAAGCGACCAATTTTCGTAAAGAACATGTAAAAATCTGTACAAAGGGACATCAGCACGTATAAGTTAATAATGAGTTAAGGCTGTTGGCCTAGTTTCCGTTGTCTCGCATGTAGGTCATGAACAGAAGGTGCTCTCCCTCAAGCCCCTTGTCGACAGTGGGACAATGGTCGGACTGCAGGACCACAATACGGGATATGCGGCCTTCCACAACAGCTGCAACACGGGGATAGGGGAGGCTGCTTAGGAGGACTGGGAATAAATAGGTGGGTAGGAAGAGAACAAATAGACAAGGAGAAAAGACATGGATAGTGCTAGGCATGATGAATATAGGTGGCTAGGGAATGGAGATGGGTGAGAAAACTGAAATAAATGTGCAATACGAAGAGACGGATGGTTGAAAGAGGGCAGGTGAACTGGGAGAAAACAGATGGACAAGGGAGAGGAGAGTCAGATAGGGATTGGTAGATAGGAACAAATTTCAAGGATGTAGGGAGAAAGTGAATGGGGAGAAAAGGATAGATAGGGAATGCTGATGTGGCATGATATAGATGGAAGGAGAGTTGAGATGAGTTAGCGCGGTGTCTGGTGGATGGGGATGGGGTTCAACTGCGCAGAGAGAGAGGCTGGGGGAATGGAAGAAGGATGTTGTACTCATAAAATCATACAAAACTACAAAGGACGTGTTTGGATCAGTACAGGAGTAAAAAATGAGGAACAGCTGTGGTACAGTTGAAAGCATTATAACGATCTATTTCATAACGATAAAAATCAAGACAATGAACAATGACTTTCGAAACCCAGTAATAGGATCTTCAGAACCCAACAAGCTCCCTGAAATATCATCCTCGAGTTTCATACTAGTTCGACAAAAATGTGGACCGATAATACTGTTTGCAAATGTACATGTGTGATGCAGAAAAATGAGGAGAAAGTGGTCCGACAAAGACAGGAGGACACAGAAGGACAGGTGTGGCACAGACGGCCAGACAATTGACGGTTTAGGGGGTGAGTTTCCGAGACGTCTTCACCGGCGTAAGATAAGCTTTGGTCAATATGATGTTCTCCGAATTTTGCACACCTTCCAGCGTTTTTTGTTTGTTTTTGTTTTTTTTTCATGATAACATGTGGTAATTGCTTGTGCCCACGCCTTACGCACAATGGTTTGAGTCCATAAGAGGTGACAGGATGTTTTTTTTTTATTTTTTCCATTCTGTAAAGTATTGACATGGAATTAAGTCTGTCTGCTGCAACTAATTTTTTTTTTTCTTAACTGAGCACACGGCATACAGTCACCCATAGATACCCTACGCTGGAAAACACTGATATCACCATAATTATCATTTAAGAAGTAGATGCCATGCTATATGCTGGAATACACGGTAGAAGGATATTTCAAAACGTTTGGAACTTGATGGTCGGCTTATGTTCAGGTCTAGACTACAGTTACATTAAATGCCATATTTAGCCCTTACATGTATCTGTAATGAGGTGTCAGGCGAAAAGTCTTTATATATGTTACATTTAGGGCCTTACCGGTATTCTCGTGAGCTTTAGGGGCTTTCTAGCAGTTTTTCCTACTGATTTATTTTGCACAGTGCAATTCGCTGATTTCTTGTATAGGGTAAACTCTACAGCACACGGAAGTGGAAACCTGAGTTGTAGTGTTTGAGTTTTGTATAAGGTAAATATTTCAGCACAGAAAATGAGAGTTTATGGAGTTGTTACTTCTGAAAGTAGATACCTAAGGAGCTGTAGCTGCTGAGTTTTGTATAAGACATATAAATACTTAACACAAGAAAACAGTTAAGAAACTGTAGATTTTGAGTCATTTATGAGCATGGATGTGTACACGACTGTCTTACTCACCAACCAGTTTTCTGTATTTAACGTTATATTACGCTGGCTGTTCGCAGTTCCCCCAAACATAGCGTTATGGCTTCGACCTCCCCACGAGATTGCCGAGTGTAGGTTATCCCATGAATGTCTCCCTGTCCGACACGTGGGAAGAAGCCAGGTGTCAGAGTAAGGCGGAAAGCGAAAACCTGTGGTCATTTCTGAGATTTATCTGATAACTTCGGAGCACTTAAATGATAAAGGGAATATGAGGAAAAGAACTGTAAGCGTATCTGTTTGTGTGTGTGTGTGTGTGTGTGTGTGTGTGTGTGTGTGTGTGTGTGTGTGTGTGTGTGTGTGTGTGTGTGTGTGTGTGTTTATGCAAGAAAGAAGGAACCAAAGGCCTGGGGCCCGCAAACCGTTCCTCCCAAGAGAAAAAAAATAATAATACAAAAGAGCCAAAATCAAGATCCTTTCATTTCGATATGCCTGGACACACTGCTTTTGGAAGACTGGAGATCATAGGAAGTAGGAAATACAGAGAGAGGACGGCAGTTCCAGAGTTGACATGTTGCATAAATGAAGGACTGGGAGTAACGGTTAACTCTTGCATTAGAGAGCTGGACAGAAAAGGGATGAAAGTTTGTTGCTAGACGGGTGCTTCGCGCCCATCGTAGAGGTGGAGGGATGCAAGCAGACAGTTCAGAGGAGCAGCGACCATTGAAGTAGCGATAGAAAAGAGATAAAGATGCAACAGTGCAGCCGAGAGAGCCAGTATGAGAAAGATAGTTGATGAGACGAGAAGCCTTTGACTCCACCCTAATAAGAAGAGCTGTATGTGGGGAGTCTCCCCACACATGAGAGTTATACTCTACACAGAGGCTAATAAAACCCGTGTATAAAGTCAACAACTGTGCAGGGGTAAAGAAGGTACGGAGTCGGCTTAGTTCACCTAATCTCTTGGAAGCAGATTTTACAAGAGATGCAATATGATCTTTCCAAGATAAGTCCCGAGTGAATGAAACCCCAAGCATGTTCAAGGGTGATGCAGGATTGAGCTGGATAATATTAAACATTAGTGGGTACTCCTGTAGGAGATTGTGTCGGGTTGATAGGTGTAAAAACTGAGTTTGTGTGTGTGTGTGTGTGTGTGTGTGTGTGTGTGTGTGTGTGTGTGTGCCACCAGTCTCGATAGCGTGGTCTTAGGTACTTGTAGGGATGTAGGGCAATCGATTATGGATCGTTAAGCTCAGCCAGAATAAAGTAGTGAGAAGTAGTGTCAACGAGGTGAGTTACAGCACTCCTGGGTTACTAAGTTTATTGCACACAGTTATATTAGTGAGTTACAATGTGGCGGAGAGCGTGACCCTAATGTTCGGACCTTCTCTCTACCCTTTCTCTCTAGCCCTTCTTTCCCCTTTCTCTGATCGTGTTATCTGACCTACTCTCCAACCCCTTCTCTCCCTCTTCTCTCTTTAAGTCCTTCTGATCTGAAGGGAAGCTCTCCGACATTATATACAGCCTGGAGAGGATGTGTGTGCGGGATGTAGTGTCTAGTTACTCACGTGGACTGAAAAAGTTTGTTTGAGATACATCAAATGTTAAGAATTTTTGATGGTCTGGGACCACAAGACTATGGATATACATTATGGGGATTGACATTCCTAGTGAGAAGCTGTGCACGTCTCCAGCAGTCACTACATCCTGTACATTGTGTTTATGAGATATATACTAATGTCTATACAATGCCTATATAATGTCTACATATCGCTCGGTCAGGCGGAACTGGCGTTCCATCGACAGTTAATATTTTCCTAACATATTAATGCATACTATATACACATAACAATTAACTTGTAACTTAATTAAGTGAAGTACATAATACTGTAAAAGTATCATAAGTGAATGAATATTACAGTTACATTGTGTTAATGCTATTATAGTTACATCATTTTAATTAGCACATAGTTGAACATCTTGATTCCAACAACTTATTGATAAACAATATGGTTTTTGCCACGAAAGATCCACCATTGACATAGTCTCCTGACTCATACCATCCATCAATCAATCGACCTACATGGAGAAACTCATGCAGTAGCCGTTGATATTTCTAAAGCTTTCGACAGAGTATGGCACCGTCTTTTGTTTCTTTGATTTCCTCATCTCTCAGTGACAGAAAAGTAAGAGTAAAAATAGATGATGCAAATTACAATTTCCACTCAATTAACGCCGGCGAGCCACAGGGATCAGTTCTGGCACCAACCCTGTTCCTGGTTCATATTAATGATCTCTTATCTGTCACCCACAGTCCCATCCATTCATATGCAGATGACTCAACACTTCATAGTTCATTCACACTCAGACACCTATTCAAAACTCTAGCATCTCTAACTCTCAACTCAGTACAGCCATCTCCATAAATCAAGACTTATCTACGATCAGTGAATGGAGACAAAACAACCTTGTCTCATTTAATGCTAGTAAAACAAAATATATACAGTTTACTAATAGACAGATATTGCCAGATTCATATATTACCTTCATTGCTACTAACATGCCCATCTCCAGAAGTATTGAAATTATCGGCGTCTCACTTAGCAATGCCCTCAGCTGGACCTCTCATGTCAGATCACTTGCTATAACTACCTCAAAGAAACTTGGATTATATTAAAGAATCCTTAACATCTTCACTGACGAGCAGTTAGCTATAATTAATACGAATTATATGTGCTCATAGCTTGAATACTGCTTACCCTTGTGGAATGGATGTGGAGAGGTTGCATTAAAATAACTAGACAAAATTCAGAACAAAGCTGTTGGAATTATTAATAACCCTACAATTATAAATAAACTACCTCCCCTACAAGTATGAAGGAATGTTGCCTTCCATGCATTATTTTACGGATATTTTTATGGCAAATGCTCAGACGAAGTTGCGTCCATTGTGCCACCTCTCCATGCCTTCCCTCGTTCTACACGGGCATCTGGTAGCGCTCATGACTGGAATGTCACTCAGCCACATTGCAGAACTTCTATCAGAATTCTTTCATTCCCCGAACTGCATCTCTCTGGAACTCGCTTCACCAGAGTTGTTTCTCAACCTACAGCTGTTCAGGTCTAACTGTTACAGATATCTTATAAACAGAGGACACCAGTAATCTGCTGTATGGATTATTATTTTTTTAATTCATTTGTTTTTCCTTCCTTTGCTCTGTTATATATATATAAAAAAAATCTCAGGCTCTTATGACTCAGCTGTATGAAGAGTAACTGTGTGGTGTCCGATGGAATAGGACGCTAGAGTTGTCCCGACCATGAGAGGGATAATACCCTCCAAAATACCAGTCTGAATCAACTATCAGATTCATAACTCATTTTCAGCTGAGTAAATTCGCTTGACGTCAACTGGAATAGATTACTAGAGTTGTCCATGAGAAAGAAAGTATAGAAATACCAGTCTGTGTAAGTCTCAGATTTCTATCATTCACTTTCGCCTATATATATAACCCTCTGATGTTAGCTGGAGTGAAATATCAGACTCATCCCTACTATGAATGTTAATACAGGAATATTCACCAACCTGCAATTCTCTTCCATTTCCCGACACATGTTATTCCCAGCCCCAGGGCCACTATGAATACTTTTATATATTACGCATTGTTTGTAATCTGTCCACCCGTTCCTTGGTAATGAATAAATTTACATTCAGATACAGACACACACACACCCGAGATCAACATTTTTACCCTATTTTACAACGAGGAAGAAGCCTTTCCCCCCCTTCACGTCTTGTATGGTGTGTGTGTGTGTGTGTGTAATTCACCGGGTCGGTCAGGATCAGTCGATGGTGGTGATCGTCAGCATTTTACCCTCCCGGAAGGGAGCTGAGAGCTCATATAGTCCGATCTAAGGGCAAGGCTGTGACCTTCACACACGCACACACCCGTCCCCTTGCTCAAGGGGAACAGTAACCACCCACTTCGTCAGTGAAACTTTTCGCAACCTGAGCGAGGCGCGAACTCCCGTCCACCAGTTGGCAAGCGAGAACGTTACCACTGCACCAGCGCGTGTGTGTGTGTGTGTTTGTGTGTGTGTGTGTGTGTGTGTGTGTGTGTGTGGAGAATATCAAGGGAGACGTCATCGCACTGAGAAAGTTAACAAAATTAATCCCATCCAGTTTGTATAATATTATATATGTCAATCTGTCTACGTACCTATATAGCCTTACTTTCAAATCTCAGTCTCTCTTGTTGAATATTTTTTTACCCTTTGTGTCACAATGGTCACTGAAGCTGTAATATTAACTCTCTCTCTCTCTCTCTCTCTCTCTCTCTCTCTCTCTCTCTCTCTCTCTCTCTCTCTCTCTCTCTCTCTCTAAATGGGACACTAGTCAAAATAAATCCAGGGACTCTAACGGACATTATACATATCAGTTAATGGGGCGTAGTTCGGCGGAAATTGCTCAGGATAAAAGTTAGCACCAAGAAAATCCCTGGGCAACGCAGGCAGGCAGGCAGGCAAGCATGGAGAAAGACTGGTTTGTTAAGGAAGTTGAATGGTCTTTGGCGGCTGGGGACTTGAGTTGTGTGTCTTGGTATGTGTTGCCTTGGGGTAGTGTGTTCCTGTTTCTGCCTTCCCTCGTCCTTTCATCCTTCTTTCCGCGTACTTCTTTCTCTTTCGCCCTCCTGTTTCTTAGCCTGTTCCTTCTTCCTCTTCCGCCTTCTTCTTCTTCTTTCTTTCTTCCTTCCTCCCTCTTCCTTCATTTCGGTCCATCTTCCTTCTTTCTTCCCTCTCCCTCCACTTTCTTCCTTCCTTCCTTCTTCCCCTTTTCTTCCTCTTCCTCCCTTCTTTCTCTTGCATGTTCCATTTGCTCCCTCCTTACTCTTCCTAGTGATTAGTTGAGGTCTTCTCCATGGTCGCTTGCCAGTGTATTGATGGGTAATTAATTGAGAGGTGGCTGTTATTCTTATTCATGGTCTTGCTCTGGCCACTCTTCCTCTTCCATCTTCTCTTCCTGCTTCCTCTTCTACTTATTCTTTCCTGAGATCCTTGTCGTCAAGGTCGGATGCTTGTGTCTGATTGGGTACTACGGCTGTACATCCTTCCTTAGCAATTTTTCGTAACTAAAATCGGTAGAGAAGTGGCCTGCAGTCCTAACGGACCCAGGTTCAAATCCCGGCTGCGGCAGGGAACAGTTTAAGGATTTGAATTTCATTTAATCAGGCTTTATTGATCTACCAGAAGACCAGCCGACATGTCGTAAAAATACCCCCGCTAATACCAATACACCAGTCCAGTATGAGAGCCCTAGCATGTATTCAATATGGACGGTGGGTGTGAGCGCCGAAATGGTGACATGGAGAGGTGTATGGTATGTAGGAGGACTGCTGGGCTTTGATACCAGGCTGTGAAGCCTATGTCCAGAGTCGGACGCGTAATATATATATATATATATATATATATATATGGTTCCGACGCCGCATTCAGGATGGCGAGAGGGAAATTTCAGGCCAAGGTAAAGTAAAAAGAGCATGAGTCGATGCGATAGTAATCTTCCCACCTTGGTTCACCTCGTCTTCATTCTAGGGCGGTGCATCCAGCCAAGGGTAAACTTTCTCCATCTCTTCGGCGCAAATGGTGGGTGAAATGTACTCGTCATCCTCTCTCCCCTTTATCCTTTCCCCCTGCCCTCTCATTTAATCCATACCTCCTATACTCCCCTCACTTCATTTACTTCCATTCCAATCACCTCTTCTTCCCCTTTTACTTCCTTCCCTCTTCATTCACTCTTTCATTTTTCCCTTCCCCCCTTTACTCCCTTTCTCTTCATTTATCCCCTCGACCCCACTTACCCCTCAATCAATTGTCTTCTTATTTAGCCTCCGCCTTATTCACCCCTCCCCCTTTGCCACCTCGCATTCAATTGCCCCCTCCCCTTCATTTACCCTTTTCTCCTCGTTCACTCCCTTTTTGACCCACTCTCCCCCCGTACCTCCTCCCACCATCTCTCTCCATCTTCACCTCCCTTGCCCCTTTCCCTTCTCCCCCTTCACCTCTATCCCCCTTCCCACCCACCAGTACCCTTCCCCCCACCTTCCTTCCTTCCTCGCCAGCCCTGTAACACCCTCTTCTTGTTATGATACAGCCAGTCAAATGAGCCATACTCCTGGTGGTACTCGTTTCTCAATATCACTCTCTAAAACTCCTGGCTCAGTATTCTTAACCTGTTTTAAGGTTGCATGAGATTGCCTGTCCACTTCATATCCGTATTCGTAATCATTCTTGAGCCTACGTTGTGAATAAGGTTGCTTGTTCATTTTGTTCATACATACAGTTACCAAGAACTTCAAAGCTGAAACTGAGTGAATATTAGTGACAGATAATTCCGGATGATATTCAGCTATAAAAATGATATTAATCGTTGAAACTAAAACATTTTTCATTAATACAATCACTGGGTCTGAGTTCATCAATTATTTTAATATATTTACATGATAAACAACTCTTTTTACAGCAGTATAACAATATCAGACGCAATTTTATTCACTGCATTTATCTTATCGCATTAATATTCATTCAAGCTTGGTTTAAAACGTATCGTAGCTGTGTGAATCAAGACAGGTGCTGGAGAGGGATTTCTTCATATGGTGGCGCCAATGATAACGACTGTTCCACTGCCTGGTTATGCAACCGTTCCTCAGCTCCCTCCCTATCCTCTGGAAGAAGGATTGGATGGGCTGCAGAGGGAGGGCAGCTTGACCCTTCAGTCCACGGGGTTCACATTGAGAGCCTAAGGCCAGAACAACAACACTAATGAAGACAAAAATACGAAGCAAGCAGTGTTATGCACAACCCAAACTCCAAGAACGTTTGCAAATATGAAAAACCTCGTAAGAAGCGTCGTTATTCCTTATCTCCGTCTCTCCTTCCCCTCATTCTCCTCTTTATTTCCCATTTTCCGGCCCCTCTTTAGGTCTTTTATTTCCGCTTATCAGGGTTTTAAGCGCCTGGATATTTTACAGGCCAGGCGTTTTCATTATTCGTGTTCATTTCTCTCTTCGGTCTATTGAGCAATTTCGTTACTAACCATTTTTTTCCTTTTTTTTTTTTTTTAATAATTTTACCTTCCCCTTCACACAGCAAACCGAGCTAAGTAACTGTTGTATTATAATAATATAATTTTCTTGCCATTTACGCACTCTCTCTCTCTCTCTCTCTCTCTCTCTCTCTCTCTCTCTCTCTCTCTCTCTCTCTCTCTCTCTCTCTCTCTCTCTCTCAGTTCTTAAAGCCGGGTATCTGGAAGAAGGTTGGAGAGACTTGAGGAAAGGTTAAGTCCAAGAGATATTCCAGGATAATGCCTCTATCGGGGTATGAGAACGAGAGAGGGAAAAATGCCCACGTTGTTTACTGGCCTGGAAATTACGCGGAAAAAGCGTGAAATTCGTGAGAGGGGAAGAAAACGGATCTCCTCCGAAATGCTAAGGACTGAGGATGGGAGAGGCGTTTAAGTTTTCTTGCTGAGGTTCCTTGCTCCTCGGTTGTTATTAATGGTTTATATTTGCTTCCATTGTTCCTGTTGTGTCTGATCTTGTTTTGTTTATTTTTTGCATTATGTTGTTACTGTTCTTGTCTAGCTCCTTCGTCTTGCCGAGGTTCCTTTTTCCCTGCGTTATTTTTGCTTCATGTTGCTATATTCTTGCTGTCTCTTGCCCCCTTTCACGCTAACGTTTGTTCTTTGCTCCTTGCTTGCTTGCTTTATTTTTTGCTTGAAGTTACTACTGTTCTCTTTGTCTCCTGACCTGCATCCTTGCTTTGCTTGCTCTGTCATCTTCAGACTAAGAAAGCGGTCATAGGCGGTGCTCGGCCTTCACATAATGGAAGCTGTGTGTCTTATTTCTTCTATAGTGACATGACTTTTTTTTTCTTTGCCTTGTTACTATTTTCGTTGTGTCAGCCCTTAGCCCAGTTTCTCTTCAGATTAGAAGAATGGGAGATGGAGGAGGGGAGGTAGTTCTCGTTGAAGTTCGTTGCCTTCTTTTTGGTTTATGCAACGGCTGTTCTTCTTGTCTCTTGTTGATCACGAGACCTCCTGACAGGGTTATTAACACTCCCAGACTCCATGACTCGCCCAAAATAAAATGAATACAATAGCTTAAATGACCATTGGAGGGCTAATGAAGACAAACATAATACTCTCAGCCTCCTAAGTCATAATCAGGAGGTATTAGAATTTGGTTATAGTCCCGGTATAATACAGCAGTTTACGCGATGCCAAGAAAGTTTATATTTACAATACTTCCGCCTTGTTCTACGCCATACTTGCCGCGTCTCGCACCCGTTCCTTCCCCTTCTGCCTCGCCCACTTTGAGCAGAGGAAGATAAAGGGTGAGTCCAAATGAAGAAAAAAAAAATAAGGTGTGTATGACTGAGTGTGAATGAAAAATATGATGCCCGAGTGAGTAGAATGGGCAAATATGGCCTGTGAGTGAATGTATAATTAAATGGATGAGGAAAGTCTGAGTGCGTGTGAGTCCAAGAAAATGGAGATTATGAATGACTGAGGAAAAAGAAAATGGAATAGCGACGGAGAAGCAATCTACGTGTGTGAAGTGAGGTCATGTCAGAGCTCTAAATGATGGGGAACATGACGCAGGTAAAGGCGATGTGTGGAGATGAGTGGTGGAGGAGGGTGATGCGTGGTGGAGATAAGTGGCGATGGGACGTGATGTGGACGAGGGTGAAGTGGAGGAGGGTGGAGGTGAGTGAAGTGGAGGGAAGTGAAGATCAGTGGTGGATGGATGGAAGTTATGCGTCGTAATCAACGGTGGGCGGAGATGATGCATGCTGATGAGTGTTGGTGGTAGGTGATGTGTGACGGAGATCAGTGGAAAGTGGAGATGAGTAGTGGATGAAGGTGATGTGTAGCGGAGATAAGTGTTGGAGGGAGGTGATGTGGAGAGGGTGGAAATGAGTGATGGAGGGAGATGATGTCTGGTGGAGATGAGTGGTGGAGGGATTTGATGAGTGGTGAAGATAAGTAGTGGAAAACACGGTGTGTGGTGGATATGAGTGGTGACGGTGAGTGCTGGAGTGAAGGTGGCTTGAGCAGTGTAGGTGTAGGAGAGGAAAAAGGCTGGCAGCTTGTAAGTTGATACAAGTGATTGCAGGAGAGAGGAGTGGAAGGAGAGATATGAAAAGTAAGAAAACGAGATAAGACACAACAAGACGAGACGCGACAAAACCACACTAAAACCAATCAGAAACGAAAAGGAATATATATATATATATATATATATATATATATATATATATATATATATTTATATTTATATATATATATATATAATTATATATATATATATATATATATATATATATATATATATATATATATATATATATTTATTTATATTTAAATATATCTATACATCCATCCATCATCATCCAATCCTACAGTGCCCCATGAGGAGCGTAGGATCCCGGGGCTAGGCAGCTGGTCCCGACATTTAAGATGAGAGTGACCAGCCTCACTCATCCCTGAGTGGTATTACATGAGCAATCAACCTCAACCAACCCTTGGATATAAACCTTCACCGGCTCAATCCGATTGGAGAGCAATCATTACGCAGAAAAACCACCAGGCGCCAAAATCTGGTTATATGGTTACATACGGTACATACAGTATATATATATATATATATATAGAGAGAGAGAGAGAGAGAGAGATAGATAGATAGATAGATAGTTAGATAGATAGATAGATAGATAGATAAATAAATAGATAGATAAATAGATATACTGTATGGCTAGATAGATAGCTAGACAGATATTTTATATATATATATATATATATATATATATATCCAAAGAAAGAGAGAGAGAGAGAGAAACCGGAGGAAAGTGACTACAGCGAAGAATATAAAACAACAGGAAACGGAAGAAAGTTTCATTCAAAGCGAAAGAAACCATCAGTCTAAAGGAACGAGAATCCAGGAAAAACATGAATAAGAGAAAGACGGAAAAAGAAGAAAGGGGACAGAGGAAGAGAGAAGGAGAGAGAGGAGAAGAAGAAATGAGAGGAGAAGAGGGAGCAAAGAGGAGGGAAGGACAAGGAGAGAGAAGGGGAGAAGTTAGGCAAAGAGAGCAAAGAAGAGGAAACAAGATAGTGAGGGAGGGGAGTGGGAACTGGAATAGAAGCGTGGAGGGAGAAGGGAATTGATATGAAAGAGGGGAGAAGGGTGGAGAAAGGAGGGAAGAGAAGTGGAGGAGGGGAGAAGAGAGGGCAGAGGAAATGAGAGGAAAAAAATATGGATGTGTGTGTTTGGGGGGGGGGGATGGGAGCGATAAAATCAATGTAGATATGACACTGTGGATGAGATGAGGTGAGAGAAGGAAGATGTGTAAACGAGAGTGGACCGGAGGAGAAGAAAAGAATCTAAAAGAAGGTACAGGGGAGGAGAGGAGAGAAAAGGGTACGAGACGAGAGGGAATGGGAAGTAAAGGAAAGATGAAAAAAAGAGCCGCGCAGAGGAAGAGGGAGGAGAGTGAGAGGAGAATGAAAATAAAGGTGATGCGGGAGAATGGAATAAAAGGAGAAGGAGGGGGAGAGTGGCGATGGAAGCGATAAAATCAGTGTAGGTATGACACAGTGGACATCAGCTGAGGAAAGAGAGACATAGTGTGGAGAAGAGAGGCGAGGAGAAGAGAGAAGATGAGAGGAGAGGGGAGGAGAGGAGAAGAGAAGAAGGGAGAGGAGAGGAGAGGAGAGAAGATGAGAGGAGAGGGGAGGAGAGGAGAAGAGAAGAAAGGAGAGGAGAGAAGAGGAGAGGAGAGGGATGGGGAGAAGATGAAGTGAGGGGAAAAAAAGAAAGGGGAGGAAAAGTGAAGAAAGAGTACAGAAGGGGAAGAGATAAAAGAGTTATGCGAATGAGAGAAGAAAGGAGAAAAGGAAAGGCAAAGGTGGAAGCGATAAGATCAAAATTGATATGGCATTGTGGATAAGGCGGGGTGAGAGAGAGAGAGAGAGAGAGAGAGAGAGAGAGAGAGAGAGAGAGAGAGAGAGAGAGAAACTAAGAGTAAAGTAGAGGAAAGAGGAAGATAGAAGAGGAAAGAGAAGAGAGGAGACGATGGAGCTGATAAAATCAGTGTATATTATGACTCAGTGGATGAGACGAGGTAAAAGTGAGAATGATGAGATGTGGAGAAAGAAGGAGAGAAATATAATAGGAAAAGGGGGGAGGGGATAAGAGCAGAGAAAAGAGAAAGAAAGCAGAGGATAGGAGAGGAGAGGCGAGGATGGAAACGATAAAATCAATGTTGCTATGACTGGATGAGGCGGGGTGAGAGAGAGGCAAGATATGATGGATACGGAGAGGAGTTCTGAGAGGCATCCAAGAAACTAAAAGCCTAGAAGGGAGGCGTGAATATCGACTTACTTCTTTCACAGCCTTTCTCATACCCCAGTATTTTATTCTGACCATTGCCAAGTCCACACTAAATGCTTGCTGGCAGGAGAGAGTACGGGCTAAAAATTTACCCATATATAACTCATACAATTGGCCCCACTGGATGCAGGTGGCGAGAGCGAGAAATTCAGAGGCTTAGTGTGAAGCAAAACTTATACTCGCGCCAGCAAAAATTTAGTGTGGACCCGCACTGAGGCAAAAACGCTCAAGTTTTCACCAGCTTCATAATAGATCAGTATATTCTAGCCAACACAAGGCTATCAAATTAGAAGTCGTCTGGCTGTTCGAAGTATTAAAAATTATGGTGAACGGGTGAATTTAAGAATGTCTGTAGCCTTTTCAGTATGAGATGCCCTTCGTAGCATGAATAAAGTCGTCTGACGGTAGAAAAGGAAAAAAATCAATAGGTTTATCGTGCATTGGATGAATCAAACGGAACAAAATCTGTCCATATCTTAAAACCAAAGACATACCCAATATAAATGCGGACACAGAGCATATGCCAAACCATCCAGCCCAAACATTATTCCGCGTGTGGAAGCATTCATTAACATCGACGCCAATAACAGGAAGAAACAAAAATATGAATTTTAAAAATGTGCTTGCCGATTTCGCCAAGTTCCGGCATTCTGATAATTATCGTTAAGCGTGTTCAATACCCGATTAGGGCCGAATTGTTCAGCATAGTTTGCATAGTTTTATCGTCGGTTCGTTTAGGTTCGGTTCGTTTAGGTTAGGCTAAGTCTGTCTTAAGTCTGGTGAGATTGTGTAGCTAACTACGGGTAACATTATTTTCCCCTCTTGGGTGTATTTCTGTAATATCACGTGGAATATCAAAGCAAGAAAAACACTAAGAGGCTTAAATGTGTTAAGCTTAGAGGCGAAAATATAAGTTCCATTTTCGACTTAAAATTTTCCAATGAGCTTGGCGGAAGCTATATTCAGTGGAGGGGTCTGTTTCCAGACGTATAACTTTTCCACGTTAATATGCTCATCTAATGATACATACAAACTGTGTCGAGATTATAGAACCATAAAGAAGCCCACGGGATTACGACTCGAGGTTTTTTTTTTTTTTTTTTTTTGTCCGACTCTGGGCATAGGTTTCACAGCCTGCTCTCAAGGCCCAGTAGTCCTCCTACATACCATACACCTCTACATTTCACCACTTCGGCGCTAACACCCACCGTCCATATTGAATACATGCTAGGGCTGTCTCATACAGGACTGGGGTATTGGTATTAGCGGGGGTATTTTTACGACATGTCGGCAGTCTTCTGGTAGATCAGTAAAGTCTGATTTTTAAGAAATTCAGATCCTTAAACCGTTCCCTGCCCTAGCTGGGATTTGAACCTGGGTCCGGTAGGACTGCAGGTCACCTCTCTACCGACTGAGCCACCGCCTACTGTACGATGTACGATGCATATGGCAAGTTATTACTTTATATTATTTATACATAACATGGCCATATCAAAAAGACATAAATGCCTAAAAAATGAGGGTAATGATGATTATGATGATAATGTTGATAATAATGGCGGGACTACGACTACAAGTGGTGGCAACTCCACTTATTATCACAGGAGACGAAAATAGTTCTTCACAAGACGACTAAAATTATCCAAGCCATCATTTTCTCAACGAAGGTAAAGGAAAATATGATTATTTGCAGTGGACAAAGAAAGTGATTAAGCTTATATTCTCTTCATAAGCACACCGAAAATAGCTAACGTTATGAAGACGAAAATAGAAGGCAAGTCTTTTACAACATCAAAGGAGCAGAAATAGTGAATGGTTTGGAACCTTATAGAATATTACTTCTTTTCAGTACGATGACGCCTTTTTGCGTTCAGGAGCGTCAAAAAAAAAAAAATCTCTTGTCAGTCACTCACTAAAAATTTTTGGAACGAGGTCATCCAAATTAGGGTTCTGCGACCCTGCATCAGTTTGGCAATTTTGCATTTGTTCGATTTTTTTTTTTTTTTTTTTTTGGCTACCTCTTTAATACGATGCGTCGTTCCTATCTTATCCGTGTTCCCTGGATGCGTTTTTTTCCAGCGTCCTTTCATCGTGAATGATTTAAACACCATCTCCATAAACCCTTTCAATTCAGTGATCAGGTCATCAACAGAAGATACAATGAGGGAAGAATGACGAAAATCTCACTTTAATAAGATCTGCCGCTGGTAATTTAAGTTAGGTTAGGTTGGTAAAGAGTACATACAGAAGTAAGTACAGATAACAGGAGGTTTATTGGCCCATAACGGGGTTGACTGTTGGGAACACAGGTGCTGCTACCACAGATCTAACCAGCGAGCGTAAAAAAAAAAAAAAAGTGGAGATGAGGAAGACTCTCCCAGACCTACCACAGCCTACGGTAAACCAGCTGGAAAAACTGAAAAACACCATGATATTTGGCAAGAATACTCACAGACATAATTGCAGGGAAAAAAGAAAAGGAAATGCGATGCTATGCACTCTCTCATCAACAATTCTGAAAGTACTGAAAGATATACATATGGCAGAACATTATCATAATTAAGTACTCGTCTCACTATCGTCAGGATGGCGTCGAAAAAAAAAAAAAAAAAAAGCTCCCTTAAGACAATGAGAGAGGGAAAGAGGGTATGCATCCCTCACAGCATGCGGCACAGGGCAACATGAGTGGATTTATAGACAGACAGACACACAGATAGATAGATGGTAGATTAGATTGACTTGGTAGGATAAGAAGACAAATATACATTACTTTAACATATATACAGACATAGACAGACAGGTAAATAAATGGACAGACGGCTAAAAAATAATGGTGGTGACAGGGCTACAGACAGTCTCCGTTAAGCCTTTCTGTGTCAAGTCGTGTCTGAAAGTGCACCCTCGAAAAAAAGAAAAAAATCTGCACCTCTGTAGTGTGATACAACATGACACACGCACCAAAAGTCTAGAATTACCACCAGTATCAAATGAACACTGATTCCCTTCTATGAATTCCTGCAAGGCTTACCGTTCCTTGTGGTGCAGAGTTTATTGGTCGAGGGTACAACAACCTACACTGTCTTAGCCTATTGGAATGGGTGTGTAAAAGTCAGCTGGGATCATAGTTAAGCCAGAGAGACAGACAGACAGACAGACAGACAGAGACATACAGACAGACAGACGGACAGAGACAGAGAGAAGTTTATAATTCTTTAACTTGGTTTAGAAGTTCGTCGGTATGTAGCATATTTTCCGTACCTCAGTGGCAGAGAAAGATAATGCTTTGCCTCTACATCCATCCCACAGCACATTGTCGTGACTAGCACCATATTCGAGTGTTAATCTCCTGTTATAGCTCAGCATTCATGTTGAAGGGAGGGCAAATTTATGCCTAAAGTGAACGGGGTATACACACAGCCTTAACGAAATTGAAAGCGTAAGGGAAAGAAAGTGGACCCTATTTTTCTTTTACTTTAACTCGGCCTAAAATTGTCATCTCTCCTGCTTGCTTACTGAGTTGTAGCAAGATATTAACACTAGAATGTGATGATGGTCATGAAAAGAAAAATACTGCAATATAATGCCAGTTATGAAGAAGTGCCATGGAAAAAATGTAGAGCCCTAGTATTGTCTTACTCTGCCACTAAGCTACGTGAAACAAGTGCAAAAGGACTAAAAACTGCCAAGATAAAGGGGACGAACCAAAGAATACAGCTCGTGATCACTTTTAAGCCAGAGAGAGAGAGAGAGAGAGAGAGAGAGAGAGAGAGATGCAGCTGTGTTCCAAACACTGCAATCCCTGTGCACGGTGCAATGTTCTCTGATGGTCTCTCTGGTGGCTGGGGCAGGGAGCAACTTTTGAAAAGGCCTAAAAAGAACAAACACGAAAAGTGTTGAGGTTCCTCTGTGGTATTTCTGCACCAAAGATGACCGTTTGTTCTGCAAACCCAGCATTTTAGTAAAAAAATATATCCATCCATCCATCATCCAATCCTATGTTGCACCATGAAGAGCGTTTAAGCTCGAGCCTAGGCAAGTTGGTCCTGACATTTAAGATGAGAGTGACCAGCCTCACTCATCCCTGAGTGCCATTACGTGAGCAATAAATCCCAACCATCCCCTGGATATAAACTTTCACCGGCTCAATCCGATTGGAGCATAATAATTACCCACTAAACCACCAGGCGCCAAAATTTGGTTATATGGTTACCACCCAGAGTAGTAGATGGTTTCCTGGTGTACAGGAAACCATCTGGCTTGTCACTCAGTGTAGAGTCACCCACAGGCAGAAGGAAGAGGAAACAATGAAGGAAAGAAAGACAGAAGAGGGAGTGTAAAGTCACCCGTAGGCAGAAGGACGAGGAAAGAATGAAGGAAAGAAAAACCGAAGAAGATGGAAGGAAAGAAGGATGGAGGAGAGGAAAGGGGAGACACCCGAGAGAAGCACTGCATCGAATGAGTGGATGGTGAGCGCCCCCAGCTACCACAAAAAGAATATATTTATGATTAAAACCGAGAGGGAGCTTCATTATGTTACCGTAGGGATCCTCTTTTATATAGAACATCCTCCAACTCCCCACACCTTCCAGCGTCCTCAGCCACATCTTGTTCCTCATATTATTCCTTATTATTTGACCAAAAATGTCCATAACTTAAACATTTTCTACCAAAAACATAAAGTTTATGATAAATTTCCCCAAAACGAGGTGATCTATGAACTTTCTCAGGAGCCTCGGGAGCTGCTGTGAAAGGGAGAAGAAGCGAGGAGAGGAGGAATGCACCAGGAGGCAGGAGACCCCCCAACCCTCTGATCCCAGCGGGGACCTGCAGCAGTGGTGAGGGAGGCGGAGTAGCAGATGCTCACCTTGGAGGGCTACTTGAAGGATAGGGACCAGGGTCTCCATCACCAGGACCCACACCTGCAGGTCCTACAGGAGGTGGTCACGGACCACGAATCCTGATGCAACGCCCCAGAGGCCTCGGAGCAGAGTCAGGGAAATCAATGCCGCTCTCTCAAGGCCCCTGTGGAGAGTCACGAAAGTCACTGAGGAGCCCTCAAGGCCACGGTAAAATATAAGTCACTGCCGTGCCCTCAAGGTCACTGTAAAAAATAAGGAAAGTCACCGCCGTGCCCTCAAGGCCACAGTAAAAAAATAAGGAAAGTCACTGCCGTGTCCTCAAGGTCACGGTAAAAAATAAGGAAAGTCACTGCCGTGCCCTCAAGGCCACGGTAAAAAAATAAGGAAAGTCACTGCCGTGTCCTCAAGGTCACGGTAAAAAATAAGGAAAGTCACTGCCGTGCCCTCAAGGCCACGGTAAAAAATAAGGAAAGTCACTGCCGTGCCCTCAAGGTCACGGTAAAAAATAAGGAAAGTCACTGCCGTGCCCTCAAGGCCACGGTAAAAAAATAAGGAAAGTTACTGCCGTGAAATAAGGAAAGTTACTGCCGTGAAATAAGGAAAGTTACTGCCGTGCCCTCAAGGCCACGGTAAAAAATAAGGAAAGTCACTGCCGTGCCCTCAAGGCCACGGTAAAAAATAAGGAAAGTCACTGTCGTGCCCTCAAAGCCACAGTTAACAATAAGGAAAGTCACTGCCGAGCCCTAAAGGCTGCGGTTAAAAATAAGGAAAGTCACTGCCGTGCCCTCAAAGCCACGGTTAAAAATATGGAAAGTCACTGCCGTGCCCTAAAGGCCGCGGTAAAAAATAAGGAAAGTCACTGCCATGCCCTCAAAGCCACGGTTAAAAATATGGAAAGTCACTGCCGTGCCCTAAAGGCTGCGGTTAAAGATAAGGAAAGTCACTGCCGTGCCCTCAAAGCCAAGGTTAAAAATATGTAAAGTCACTGCCGCGACCCAGAGGCCACGTTGAAGAGTCAGGAAGGTCACTGCTTCCCCGTGGGGAGGAAGCGAGTGGGCATCCACTTTGGGAGGGTGTGATTGTGCTTCACCCCGGCGTGGGAGGGAGAGGGCAAGGACTTTTTTCTCTCTTCCCTATGAATCAGTTCTTTTCCAGCTATTCTTATGGTGTGTTCAAAACCATGTTGTATATATTCCAATTGTATTTCCATGTCATAATCATCCTGACCTTTATTTTTACCTAAGTTTGGAGTGCAGTAGTGCCTAGAAAGCATTTAGTGAGCCACAGATCGATCGACATAGAGATGCATATAAAACTTAGATCTATAAAGTTTATGACATTTTTGAAGAAAGAACGAAGCAAGATTTTGTCATAAATAGTTTCATTTATTCACGTCTTCAGCTGAGAACAGTGAGATGAGGTAGTGAGGTCCCTATAAACGAAAGAGCTCGGGAATTTTCATGTATATTCTTTTTTTTTCCTTCATTTCTTTCATTCTTTGTGTGTGTGTGTGTGTGTGTGTGTGCTGAGAATTCAGTATATCTTGTTTCGTTCCCAATATTTGCACAGTGTGTCATTTAGTATTCACAAGTAATGTATTGTGCTGATCAGAATTCTTTATTGTCAAATTTTTTTTGATCTCGATTTAACAGGCATCGACGGTGAAAAGGGAACTAAAAATTAACAAGGAAATAATAATAAGAAAAAAAAAAAAACGGGAGAAATGGAAGAAAGCGAGGAGAAATGAAAATAAGCGAGGTGAAGTGGAAACTAATGAAGAAAATGAAAACTAAAGTGGAAAAATTAAACCAACTAGGAGAAATGAACACTAAAGAGAGAAGATGAATAATAATGAGAAGAAATGAAAGCTAACGAGAAAACAAGGGGAGCTAAATATAGAGGATAAATAAAAAATATAAAAGAGAAATACAAACAAGGGATACTCGGTTTATTAGGTCGATTTCAAAGTATTGATTATTTTAGACCCTTCACTTCTGTTAGCCTGTCTACTTCTTTGTTACTTACCGTATACTGTATATTGACGCTTTTTTAAAGTTTAAGAGAGGCTTCTAGAACTGGAGGGATTATATTTAGTTCAGGAGAGACTTCTCGAACTGGATCGACCTTGACTCAGCAACTCGTGTAAGGATAAATTTAATAATTTCAGTTCTGCTGTATATATCGTTTTATTCCTGCTGCCCCCTGCGTATTTCATTTAATCTAAGATTTTCTAAACTATGGGTAAAGTTATACCTTTCAGTCTAGTGACACGTTTGAAATTTTTACTCTTGTTACTTCCAAATGGTTAGATTCGGCTCATGACAGACTTTTCGAAATGGAAGAGTTAGGACTTAGGAACAGTCTTCCCCAGCGTCTAGTCTACACTAGATCTTCCTTACCGTGTTCAGTCCGAGGACATCATACAACTATTAATGTTGCTTTTCTCCATATGAATTTAATATGCCTAAGAAAGTCACTGATCATTAGGAACCCCTTTAATACCAGAGTTTTATTTTCCTGCACTTAAATTAAATCGTCTGTAGGACGCAAGAATAATTAAAATAATGTCATTGTAGTAAAGGATTATATTCTGAAATAAGTCAATCTGTACCGAATATATAAAATGCTGGGTTTGGAGAACAAACGGTCATCTTTGGTGCAGAAATACCACAGAGGAACCTCATCACTTTTCGTGTTTGTTCTTTTTAGGCCTTTTCAAAAGTTGCAGGGCCTTTTCAAAAGTTGCTCCCTGCCCCAGCCACCAGAGAGACCATCAGAGAACATTGCACCGTGCACAGGGATTGCAGTGTTTGGAACACAGCTGCATCTCTCTCTCTCTCTCTCTCTCTCTCTCTCTCTCTCTCTCTCTCTCTCTTTCTTTGGCTTAACAGTGATCCTTAGTGGGTCGTTAGCGAGCTGTATTCTATGGCTCGTCCACTTAATCTTGGCTGAGTTTTTAGTCCTTTTGCGCTTGTTCCACGTAGCTTAGTGGCAGACTAACAAAGAAAATCTCTACACCCTTCCATAGCGTTTTCTTATGACTAGCTTCATATTTCATTATTAATCTCTTCATAAACAGTATCCTATTCAAGTGTTAATGTCTTGCTACAACTCAGTAAGATGGAGAGATGGCAATTTTAACCCGAGTCAGAATTAAAAAAAAATATATATATATATATAAATATATATATATATATATATATATATATATATATATATATATATATATATATATATATATATATATATATATAAATAGAATCCTCTTTCTTTCCCTCACTCTTTTCATTTGGCTAGAGCTATATTCCGTGTTCACTTTAACTATGCCTAGATTTGCCCTCCCTTCCTCATGAGTGCTGAGTTATAACAGGAGACTAACATTCGAACATGGTGTTAGTCACGAAGAGGTGCTAAGGGAAGGATACAGAAGCCTTGCATTACCTTTTCCTGACGCTGAGGTACGAGTAATATCTTACATAACGGCGAAGTTCTAGACCAAGTTAAAGAATAAAAAAAGACTCTCTTACTTTCTCTTTCTGTCTGTGTCATTCTGTCTGTCTGTCTCTGTCTGTCTGTCTGTCTGTCTCTCTCTCTCTCTCTCTCTCTCTCTCTCTCTCTCTGACTTAACTATGATCCCAGCTGACTTTTGCACACCCATTCCAATAGGCTAAGACAGTGTAGGTTGTTGTACCCTCGACCAATAAACTCTGCACCACAAGGAACGGTAAGCTTTGTTGCGATTCGTAGAAGGAAATCAGTGTTCATTTGATACTGGTGGGAATTCTAGATTTTTGGGCCGTTTGTCATATTGTATCACACTACGAGGGTGCAGAGAGTTTTTGTGGTCTGGGGTGCACTTTCTGCCACGACTTGGTACAGAAAGGGTTAACGGAGACTGGCTGTAGTCCTGTCATCAACATTTATCTCTGTCTGTTTGTCTGTCTATCTGACTGTCTATCAGTCTGTATATCTGTCTGGATATTTATGTCTTCCTCTCCTATCCAGCCTATCTAATCTGTCATCTGTTTGTCTGTCTGTCTATGAACCCATTCATGTTGCCCAGTGCCGCATGCTGTGAGGGTTGCCATCTCAACAAAAGGATCACCAAGCATTTCTGTTCCCATTGTCATGTGGTGAACTGCAACCCATCAAATAGGCCTAACAATCCCCAACACCCACAGCCTAATTCCTATTGACCCTCCTTGAACTTCCTTCCCTCCTCACTCTCTTTCCCTCTCTCATTGTCTTAAGGGAGCTTTTTTCCCCGACGCCATCCTGACCAGTGAGACGAGTATTTAATTATGAAAATGTCCTGTCTTGTGTATACGCTTCTGTACTTTCAGAATTGTTGACTGGAGAGTGCATAGTAACGCATTTCTCTTTACGTCTTTCCTGTAAATATGTCTATCATTGTTCTTGCCAAATATCTAGGTGTTTTTCACTCTATCTTGCTGGTTTACCGTAGGTTGTGCTAGATCTGGGAGAGCCTTTCTCACTTCCATCTTTTTCTTACACACGTTCGTTAGATCTCTAAGCAGAAGCAGTTGCTTCACCAACAGATAACCCGGTTATGGGCCAGTCAACCTTCTGTTATCTGCACTCTTACTTACTACTGTATGTACTTCTTGCCAACCTAACGTAATAGTTACCAAAGCCAAATCTTATTAAATGGGGATCCTTGTCATTCTTCATGTACTTTAACGTCTGGTAATGGCCTGATCAAGGTGAAAAATAAGCCACTGAACCGAATGGATTTATGGAGATTGTGCTTAAGCCATTCATCATGATAGTACGCTGAGTCAAATCGCATACACGTAGCATGAATGAAGTAGGAAGGACGCATCATACTAAAGAGGTAGCAAACATAAAATCGAAGAAGTGTAAAATTGCTAAACTGATGCAGGAACACAGAACCCGAATTACAGGCCTTGCTAAAGTGCATGAGAGTTGGACGACCTTATTCCGAAAATCTTTAGTGAGTGACTGACGGAAAGGGACATTCGTTTAGACGCTCCTGCACGTAAAAAGGCGTCATCGCACCGAAAAGGATTAATATTCTAAAATTACCCATACCAGTCTGCGACTTCCGCTGCTTTAGTGTTGTGAAATGTTTGCCTTCTATTTTTGGCTTCATAATAGAGTTATTTTCGGTGTGCTTATGAAGAGGACATGAGCTTAATCTTTTTTTCTTTTTTTTTTTTTGTCTACTGGAGAGAATATTTTTTTTACGATCGTTAAGAAACTGACGGTTTGGGTAATTTTACGCGCCTTGAGAATAAATATTTCCGTCTCCTGTGATGAATGGTGTTGCCACAGCTATAATCGTAGTCCCGTCACTATCATCATCATGATCATCATCATGATCATCATCATCACCATCACTATCACCATCATCATCTCTAACCTTATTTGTGTATGCATTTATGTTTTGTTGATATAGCCGTAACCGCATAAATCACCCCCAAAACTATTAATGTGCCATATGCATCATGTATCGACACAGTCTGTATGTATAATTTAATGAGTACTTTAACTGGAAGAAAGATACGCGCATATAAAAAAGTTGTTTGGTTTGATTTTGAATCGAGACACAAGAAGCCAACATTCTCGTTCTCAGAAGATTTTGATATTATATTCCGTCTCTTGTCCCTTAAGAGTTAGAACAACAGGAGAGTGTAAAGCAGATATGTCTCCCTAGTGTTATAAAATTTAGTTCCAGTCTTTTTTTCTCTTGTTTCAAAAATACATCTTCAGAATTCGTCCATGCAGACAGATGAAAAAGCTTATTAATACTGTGTGTTTCTCCCTCAATCTCTCAGCCCTTTCAGTATCATTACGTCTCTCTGTGTTATATTCTTGCTATCTTCAGACAAGTTTATTCAGATTAGAATAGTTTTCTCTAAGTGGTGGAGATAGATATACACAGCACTCTTCGTTAACCTTTTCAGTAGCTGAGGTCTAAAATTAATATCATTCGCATGTAGCAAGACTAAACGAAACTCAAAGTATTCATTGGTAAGATCATTAGACAGAAGTTATGGGTTCCTTATTAGTCTTTTTCACAATCAGAAACCCCCTTTGACTTAATTTCTGGTGAATAAAATCGTGTGCTGTTAACAGGAATAAAATACTAGGGTCGTCCCAACCACGAGAGCGCGTTCACAAAACAAAAATTTTGTCACATACGATTCACTGTCAAATAAGTAGCGTCGTCTGGCGTTAGTAGGAATAAAGTACAAGAATAGACGCGACCATGAAAGGGACAATAAAAGCACATGCACTTCTGTCCTCTCCTCGGAGTTATGTAAATATTCTCCCCTTATTTTTTCCATTCAGATATGTGAGATAGTTTTCCCAAGTCCTCTCTTCCCTCTTCCACCCATACCATCTCCAGTCCTTATTCTTCGCTCTCGTTGTCTCTTCCCTTCCCCTTCATCCTTCTTTTTTTTTTTCCCCATACACCCTATTCTTCTTCGTCTCGTTTTCCCCCTACCTCTCCGCCTTCTTCATTCCACCCCTCCCCCTCCCTTACTCCTCCCTCCCTCCTTTCCCCTTTTCCTTTCTCTGTACACAGTCCTCATTCCACCCCCTCTCTCTCCCTTACCCGTCCATCATTCCCGCTGTCCCCTTTTCCCATCCTCAAACACATTCCTCCTCTCTTCCTCCCCTTTCCTCCATCCCTCCTACTCTCTCCACATTCCATCTTTCCAACTAGTAGCTCGGCCCCTCCTGAGGTATTACGTCATCCTCTCAATCCTATTAGTGTGCTGACGTCCCTTTTTTTTTTTTTTTTTGCTTCCTCCTGACGATTTTACGGATCACAAGAAAGCCCCCGATTAGGTAAGGATTTAATGAAGCCTTACTGAAGCTCTCAAACTAGAAAAGTCTCCCCTTACTTGAATGGAGTCGCAGGTAGTAACAATAAAATAAAAAATATGGGATAACATTTTTATTCTAGTTTCTTGTGAAATACTGCATCACAAAACTTTTATGCTCGTCTCTTGTGAAGTACTGGATCATAAAATCATTCGCGTCACGTATAATATTGCACCAAAATCATTATTCGCGTCTCTTATGAAATATTGTATCGCAAAATCTTTCCTCGAGTTTCTTGTGAAATATTGCGTAACAACTCTCCATCCTGTTAAACCTAATCGTACTACGAAATATAAGCCAGATAATGAATGAAAACCTTTCCTTAGACTCAGATCTAATGAGACATTATTTATAAACTCTCCAACACCTCATTTGTATTAAAGAAAATTACCTATACATAAATCTGTCATCGTTCGTACAGCTACAAGGCATTTTGCATCTGAAAATGAACATTAATGAATAAAAGGCGACCTAACAAAATATATTTCTAATCAGAGTTTACAGCCATGGGAATTTTTACTGCATAAAAATAGGATCTTCTAGAAATACTAGTCATAATTTCGTGGAAATGAGTAGTACTTTTAATGCAGTCTTAGCACTAACCCCAACAAGAAACCATAAATCAGAGGTTCTTTTTAAATTAATTCTTGCTGTACTGTATCTACACTAACTTGGCCTAAATTGTCATTTATCCATCTTGAAAGCTGAGTTATAATAAAAGTATTATTAAAGTATGATGTTCGAGAGGATGTAGAGCTGTAACTTTGTCTTTTTCTGCCGCTGATCTACGTGAAATAAGCTGGGAAAATCTGGGTCAACTTTAAAGGGAAAACAGTATAGTTCCAGACGATTTTATTAAGTTTTAAAAAGCCTTCTATCACAGGACGGGTTTGTAAAGGATCTCTCCAATTGGAAACGTCTCTCCCAAGTTGAACAGATACGTATGAAGGATGTATGCTCGTGAATATGTTAATTTTTCCCCAGTTTAGCCTCGACAGTTCTATAAGTCTCTCCTGAGCTGCACAAAAACCTCTGAAACTATTTGTGTGTGTGTGTGTGTGTGTGTGTGTGAGACGGAACTGATTCGCTCCTAGAGCGTGAATATTACGTCGCGGTTGCATGACATTTGATGAGTCTTATCTATTACGTAGGAATAAGCGTCCTTGGTGAATTATTGAGTCAACCCTCCAGTCTGACTACATTTAGCTAGCATGTGAACTGAAAGCCGTTAAGAATCTTTGTCAGGTTGGGGTAAAAGCCCTACATCAAGAATAAAATAAGCAATATGCCATCAGAGTGAAGGGTGTGACGATCATATCTCCTGTTGTAAAACCTTTTCATTATAATCGCGTCTTTTGTTCTAAGATCTTTTTTATTACATCGAGCCATTACTGTGAACAGGGAGAGAAAAAAAAAATAAAAATGAGGCTGTAAAGACTCAGTCATAATGTCTTTGAGACAGACTTTGATGCAATCTTCTCAATAAACTGAATAAGGCCCTTAATTAATAACGACCTGCAGCCCACTACGAGAGACGCAGTGGCCGGCATGATGGAAGCGTTGCCATGGTGACGATAAAGGCAGGTGAAGACAGAGGGGAGAAGGGGAAAAGAGACTGACAGGAAGTTCTGTAAGAAGGGAAAAAGGAAGTAGATCTCTCTCTCTCTCTCTCTCTCTCTCTCTCTCTCTCTCTCTCTCTCTCTCTCTCTCTCACCACACTCGAACGAACACGGAAGCAAAAGTAACATTAAATATTCACACTTCAGAAAATCCCTACCCTGGCGTATGGAAGCGAGGCATGGACCTTGCAAGAGGGGAACAAGTCAAGAGTGAGAGCAGTGGAAATGAGTTACTTGAGAGGAGCATGTGGAGTGACGTGGAGGGACAGGTTGACGAATGAAGAAGTGAAGGAACGCTGTGGGGTGGATGTGGATGTGGTTGAGAAGATTAGGAGAAATACACTGAGGTGGTTTGGACATGTGAAGAGAATGGAGAATGAAAGACTGACTAAGAGGGTGTATGTAGGTGAGGTGGAGGGAGGGAGAGGGAGAGGTAGACCGAGGATGAGGTGGAGGGATGGAGTTGAGAGGTATATGAGGGAGGGGGGGGTGAGTTGGGGGGAAGGGTAGTCGGGTGGTGGGTGACAGAGAGACTTGGAGGCGTTTTGTCTGCGGCCAACCTTTGCGGGATTAGGGCGTCGGGCTATAGATAGATAGATAGAAAATCGTGTTCTCTTGGCAAACTAGATAAGAGGTAGCGCTAAAAGTAAGGAGGATTGAGATGGATTGGCGTAGTGAGAGAGAGAGAGAGAGAGAGAGAGAGGAGCGTACACACACACACACACACACACACACACACACACACACACACACACACTGGTGCAGTGGTAACGTTCCCGCTTGCCAACTGGTGGACGGGAGTTCGCGCCTCGCTCAGGTTGCGAAAAGTTTCACTGACGAAGTGGGTGGTTACTGTCCCCCTTGAGCAAGGTGACGGGTGTGTGCGTGTGTGAAGGTCACAGCCTTGCCCTTAGATCGGACTATTTTCAGTTCCCTTCCGGGAGGGTAAAAGCTGACAATCACGACCATCAAGTGATCCTGACCGACCCGGTGAATTACACACACACACACACACACACACACACACACACACACACACACACACACACACACACACAATTGCAGCAAGTCGGGGCGACAGTTCCGGAATCAAATTGCATTATTAAATCTTTTCACTACGACCCCCTTCCTTTATTTCTTTACTACAGCGCTGGAGAGGAACTCCCTCACGTGGTGTCACCGATCTGGTCGGGCGGTGGAGCTACCTGGTTATGTAAATGTCCCTCACCATTCTCCCCATCTCCTTGAAGGAGGGTGGTGGACTGCAGGAGGAGGGAAACTTTAGTCTGCAGACCACCGAGTCCATATGTCAGCGTGACATTGGCGAACTGCTGGCCTAACTTGGTCTTCTCCTGCAGCCCACCATCCTCCTTTCGGGGGTAAAATAAGTAGCTGATAGAAGTTTGGATGAGCAGGCAGTGTATCCGGCCAATTATATCAGTGCCCCCATCTGAAGGAGTCCCTCTCCGGCTCCAGTGAAAGGGTTAATTTAGGCTACTTTCAACTCCTCCAGTTTAAAGTTTCACCTAAGCTTTATAAAATCATCTGACTGTAGTATAAATTTCACACACACACACACGTGGGTCTCAGCCGTGAAATGTCAGAAGCCTGCTGACTGGAAACGGACCCCACCTTTGAATACATCTTCCGCCAAGCACTTTGGGAAATATTAAGTCAAAAATTCGGTTTATAATTTCTCCTCTAAGGTTTTTACATTTAAGCCTCTTAGTGTTTTTCATGGCTCTGAAATTCCACGTGATGTTACAGAAATACACCCGAGAGGGGGGGGGGGATTGTTACTTGTAGTTGGTTTGATATAGTTAATGTAGAGTTTCTAACTTAATCTAATCTAATCTAATCCAACTCCAATCCACCCCAACCTAACCTCACCCAGTCTCACCAAATTTTAGCCAGACTGCCTACCCTATATTAACCGAACGTAAACGAACCGACGACAAGAATATGCAAATTATGCTGAACAATTCGGCCCTAATCTGGTATCGAACACGCCTTACCGACAATCACCAGAATGCCGGAACCAGGGGAAATCGGCACGCACATTATGACAACTCGTAAGTTTTCCCCCTGTTTTCAGCGTCAGTGTTAATGGATGCTTGCAAACTCGGAATAATGTTTGGGCTGGATGGGTCGGCTAATGCTGTGTTTGCATTTGTATTGGGTATGTCTCTGGTTGTATGATATGGGCAGATTTTGTTTCGGTTTATTCAGCCAGTGCACGACAAACCTATAGATTTTGTCCTTTCCAACGTCAACCGATTTTTCCCAGCATAGGAAGGGCATCTCGTACTGAAGAGGCTAGAGACATGCGTAAATAAACCCATTCAGTATTTTTTTAGTGCCTCAAACTGTCAGACGACTTCTAATTACAGTAGTTAGGCTTGCCTTGGCTAAAATAATACTGATGTATGACAAAGCTGCTGAAAACTTCAATTGCTTTGCCTTAGGCTCGTCCACACTAAACTCTTGCTGGCGTAGATGTAAGTTCTGCTTCACTGTAGCCCAGAGAATTTCTTGCCCACACTCACCTGCGTCTAGTAGAACCACCTGTATGAGTTATAGAGAGGCAAAATTTTAGCCCGTACCCTTCCCTGCCTGCAAACATTTGGTGTGAACGTGCCATGGTTAGCATAAAGTACTGGGATGTGTGGAGGGCTGTCGATATTCACGCCTCCCTTCTACGCCTTCACTTTCTTGGATGCCTCTCACAACTCTCCGGTATCCATATCTTGCCTCTCTCTCACCCCATCTCATCCCGTGTCATATCTACATTGATTTTATCGCCTCCATCCTCATCTCTCTCCTCTCCTTCTCTCTTCTTTACTCCCCCCCCCCATTTTTTCCCTCGTTTTTCCCCCTTACTTCATTTTTCCACATCTTACCATTCTCGCTTTTATCCCGTCTCATTCACTGTGTCTTATGTACATTGATTTTATCCGCTCCATCGTCGTCTCTCTTCTCTTTCCTCACCTCTCTTCCTCTCTCATCTACTTTTAATTTTTACTTCCCTTTCCTTTCTCTCCTCTTCTCTCTTTTCCTCTCCTATTTACATTCTCTCTCTCTCTCTCTCTCTCTCACCCACCCCGCCTTATCCACAATACCATTTCAATTTTGATTTTATCGCTTCCACCCTTTCCTTTCCCTTTCTCTCCTCTCCTCTTCCCTTCTCTCATTTGCTCCCCTCTTTTACCTCTTCCCTTCGTGTACTCTACTTTCTTCACTTTTCCTCCCATTTCTTTTTTTCCCTCTCGCTTCATCTACTCCCCATCCCTCTCCTCTCTTCTCTTCTTCACACTATGCATCTCTCTCCTCACCTGATCTCCACTTTTGTACGAGTGCGTCTGCGATCCAGAATTTTGCGTGGTCAAAAGGGGCAGAAATTCAAGTCACTGGTGATGACCACTGCGTTCTAGAACGGTCGGGATCTCAGACTGACGAAGACTCTCTCCCACTAGCTGCCTCTTCGGCTGCGTTTGTTACTTTTCTAGTGGTCAAGTAAAGAGTGGTAGCATGCCAAAATGACGGGATCAGTCTCCAACTCGGCCAACCCAAGCCCGAGCTTCGCGATTTCCCAAAATGCTCTTGGGTTACACATTAACAAGCTACTAGATCAACTCTATATCTCCAGTTCTCAAGGGTTATACAAACAATAAGGTTCGAGTGAGAGGAAATGTGTATTAAAAAGACAAAAAAAAAAAAGTACAAATCTTCCCATCTACTAGCCTTACAGAATAATCCTGAATTAGTTGGCACGTTATTCAACAAAAATATGGCCCTAAATCAAATTCCACAAAACTTAGCTCCCTTGTCCCAGGTTCAGTTTAATGTAGCTCTTCATAATCGTCCCTCTGAACTCATAGTTCACTGGTCCGGTCTTCTGATGTGCTTGACCTTGACTTCCACACTGGGACCTTGACTTCCGCACTGGGACCCGCTAGAAATTAGTATGTACAATGAATAACTATTCTCTCTAATGTAAGTAATCCCTTCAGGTGATCGAGAAAATCTCATAATAAAGAAACATGAGTTACAACACTCGGCATTTCAATTAGAAACAGAATAACGCATGGCACTACAGACTCATAGGCCTGCTCAAAATAATACATATTGTAGGGATAACATAGACGAAAAGTACTAAAACAGGCATGAATAACCCTATTCTAACCATGAAAAACATCACTGAGTCGATATCATTGTGTCTTACAAAGTAACAACGTGAACGTTAACTCATAGCTAACACAGCCCTAACAAGTACTGAATTGCCAAGTCATCCCAACGCATATTAATAAACAATTTACAGTTCCAGGGCACCTGATACTTGGCCCACAAAAATCACACATTTAACTGAGTTCCAGACAGAACTCTGCTTCTTAGGTACATTCTCATATTCCAGTTACACACTAAATAATATTTAAAAGTACAGTACACAATTATATGGGAAATACCTCAGTATCCAGTTCACAGAATACAAGGGAGGTGAGCGGGAACTCAGGACTCGCTCGTGAAATGAGGCCAATGGCATCACCTCACGCGGTCAAACACAACGCTTCCTGGGGGACGACAACACTTTATATTAATATGAGTCTATTTCTCTATTTTCGTCACTATTATCATTCGTGGGTATCACTTATTCATGCTTCAACATATCAAAGATCAATATTATCAAATTACTTACAGAATTCCTTGGAGGGGGGGGAAGGATGACTATAGCACCCACCATCCGCCACGTTTCACAGTCGGTCAGCGAGTGACACGCCAATATTGTGTGATGAAAAGGGGGGGGGGAGGATGACGACTTACACAATTTAAAATTTTCATTACTACAGACTCGCGATAGACTCAATGTGATGCCCTTCCCCTTACAATTGATTAACCGAAAAAATTACATTCCCTAATTACAATAATTACTCTCCAACAACCTCTCTCTATACCCTTGCCTCAAAAAAAAAATTAAAATCATCGTGCCTCACACCCCTTTGCACATTTGTACATGATGCTGGATTATGTGACCATATGCACATGTTCCTACCCACTCGAGATTTTAATATTATAGACTTAATACTAATAAATTACAGTAGAAAGAAAAATGACTAAAGCACTAGGTAACTTAATCTACATTCTGGTCATATTCACATGGAAACGGCTATACCCTGGCCACACACTCTCACTAAACCGAACTTTTGGTCATAAAATGAACCAGATACAACTCATTATCATTTCCGGGTACTACATCTGCACACGGTTAGGGAAGACCAAAAGTTCGGGTGACTGGACCTGAACCCCTCAGAAATACCCAGTACCCATACTTAAACTCTGTATGTAAATTCACCTACATGACCAGTCTACCTCAGTGCTGCTACTGTGGGGTGTTCCACACACTCCTTGCTCGTGAGGGGAAACCAACCTAGTCGCCTACAAAGACACCAGCCAACCTGTCCTATACTGCGACTGTGGATATTAAATGCGCTCCTTGCTCGAGAACAATCGGTGGCAATCCTGTCTGCCAAAAAAAAAAAAAAAAATTCCTTTGCCACAAGTAAATTTTCACATGCTACTCACGATATGCAATTGATGGCGTATGCCACTCACCAGGTATATTACTCACAAGGAGAATGTCCTACTACAAGGAGAAACTTTGTGCTTAGCTGAGAGTAACATGAGTTGCTCCACTGCGTTCTGTCCAGAAAGGCCAAGCGAAGCCTACCTACCTCCCCTAACATGCGAGAGCCCCATAGTTCAACTTCTCCAAGCCCTACAGAGAAACTGGAAACTTCCCCTCTCTCTCTGAGAAATCCTATACTGCAATTTGGGTATTACATACACTCAGCACTCAAGGTTCTCAGAGCAAGTAGAAAACCTCAGGCGGAGATCTTCAGGCAGAACTGCCCCTCACATGTACAATTCCCTCAATCTGGAAAAAAAAAAAAAAAAAAGTCCTAACTGTGAGATCTCATTTTCCCTAAGCCTAACAATCTAACCTAAAAAAAAGAATCGAGGCAAGGCAAGAACGACGGTTGTACATCATGATGTACTCGATTTGACAAAATAGCTTCCAAGCCTTATCTCTCCAAAAGCTGGACATACCCTAAACAACTACTCAACCCTATTAATCAACCCAAAGTTATAACCCATAGGTACTGGTAAAAAACAAATATGCAGGTACAGTCTGAAGAGACCTGGAAAGGCATACCTGACTCTATGTTCCCAGCCAGTTAAGGCAAAGACAAAACGTGCTCAGAAAAAAAAAAAAAAAAGTGATTATATACAATATATACATCATACATCTATCATCTAGGTGTACTGCAACTTTGTGTCCATATGATTGAGCTCTACCATCTTCCGCTGTTCTAAGCTGGCAGTCACTGACTCCACCTGGATTAAAAGTGATCCACCAGGGTCCTAGTATGTAGACCATACATTTCACTTATCCTTAGAACGTCAGCATCCTTGCGGTCTAGTACTACCGAATTTACCTGATAGCTCTGCATACCTCCTACAATCAAATTTGACCACTGTGCAGTTGACTGCTTAAATGGATTTCCAGATTTTATGGGGATGTACTGTGATGGGTCTCCAATCTTAGTCGGGGTGAGTCCGTGTGGGCTTAACAACTCCTCCAAAGCTCTAATACGCTCAAAACACTCATCAATGGTGGATGGTTTCTGCTTTACACCTACTCCCTCAGGCATTTCAGTCTCAAGGTCAATTAATTTTTCAGCCTGGGACTCCATCATGAATTATACAAACATCAGCAACCCTAGCAGGTGAAGCTCGACTAATAAAATGCCCAACTGCAACACCAAAATAGTACACACTACATGTAATACCAAGTACATATATCTTTGAGAATTGGGAGATGAGCTATTAGCTTAATTAGATGTAAGGACAATCCTTTAGATGACCTCTCAGTTATTGCTTAGCAGTTTAATTACCCTCGCATTAATAAGTCATCCCAATCCTGCAACACCACTTGTACGAGTACGCTGTGTGATCCACAGTTTAGCGTGGTCACAAGGGACAAAAATCAAGTCACTGGTGATCACCAGTGCATGCTGGAACCATTGGGAACTCACATTGACGAAGACTCTCTCCCACCAGCAGCCTCTTCGATTGCGTTTGTTACTTTTCGAGTGGTCAAGATAAGAGTGGTAGCATGCCAAACTGACAGGGTCAGTCTCCAACTCGGCCAACCCGAGCCCGACCTTCGTGATTTCCCAAAATACTCCTGGGTTACACATTAACAGGCTACTAGGTCAACTCTATACCACCAGTTCTCAAGGGTTATACAAACAGTAAAGTTCAAGTGAGAGGAAATGTGCATTAACAAGACAAAAAAAAGAGTAGAAATCTTCCCATCTACTAGCCTTACAGAATAATCCTGAATCAGGTGGCACGTTATTCAACAAACATATGGCCCTAAATCAAATTCCACAAAACTTAGCTCCCTTGTCCCAGGTTCAGACCAATGTAGCTCTTCATAATCGTCCCTCTGAACTCACAGTTCACTGGTCCAGTCTTCTGACATGCTTGACCTTGACTTCCACACTTGGACCTTGACTTCCACACTGGGACCCGCTAGAAATAATATGCACAGTGAATGACTATTCTCTCTAATGCAAGTAATCCCTTCAGGTGAACGAGAAACTCTCATAATAAAGAAGCATGATTTACAACACTCGGTACTTCAATTAGAAACAATAACACATGGCACTACAGACTCATAGGTCTGCTCAAAATAATACATATTGTAGGGATAACATAGACGAAAAGTACTAAAACAGGCATGAATAACCCTATTCTAACCATGAAAAACATCATTGAGTCGATATCATTGTGCCTAACAAAGTAACAACGTGAACATTAACTCACAACTAACACAGACCTAATAAGTACTGAGTTGCAAAGTCATCCCAACACATATAAATAATCAATTTACAGTTCCAGGGCACCTGATACTTGGCCCACAAAAATCACACATTTAACTGAGTTCCAGACAGAACTCTGTTTCTTAGCTACATTCTCATATTCCAGTTACACACTAAATAATAATATAAAGTACAGTACACAAATATATGGGAAATACCTCAGTATCCAGTTCACAGAATACAAGGGAGGAGAGCGGGAACTCTGGACTTGCTCGTCAAATGAGGCCAATGGCGTCACCTCACGTCATAAAGCAAGACACTTCCTGGGGGACGACAACACTTCATATTAACCCAAGTCTATTTCTCAATTTTCGTCACTGTTACACTCGTGAGTATCACTTATTCATGCTTCAACATATCAAAGATCAATATTATCAAATTACAGAATTCCTTGGAGGGGGGGGGGGGAGAATGACTACAGCACCGACCATCCGCCACGTTTCAAAGTCGGTAAGTGACACCCGAATATTGCATGGTGGAAAGGGGAGGGGGGGCAGGATGACGGCTTACACAATTTAAAAATTTCATTACTATAGACTCGAGATAGACTCACTGTGATGCCCTTCCCCTTACAATTGATTGACCGAAAAATTACATACCCTAATTACAATAATTACTCTCCAACACTCTCTCTCTATACCCTTGCATCGAAAAAACACTGAAAATCATCGTGCCTCACACCCCTTTGCGCCTGTGTACATGATGCTGGATTACGTGACCATATGCACATGTTCCTACCCGCTCGAGATTTTAATATTGTAGACTTAATACTAATAAATTACAATAGAAAGAAAAAATGACTTAAGCACTAGGTAACTTTATCTTCATTCTGATCACGTTCACATGGGAACGGCTATACCCTTTTTTTTTTTTTTTTATGTGAGGAAGAAGGACCCAAAGGCAATGAGCCCGCAATAACAGTTCCCTCCAAGAGAAAAACAAAATACAAAAGAGAGCCAAATTCAAGATGCGATCATTTCGAGATGCCTGGACACACTGCGTTTGAAAGACAGATCATAGGCAGCAGGAAATACAGACAGAGGGAGACAGTTCCAGTGATGACCTGTTGCATAAATGAAGGACTGGGAGTAACGGTTAACTCTTGCATTAGAGAGTTGGACAGATAAGGGATGAGAGTTTCCTGCTAGACGGGTGCTAAGCGCCCGTCGTAGAGGTGGTGGAATGCATGCAGACAGTTCAGAGGAGCAGTGACTATTAAAGTAACAATAGAAAAGAGATAAAGATGCAACAGTGTAGCCAAGAGACACAGGTTGAAGGGAGTCAGTAAGAGGAGGAGAGTTAATGAGACAAAAAGCCTTTGACTCCACCCTATTGAGAAGAACTGTATGTGGGGAGCCTCCCCACACATGAGAGTTGTACTCCACACAGGGGAAGATAAAACCCCTGTATAGAGTCAACAGTTGTGCAGGGGTAAAGAAAGAACGGAGTTGGCTTAGCACACCCAATCTCTTGGAAGCAGATTTTACAAGAGATGTAATATGATCTTTCCAAGATAAGTCCCGAGTAAATGAAACCCCAAGCATGTTCAAGGATGATGCAAGATTAAGTTGAATATTATTAACCTGCCCTGTCCCGACCACTTTTTCACCACTGACACCCCTCAATCCCGACCATTTTTGGACCAAAATTTTTTTGGCTCAAACTTCCGCTTTTGGTCAGAAACAATGGTCAGTCACAAAGAAGGTGTTCACCGGGGTCCATAAGTGGCCTAAACAGGTATACCTTCATTACACCTGGTACCGTGTTCTGTGGAGGTGGTCTGTGGCTCTCACGTTTACTGTGGTATTATAAGTCTGGGAAACCAATAAAAGTAGGTAGATATGTATTTATTACAAACAAAAAAACATTTGGTACAAGAGTAAATTGGATTTCATACAAAAACAGAGGTGAAATAAGTATTGTTCCATCGGGCAAACCGAGCGAAATCGGCCAAACTGTTCACAGATGAATCGCTAACATTGCTGATTCATCATACATATCATTTTCTTCAACTTACATAATACATCTCCGATAACATTATACCATTTTCCACTTTATAGAACTGTTTTTACATATTCACTGGCCTTTCGATAACATTTAGCGTAACGTTAGCGCATATTTACGAAGTGAGTGAACTCGCTGTGACTGTTGTTTCAACTCGCGTTGTGTTTTTTCAACCTACATAATACTTTTCCAATAACATTATACCCTTTTCCACTTTAGAGAACTGTTTTGAGATAGTTTCAGGCCTTACGATAATATTTAGCGTAATAATAGTGCCTAATAACACAGCAGGTGAAGTCGCTATGACTATTATTTCAACTTACAACCTATTTTTCTAATTATATAATACTTCTTCACTAACATTTCACATGTTTCCACTTTATGTCATTGCTGTCACATAATTGGAGACCTTACTATTCTACTGAGTGTCATATTATCGCATATTTACATAGTGAGTGTAATCGCAATATCGTTTGTTTCAGCTTACACTATTATTCAACTTATAAATTACTTTCCCACTAACATTACACCCTTTTCCACTTTATATCATTGCTATCACGTATTTACAGACCCGACTGTTCTACTGAGCGTAATATTTTCGCAGATTTACACAGCGGGTGTACTCGTGATATCAATTGTTACAACGTACACTATTTTTCAACTTATACATTACTTTCCTGCTAACATTACACCCGTTTCCACTTTATATCATTGTTATCACATATTTACAGACCAGACTGTTATACTGAGCGTCATATTTTCGCAGATTTACACAGTGGGTGTAGTTGTGATATCACTTCTTTCAACTTACACTATTTCTCAACTTATATAATATTTTGCCACAAAAAATATCCACGTTTCAACTTTATATAAATCTTATCACATACTGATTGGCCTTACCATTATACTGAGCGTCATATCGCCATCCCACACAGAATCAGTAGTGTAGATAGTTATGATACTCTTTGAAACAGGGCTGAAGGCACAACGCAACATTGCACTCTGCACACTCGTACCTTGTGTCTTTTCTCTGAGCGGCTGGTCTTACTGTCGAGTGCTTGCATACATGGTAGTGGCGCTGGGGTTTACGACGGTTTGGTTGAGAAGGGATAGTACTTGGGTAGTGGCGTCCTGCGAGGCGTAGGGGAGTCTGGGCAGCCATGGGTGTGCGTGTGCAGTGTGTGGGCCTGTCCTGTGCGTACCTGGCGTTAATTTCACGTGACAGCTCCCTCACAAACCCCTCAAAGGTCTCAGAGATTCCCATTGTCATGGCGTGGGGGTAGTGTGCATTGAGGACTGTGATGTCGAGCAAGTGGAAAAAGAGCTTTTTGTACCACTTCATCGTGGTCCTGGCACAGTCCACACTGGAATCATGGAGTCTGACTGATCCACTTGCCTCATGTTGAGATTATAGTCAAGTACTGACTCAGGTTTCCAGAAGTGGCGCCTCCTCTCGCTACGGTGATCAACGGAGTCTGTGTGGTGCATCAGGGGGCTGTGTACAGTCGACAGGAGGCAAACTTCCCTGTTGTGGTTCCACAGGGTGGCAAGGATGTTATTTGCCTGGAAGAAAACCACCTCGTTCTTGTCAAGTTTCCTCCCTATCTTGACCATATGGCGACGGTTTCTCTTTACTGTACCACAGACTCCGGTGTCGTGCGGTGGAGGAACCGAGTGAGAGGAGGGCTAGTGTACCAGTTGTCCAGGTACAACACATGACCACGATGAAGGTACTCCTCTGTCATTGTCTTCACCACGGCCCCTGAGAATCCAATACTACGATCTTCTGTTATGTCTGTCTGTGCGCCCATATACAAGACTATGTCTTGCACGTAACCAGTTTTACAGTCACACGTAACAAAGATCTTGAACCCGAAACGGTGTCTCTTGCTGGGTATGTACTGATGAAAGGAAATATTCCCTCTCCACAACACAAGACTCTCGTCTATGACGAGGTCTCTGTAAGGATAAAATGAGGAGCGGAACATTTCCCGTAGGTGATCAAAAACAAGCCTAATTCTCCTCATTTTACCAGTGTTATTTGCATTAGCTGGGTCGTCTGCATAAAAAAAGTGGAGGCGGCTGAGAATCTGCTGAAATCTATTACGACCCATTACCTTTCCAAAGAAAGGTGTGCTGGTCATTGGGTCAGTGGTCCAGTATGACGGAATTTGATTTTTCCTTACAATACCCATCAAGAGAACCATGGCAAAAAATAAGAACATCTCAGAAAGGGTTACAGGATAGTCATATTGCTGGGAATGCCTGCTGGTTGTACCCAGACGTTCACTTTCACGGCGCTGGCTTCTTGCAAAGAGGTTCGTCTGCTCCACTATGCGGCCCACAAACGCCTCCACAAAGAACAGGTGGAAGAAATCCACCCTAGTGGAGCCCGCATGCACACCTCGAGCCGTGCAACCAGACTGCCACTCCTCAGTGAGAGGGTGAATGATGGGAGTAAAATTACTCCCATCTTCCCAGTTCCACGACACACTACCATCTCCAGCCTCGTCCCCATCATCGCCTTCATCAGGATGGGAAGGGGAGGGTGGTGGGGGAGGTTGGGGAGGTGGAGAGCGGCGCCCTTCATCACTCGCACTTCTCTTCCCTCTCCCTTTTCCTTTCCCCTTTCCCTTCCCTTTCCTTCCTTTCCCTACATCCTGGGGCTGTGGGGAGGAAGTGAGGGAATATTGTGGGGCGAAAGACATGCTGGGGAGCGGCCCCACCTCGCCTCCCCTATGCCCACGTACACCACGTGCTCATGCTGCCTCCCTCACACCACTTTCCCTTTCACCACTCACTCCCGCCACACCACTTTCCCTTTCACCCCTAACTTCCGTCACACCACTTTCGCCTTCCCCAGACAATAAAGAAGGACCATACCTGATTTGCCTTCTCGCCGCACCTTCTGATCCTCGAGGTGAAATTTTCTCCTTCCCCAACCACGAGGCAACATCACGTCCTAAGCTGCCGTCCTCGTCCTCGTCCTCGTCCTCATCAGAATCTCTCTCGAGGGCTGGAGAGAGATCCGTGCATGTGTATGGGGTCCAGGCTGGCCTTCCCTCACCTTAAAATACATAAAATACCGCTTTTTCCTCGGCGAAGGGACCTCCTCATCACTGCTGGTTATTTCTTCCTCAGGCTGCACATAATCCCGATCCTCCACAACGTCATCTAGTGGAGAATCACTATCTCCAGTGAAGGCATCGAGGGCGGATTGTATTTCGTCCTCAGAGAGACTTTTACGCGCCATGTCTGACCTGGGTCACTGCTAACAGGCGAGTGACCGAGACAAGGGCGTGTGCGGGTCATGCGGGGTCTGGGAGGCTGCCTGCCTGGTGGCAGGTAGGGCAGGCTTGGCTAGGTGGGCGAATCGAAAATCTCGCGCGAATTTTGAAAATTGTGCAAATTATGGACTTTGCAATTGCGGCGCATTAAAGTACGTCGACAGGATTGGCAGTGACAAAACGTGAGGATGTTAAAGAACGTCGACGGGACGCCGCGGGTTAAACATTAGTGGTTATACCTGTGGAAGATTTTGTCGGGTTGATAGGTGTAAGAACTGAGTCTTAGATGCATTAAAAACAACCAGATTATTTTTACCCCAGTCAGAGATATGAGCCAAGTCAGACATTAGGTGTCCCATAGCCACATCCCTTATTTGTTGAAGTAACTGCTGAGATGGGCATTGCGGGAATCGAATGGAAAGGTGAAGGATGGAGTCATCAGCGTATGAGTGGATAGGGTTAGATGTACAGCTTAGAAGGTCATTGATGAATAAAAGGAAGAGAGTTGGTGATAGGACAGAGCCCTGAGGAACACCTCTGTTGATAGATCAAGGAGAAGAACGATGGCCGTCTACAACAGCGGCTATAGAACGACCAGAAAGTAAGCTAGCGGTGAAGGCACAGATAGAAGGATAGAAACCATAAGAGGGCAGTTTGGAAATTAAAGATTTATGCCAAACTCGATCGAAAGCCTTTGAGATGTCAAATGCAATGGCAAAGCTTTTGCCAAAGTCCCGAAAGGAGGATGACCAGGAGTCTGAAAGGTAGGTAAGAAGATCGCCAGTGAAGCGTCCCTGATGGATCCCGTACTGACGATCAGAATGAAGGTTGTGATAGGAAAGATGCCTTAAAAATTCTCTATTGACAATTGACTCGAAAACTTTTGAAATACGGAACGTTAAAGCAATTGGACGGTAGTTGGAGGGTTGTGAGTGGTCACCCTTCTTTGGTTCTGGCTGAATGAGAGCAAACTTCCAGCAAGAAGGAAAGGTACAATTTGACAGACAAAGGCAAAAGAATTTGCCTAGGCAGGGTATAAGCACAGAAGCACAGTTCTTGAGAAAGACAAGAGGGATTTCATCAAGCCCATATGCCTTGTTAGTATTGAGGCCAGTGATAACAGAAAATACATCAGCTGAAGAAATTTTAATGTCAGCCAAGAGGAAGTCAGAGGGGGGAAGTGATGGAGGAACAGCACCGGAATCATCTAAGGTGGAATTGGAGGAGAAAGTCTGTGCGAAGAGATCTGCTTTATCAGTTGAAGAAATAGCTACAGAACCATCAGAGTAGAAAAGAGGAGAGAAGGATGATGAGGTAAAGTTGTTAGAAAGGTTTTTGGCAAGGTGCCAGAAGGAGCGGGAAGAATTTGAGTTGGAGAGTTGAGAGCACTTAGTACAGATGAAATTATTTTTAGCAGAGCAAAGAACAGAGCACGATTCCGGGCAGAAATGTAAAGATGATGTGATGCAGGGGTGGGTTGGCTCTGGTACCTTTTGTAGGCCCTCTCCTTGTTGCAGACAGCATTAGAACAAGCGTGATTAAATGAAGCCTTTCTTGCGTTAGTCAAAGGATATGAGAAAGGAATGTATGCTTCCATGCCCGAGAGAATAACCTCCGCAATGCGCGAGGCACACCCAAATGGCTCCTGGTCATGGAAGCAATAATCATTCCAGGGAAAATCAAAGAAGTACTGCCTGAGGACCTCCCAATCAGCAGCTCCAAAATGCCACAGACGACGTTTCCGTGGAGGGTCCACAGGCTGTACCGGAGTGATAGGACAGGTTAAGGTGATAAGGTTGTGATCGGAGGAGCCTAACAGAGAGAAAAGATTAACAGAGTAAGCAGAATTATTAGTTGTAAGGAAGAGGTCAAGTATGTTGGAGCTCTCTCTAAGGCGGTCTGGGATACGGGTAGGGTGCTGTACAAGCTGCTCTAGGTCATTAAGAATAGAAAAGATGTAGGCTTGTTCACCAGGTGGATCAGTGAAAGGAGAGGAGAGCCAAAGGTGGTGGTGAACATTGAAATCTCCTAGAATGAAGATTTCAGAGAAAAGAGAAATGGATAGGATGTGTCCCATCGTAGCAGTAAGATAGTCGAAGAGTTTTTGATAGTCATTAGAATTAGGGGATAAGTAAACAGCACAGATATATTTAGTCAGAGAATGACAGAAAAGCCGAAGCCAGAGTGTAGAGAATTCACTAAACCGAACTTTTGGTCATAAAATGAACCAGGTACAACTCATTATCACTTCCGGGCACTGTGTCATATCGACATTGATTTTATCACATGCATCCTCACTCTCGTTTCTCCTTCTACGCTCTTTTGCTTCACCCCCATCCCATATTTTTTCATTCTGCTTTCACTCTCCTCCCCTTTCCTCTGCTCTGCTCTTACCTTTCTCTTTCCTTTCGTCCCCATTCCCTCTCCTCCGGTACCCTTCTCTCTCCTCTCCTCCCCTGTTCCTTCTTTTTATCTATTTTCTTCTCCGCCTTCCTCTCCTCATCACATCTTGCCTCTCTCACCCCACCTCATCCACAGTTTCTTATCTACATTGATTTTATCGATCCCATCCCCTCCCCCCCCCCCTCCACACACACCCTTACTCTTTCCCTCTCATTTCTTCTGTCCTCTTTTGTCTCCTTCTCCATTTCTCTTCCCTCCTCCCTCTCCTCATCACATCTTGCCTCTCTCACCCCACCTCATCCACAGTTTCTTATCTACATTGATTTTATCGATCCCATCCCCCCCCCCCTCCACACACACCCTTACTCTTTCCCTCTCATTTCTTCTGTCTTCTTTTGTCCCCTTCTCCATTTCTCTTCCCTCCTCCCTCCACCCTTCACCTCCACTTCCCATTCATCTCCCACACTATCTTTTCTTGTTCCTCACATTTGCTCTCTACATCTGACTTCTCCCCTCCTTACTCCTTATCCTTCCCTCCTCTTACCTGCCTCTTCTCTTCTCTTTCCCTCTTCTCTCCATTCCACTCCTCTCGTCCTCCATCCTGTTTCTCCATTTTCTGTATTTCTTTTATTAATTTTTCCTGGATTCTCGTTCCTTTAGACTGATGGTTTCTTTCGCTTTGAAAGAAACTTTCTTCCGTTTCCTGCTGTTTTATATTCTTCGCTGTAGTCACTCTCCTCCAGGCTCTCTCTCTCTCTCTCTCTCTCTCTCTCTCTCTCTCTAAGTAGATTACGTATCGTATCAAGTCGTTTCTCCTTTGTTATACGTCTCGCTTGATTTTTCTTTCCTTTTCTGATTGTTATATTTAGTTTCGTTTCGTCTCATATCGTCTTGTTGTGTCTTGTTTTCTTACGTTTCACATATCTCTCCTTTCATTCCTTTCTTCTTCAATCACTAGTATCCTCTTAAGAGCTGCTAGTCTTTCCTCTCCTACACCCGTATTGCTCAAGCCACCTCCACTCCAGCACTCACCTTCACCACTCATACCCACCACACACTGCGTATTTCATCACTAATCCCCGCCACTCATCACCTCCCTCCACCAGACATCATCTTCCACCACTCATCTCCACTCTCTCCACATCATCTCCCTCCAACACGTATCTCCACTACACATCACCTTCATCCACTACTCATCTCCACTCTCCACTAATCTCCATCACACATCACCTACCACCACCACCCATCACCATGCATCATCTCCGCCCACCATTAATTACGACGCATCACCTCCATCCATCCACCACTCACCTCCACCCCCCTCCACTTCACCCACCTTCACATCACATCCCTCCACCATTAATCTCCACCACGCATCACCTTCCTCCACCACTCATCTCCACGCATCGCCTTTACCCTCACCGTGTCCTCCATCAATTACAGCGCTGACATTACCTCATTTCACGCACATAGTTTGCTTCTCCGTCGCTACGGCCATACCACGTTGAGTACACCGCTTCCCGTCCGATCAGCGAAGTTAAGCAACGTTGGGTCTGGTTAGTACTTGGATGGGTGACCGCCTGGGAACACCAGATGCTGTTGGCATCCCTACGTGTCAAGTGGGGTTGGTGGAGGATTAGTGCCCCTCCCTGTAAAACAATTAACTCTAAGCCCTTGCCCACCCCGTGTGGGATACATGGCGTCTGGCAATGATATTCTATTTACGCCCACTCAGACATCCTTCATTATATCCCCCTTTTCCCCCGGCTCTTGACGTCTGTTCTTATTATTATTTTTTTTTTCATGCAGTTAATCTGACATTGTTATGCACTCCCACGCTCCATTTTTTTTTTTTTTTTTTTTTTTTTGACACACACGCACTTTCAAAGTGTTTATCCATTTTCCAGCTGCAATAGTTCATCCTCCGTTTTTTTTCTCTCTTGCTCACTCAGCCTTTCCCTTTTTTCTGCGCCCGCTTTGATTTTGACAGTTTTTCCTCAGTCATTCATACATGCACTCAGACTTACCTCATCCATTTGATTATACAGTACATTCACTCACCTGCCATATTTTCCCACCACTCACACGGGCATCATATTTTTCATTCACAGTCATAAACACTTCATATTTTCTTTTCATTCGCACTCACTCTTCATCTTCTCTGGTAACACACTTTCATATTCTATCTACTTACATTGCATTATTTCACCTACACCCAAACCTTCAGAATCTTGTGCGAAAATATCGTAGTCACACTCCTTCCCTTCCCTTCCCTTCCATTTTCCCCTTCCATTTTTCTCCTTCCATTTTCCCCTTCCATTCATCTTCCTTTTCCTTCCCTTCCTTTCTCTTCCTCTTCCCTTCCTTGCTTTTTCTCTTCCCTTCCCTTTTCTTTTTCTTTCTTTCTTTGCCCTTTCTCTTCCCTTCCCTTCTTTTTTCTTCCCTTCCCTTCTCTTCCCTTTCCATCTCCTTTCCCCTTTCACCCTTCGATCACACATCCAAGGCATTTCCACTATGACAATCACAGCTGGATGAGGCCCAAGGAGCAGAGGAAGGGTGGGGAGGGGAGAGAGAAGAGGAGACGAAATGGAAGGAAGGGGAGGTAACAGGAGGAGAGAGGAGACGTAAGCAGGGAGGAAGGAAGCAGGGAAGAGGAAAGGAGGGGAAATGAGAGGAAAGGGAAAGATTAGCGGAGGAGAGGAGACGGAAAAGATGAGGAGGAGGGGAAAAAGAGGAGACGATGGAGGGGGGACGGGAGGCAGGGAATGGAGACAAGAGAGAATGTGGAAGAAGGAAACTGGCGAACGATATAAGGCTTCACATGTGTCAGACTGTGTGTGTGTGTGTGTGTGTGTGTGTGTGTGTGTGTGTGTTAATTACCGTTTGTGTTTTGACTACCACTGTGAAAGTAATGGGGTAAACCGTAGAACGATCGGAGGGGCCGTGTTGTGGATGATTTAATATTGTAGTTTCTTTTGTGTACTTCGCAACTCACAACAGCTGAGAGGTTGATTATGGGTAAATTAGCTATTTTCTCAAAATTCCAGGCACCAAACCCGCTGGAGTAGGTAACAGCGAGTATGTATTAACAAACAAACGGGCAAACATTTAGAGTTATCTTGATCATCATTTGCTCTCACTCACGTTGAAAGATAGCTCTCGTATCATACGAAAGGTAAATCGCTCTCTTTGTGCAAATTACTCACATTCCACTGAACAGTAAGGATCACATTTTTTTTTTTTTTTAGACTTCTAGTTCTGTTGAAAGATACATCATTTTCCTTATAAAACAGGTGACCCTTGTGACATAGTTATAGTTACAAGTGTGTAAACTGTGTGGGAGGGAAGCACAGTAAAGATCTCAGTGTCTACATTGCTCTCTAACGTCTGGAGAGTTTGAAAAATAACATACCTTAAACTTTCCCGTGTTCTCCTTTCCGGGCATTTTGCAGCTTCATGAAGAGACATCCTCTTATATAGGTACACGCTTAAAAAGATAATCCCAGTAAAGAAATCCCACACTCCCTTTCTCCCATCCCACCTCGGGTGCTGGCAATGAGGCAGCTAGTTACAATAGCCATATGCCTTGCCTGGTAGTTGTCGGGATTTGCAGGTTGTTCAGTGCTGTGTTACTGGCAAACTCGCAACATCGCTTTCTCTCATAAGTTCGTAATACTATAGCTTTAGGTTACACCCTTTAGCATAAGTTTAGGTTGGTATTGTTAAATAATTTATATAACACCCATCAGCTTGTATAATATCCTTCCTAAAATACACGATGACGTCTTATAGATAGATAGATAGATAGATAGACAGATAGATAGATACTATGGGATTCCAAAAGCGGTCTGGTCAGTCAATCACTCTGATTATTTTCCCACGTAAGGAGTCAGTTCAAGATATTCATGGAGACAGCAAACAAGGCTGGCCTTCGGTCTGATTTATTTCCCTCTGTCAAAACCTCGCCTTTTTAACACACTCCCTAATCAGTGTTTCCACGGTGCGAAAAATGAGACGAGCGTCAGAGGAAACAAGTACTAGACTCGTACTTTGACTGCGGGAGGTGAGAGAATACGAGCGGGAGGTGTTAGGAGAAGGAACACAGGAAGACCAAGAACGAGAATGAAAATTTATCAAATACAAGGAATCCTATAACCTCCTAGGTACGATGTTTTTTTTTTTTTTTTTTTTTTTTTGCTTAATTCTTGTTACCACCAGATAATCCGAGAGCGAGACTGAAAAATGGGACGCGCAACAGGGAAACCAATTATTAGAACATGACTTTGATAGCAGACGGTGAGAGAATTTGTGTAAGAAGTGATGGGGAACGAGCGTAGCAAGATCAAGACCTAGACTATAATATGAGACGACCAGCTGTTGAAAGAGTGACGAGTCATATATGGATGAGAAAGAGGTATAGGGGAATTTAACCTTTTCATAAGTGGTCCACCTTTGGCTGATTCAAATCTACTGATGATTGCTTGAATGTAATTAAGAAAGGCATCAGTGCAGCCATGGCGTTAAAGATACATCGTCTGAAGGAAGCAAGAATATTATGCTCAGTACTTTTCACAGTGATGGACTAAACTTTTGCAGCTGCGTCTCTACGTGCTTGAACCAGAGGTCACACAGAGAATCAGATTTACTACCCCATTATAGTTCTAGCGGATGTCGAGTCCTGGTGCGAAAGAAGGCTAAAAAATATATATTACAGAAGGTGGAATAAGCTTACGAGATGTATGATTGTGCTAGCAAGAAAATTGTGCTGAGGGTGGTAGTGCTTGTATGTGTGTGTGTGTGTGTGTGTGTGTGTGTGTGTGTGTGTGTGTGTGTGTGTGTGTGCGCGCGTGCGTGTGTGTGCGCGCGCGCGCGCGCCACGGGCGCCGTTCATTCCCTAAGATGCCTATGTTTTTATACTAATTAAATATCCATCTCTGCTTCTAAATTATTTGTTTTTCTTCTTCAGGAACTCCTCCTTCACGTTCTTTTTACCATCTCATTTTATCAGTTTTTTTCTCCTTTCTCCATCTGTAGATCTCACTCACATTATTTACCATTCATCTTCGTTTCCCCCCCCCCCTCCTCCTTCAATTCCTCTTATTCTCCATTTGTCTCTTCTCTCTCATTCTTCATCTTTTACTTTTTTTTTTTTAATTTTCTTCTCCTCTTCTTACTCCTTTTATCCTCTCACTCTACCTTTTCCCTCTCCTGCTTCTCCTCTCACCTTCACCATCTCTACCCCTTCTTGCACACAGTAACCAAACGCTGCGCACAACTTCAAGGCGATATGTATTCAATGATTCAGTCTTAATTTCTGTTTCTGTCGCTTCTTTTTTTTTTTCCCCTCCCTCTCCCCGTCTTCTATTTTCATGTAGTTTCAATTATCATTTTCTTTCTTTTCTCTTTACCTCTAATTCCTTCGCATCATCTTCCTTCCTCCTCAAGTTCCATTTGTCCTTTTCCTTTTCTACCTCTCTCTCACTCTCCTCCTCCTCCTTCTCCTCCCATTCCTTCACCTTTCTCTCCACCTAGACCTCCCTGTATATCTCCACTCCTCCCTACGTACAACCACCCTGCCGTACTCACCACCCAATACCTCTCACGGCATTAAGCCCAGGTTTGTTCAATAATTTAGTCCGTCTGAGACCAGGTACTAGGCAAGAGTGGTAATGCTCTCGTCACCCGTATTCTCGCCCACTCTTGTATTTATACTGTCGAAAATAAGTCAGTCCATAAATCAGTTACTCGCTCGAATTTTCATCATAATCATCATCACCATTATCATCATCATTTTACATTTCCCCAACTGAGAATGGGGTATTTATATTGAGAAAACAGTAAATAATAATAATAATAATAATAATAATAATAATAATAACCATCATCATCATCATCATCATCATCATCACCTTGGCATTATTTTCGCATCTAAACACAATATGAGGTGTCGATACCAAAATTGCGTGTAACATTTTGTTGGCCCCTTTAGTACGATAACACGATTCATATGATCGACTCAGTGGCTGAAAAAAAGAGGTGAGGCCTTTTTTTTTTTTTTTTTTTTTTTTTCATGGCCCGTATTTGAGCCTCAGTTACCTCAGTGGCACCCCACATCGCCGCTGTTAGTTAGGTAAGCAATGGTGAAATGTGAATTTCATGGCCGTATGCATAGGCTAACTAATAACCGCTAATTGGAATGCAAGTGCATTTTTTTTTTTTTTTTTTGAAACAAGAAAACGGGATGTCTCCACTCAGCTTAGGAAAATCGTTCAGCTGTAACAAGCATATATTTTTTCCTTTTCACATTCTGAAGTGGTTATTGGATTTTTCTAAATCCACAGAAGTTGGGAAACCGCTACTTAGCTGGATGCATGAAGGTAGAATGAATCGTACAAAATAAAATGGCTTTGCATATCAAACGGAGCGCACAGTATTGGTCAGCTACCTTCGTCTCACATCCTTTATCAACTAAACTCACTTCATATCCTTTATCAAAACCTCACAGAAATTTTATACCGATTTCAGGCTGAATACACCTTTTAGTGTCGTCGTTATTGTCTCTGCCTTCTGTGATGCAGCACATAAAATAATACTAGGTATTATCATAGCAACATGGCGTACACAACAGCAAACAAAGGAAAGGAAAGATACTCTCTGTCGTTTGGGGAGGAGCGAAGAATGCCTTAAACGCAATACTAGCAAGGGATAGCCTGAAATTTTGCTCGTGACAAAATATTAGAGCAATAAAGTACAAACACCTGCTGGAAGTCTTTCACGTTGACCTCTGTCGAATAAGAAAAGATAAGTGTCTATCGGTTGGGAAGGAATGAAAAAAAAAAAAAAAATCCCAAACCTAATGCTGGGAGGGAATTGTCCATGAACTTTTGCTCGTGACATTACATTCAGGCAACAACTGTACAAACACATACTGGAAATTCATCACTTCCGCTGTATCTGTCGAGAAAGGAAGGATGTCATATGATTTTTTTTTTTTTTACGTGTCCGACTCTGGACAAAGGCTTCAAGGCCTATTTCTTGGGGGTAGTGACCTATCCCAAGTCCCAATAGTCCTACACCTCCACATGTCACTAGTTCGGCGCTAACACCCACCGTCCATATTGAATACATGCTACGGCTGTCTCATACAGGACTTGTGTATTAGTATTAGCGGGGGTATTTTTACAACATGTCGGCGGGTCTTCTGGTAGATCAGGAAAGTCTGCTTTTAGGAAATTCAAATCCTTAAACTATTCCCTGCCCCAGCCGGGATTCGATCCTGGGTCCATTAACCCGCCCCGTCCCGACCACTTTTTGACCACTGGTACCCCCCAATCCCGACCATTTTTTGACCCTTTTTTTTTTTTTTGCTAAAACTTTCGCTTTTGGTGAGAAACATCGAAAATTCATAGAGAAATCGCTCACCTGAGGTTTAAAATACTCATTACAGGTAGGAGAGCCTCCTTACCTTACTGGGTTTTCTATCGGGCTGGCACCAAAGAAAACGAGTTCTGTGGGAGGATAACTATTTCACACCACTCATAAACGGTATTTATTTATTTACTGTTACGAATTTATATGTAGTACAAGAGTATATTGGTTTTCAAGCAGTAATATAGGCATTATAAGCATTGTTTCACTCACTAATACCTGACCTTTTTTTGCCACATTACCTGATCATCATTTCTAACTGTTTCTTCCTCTAATGCTATGTAAAGTTTGTCCTCCACATTGTCATTGATTGGGGAATCACACTGGCCCTGAATTTCGTACCGTGGCATGACATGGCTATACTGGCCAGGTCACTGATAACAGGTGAATTGCTGAGAAAAGGGCATGCAGGGGGGGGGAGGAGGTCATGCTGGGTAAGGCATTGTCTCTGCCTGGCATCTTGTTGAGGAAGGTGTCCCGTGTATACGTACCAAAAATGACTCGCGAAAATTGAAAATTGTGGAAATTATGAACCTTGCAATTGCAGGACGTTGAAGTACGTCCTCGGGATTAGCTGTGACAAAACGTGAGGACGTGGAAGTACGTCCTCGGGATGGCGCGGGTTAAGACTGCAGGCCGCCTCTCTACCGATTCAGCCACCGGGAAGGACTGAAAATGGTCGTACAAACAGTGCTCGGAGGGGATTATTTTGTTTGCTTTTTCTCCCGACAGTAGATTCAGGTAGCAACGGCACTGTACAACTGCTTACTCTAAATTCCTCACATCTAACTCAGTCGCAGTTCACCTTCCAACGCTCCACCAATGCCTTCATCCGCACCTCCACCTTTGCATCACAAAAAAATGTTCACCAAAACAACAGAAGAGAACAGAACGAAGGAACGTGTACGAGGGACGGCCGGTGGGGAATTAATTACACGTGTGGTGAATTTTACCAATTTTACGCACGAAAAAATAAGAAAACAGTGACTGAATTCCTCACCAGTGCGGACGAAAAAGCACGTCAGCATGCATGGGTGCCCAAAGATATCTGTGATGGCCTCTGTCCGGCTCGGTATGTGAATGTATTCTCGATTTCGTTGCTCCTTCTCCTCAGCGATTTATTTTAGATATGACACCTTACTTATTAACGACTTTGTATTTTTACTGGATGAAATATTAAAAAAGAACTCGCTAAGAAAGAGATGCTAGGGAGCCTTCTTGACAAACAAGAGAACGGCCCCATGTCAGAAGGAGAACCGGAAAATCGCCCGAAAAATGACCACACAGTTGACGTAAGTGAAAAATTTCAAGGAAGTAATATGTTCCCCTTTCTTATTTTCCTGAGCAGCTGTGATTAAGGGTAAACACTGGCAGGAAAGAGGCTCAACATTCCAAACAACGACGGAAGCGAAAAATGTCGTTGAGTTATAAGAAGCGAAATGCACGCGAAACGACAGGGGAAAAAAAAAAAGAAAGAAAGAAGAGGCAAGTGTCAAGGCATTACGACAGCCATAACGTAACGAGTATTATTTGTCTATCTTTTTATCTGTCTCTCTGTATTTATTTATCTATAGGCAGGCATACACCTTAATCCCAGCAGGGGTAGCCACAAACGTATCGCCAGCTTGTCACCCTGTCTTCCGCCAACAGGGTACCCTTTCTCCAGCTCATATCCCTCTCTCACATCTCTCCATCCCATCCCTCCGTCTCATCCTCGGTCTCTCCCACACCCTCTCCTCCTGCACCTCAACTCACATTCTTCCAGTCAAGTTTTCATTCCCCATTCTCTCTTTGAGTCCAAACAACCTAAGGTTCATTAAGGGTTTCTAACGAAAACAAAAGGGAGAAAACTCATTGATAAGAGACCGTCACCGAAGCAAAAGGTCAACGAAAGTGAAAGGAAAAAAACACTGAAAAAAAAGCATATGTTGGAAGGTAGGACGGAGATTGAAGCAAGAAAAGAAATCGAGAAGAGGTCACACTCGGAAGATGCAACAGCCAAAGTGAAGGAAAGGAAACACGCGTCAAAAGAAGTGACAAGAATACAAGGCATAGCGATGAAGAGGAAGTGTGTTGTGAAAAACTGAGAGTTTGTTGCTGTTGTTGTTGTTGGTGGTGGTGGTGGTGGTGCTGTAACCCTGGGCTCAACTGAACGTGAACCCGGAGGACTGAAAGGTAAAGTTGCATTTTTTCTGTAGTCCACCATCCTCCTTCCTAGGAATAGGGAGGGATCTGAGGGACGTTTGTATAACAGGGGAGAAGACCCGCACAGTTACATCAGTGCCACCACATGAAGGCGTCCTTCTTCAGCAAAAGAGAAAAGTGAAAGCCAGTGATGGGAGCAGAGAGAGAGAGAGAGAGAGAGAGAGAGAGAGAGAAAATCACACTTTGAGATAAGACAGCTAGACAAGAAAAATGTAACAGTGTGAGATGATTAGCCCAGAGATAAAAAATTACAGGAAAAAGGACGGCTAAATCAGAAGAAATGACACATGACACTCAAAGCGAGACGAAAGAGAGAGAGAGAGAGAGAGAGAGAGAGAGAGAGAGAGCAAGCATATAGAGGGAAGTGACATTAGCCGAATAAAATTCCAATTAATATTTCGCAGTTAAAGATTTAACGTCACAGTTCATTTTCACGCCAAAATTAACAGTTAGTTTTTTGTTTTACGCTACTCATACTCTGCATCATTGATTTCAATGGCATTTTTAAAACGCTTCGAGTGTTCATTGTCAGTTTTAGTACGAGTGGTCTCCCCTAAGCTGAATAAAACAGTTTGCTGGTTGGAGAAACGTATCTAAATAGGTGTCATCGTACTGAAAAGACGACTGTCTTTAATCCATACCCAAAATAAAAGCTCATTCCGGATTACACACCTTATGGAATACTAGTTTCAATGGTCCGCATTCTTCTGTTCTTTTATTTCATCCTTTGTCCATCCATTAAAAAAAAAAAAAAAAAATCGTTCTTGCTTACACGCCGTTCCACCACATCGCGCTGAACGGCCCTCCACATCCTACTATCATGTAAGAGGACGCGGAAGGAAGAAGATAACAATTGCTGGTAGGAAATGGATCGCCACTTGAGCACCTTACGACCTTGCACTAGCGGCGACAGGAAGCATAAATTTTAAGCCAATGTGAAGAGGAGAGAACCTTGGGCCACTCTTTTCGTCTGGAGGAAGTTGTAAAAATTTTTGAAAGTTTAGCCTAAGTACACAAAAGTATTTCTAATTTACCTTCAGCCCATTGATTTCTGTGAAGTATTTTTTCCCCACATCCAGATTGTGTTATTAGCTTAGGAAAATTATTCAAACAGCAGGGGTTAGATGTAGACTTTTAAAAACCAGTAAACTGCTAGACATCTTCTCTATGATGAGCAAAAACGTCTAGCGACAGCTCGAATCAAACGAAACTTACCTCATCGGATTTCAAAGTTTAATGCCGAGGTGGGATGTGCAACAAGCGGATTAATCAGCGTCTATATTGACGGGTGTGGGTGGTTATCTTCCATTCATTAGATCTAGTGCTGCATTCAGGTGACTCTGCATCGAGTTGACAAGCCCTATGGTTTCCTGTAGTCCTATGCAGGGTTGTTGCTACATAACCAACAAATGGACGTTGGGTGGCCTAGTGGGTCAATAAGCTTCAACCAAATGTAGCCGATATGGGCTTAAGTTCCATGAAGAGTTAGGACTGATTACTCACATGTTATATTTGTACTGTATAGCCTAATCCGCGACGCCTTCAGTCCTGATGAGTCAATAAAATATATGATGGATGGACGGTGGGATAATTATAATATCTTTGTCAGGACTCTAAAATGTCTTAATACATAATAGCTAGCAACATACATATATCGTCTAGAGGTTAGGTCAGTGTCAAACCTAGAGGCCAAAAGGAAATGACGTTAGCACCAGAATGCCTCTCACCAGCAAAATAGCCCACGAACAGCGCCTCGTGACCATGCACACACATACACACATACACACACACACACACACACAGGCTTCTAGAACATTTTAACAACAGTATAGCACACGTGACACGGCCCATGCTGAACGAGAATATAGGAATCTGAGCTCAGAAGGAGACTGTCCATTGAACCGGCAGGTAGTGGAGAAAGCGAATAAGAAGAGGGGTCCAACTAGACTTAGTATATTAAGTCTCTGTATAATACATACTCTGCCCAACTTAGACTTTCTCTGAAGATAATAAATCAAGATCAACTCCATGTATTCATCTTTAACTCCTCCTGCTCTTCAATTACCAAAATAACCGAAACTCAAGACTCACCTATTACAAGATTAAAGAGTTACATGTATATAAATGGTGGCTACGAAGTTCCAACATTAAATGGTGGCAGTAACGATCGACTCTACGTCTACTAAACATCATTTCTACAAAAGCAGGCGAAACTGTCAGCTCCAGTTCTACAGCTGCTTCTACATTACTACAATACTACGATCAAGCAAGTGAGTATACAATAAGAAGAACGAGTCTACGAGCCTACGAGTCTATGAGCATACAGTAGCAACAATGAGTTACGAGTGAGGATCAACAAGTTCTACGAATAACTACAAATAACAAGTCTACAAGACAACTCTATAATCTTCTTCACACAACTTCAAGTATCAGCAAGAAGAATAAAAAGCAAAACAAGTAAAGGAAAAGCAAGACCAAAGCAACAAGCACTAAAACCCCAACGCTCTCTCCTACCGCCTCCTACCTCCACCTACCTCCACCGCTGACGCAGGTTCACAGAGGTCAAGACAACGCGGCAAATACCAAGCCCATATTCACAACTCATCCCACTCACTCGTCTTCACTCAAGTTACTCGTCGCTACCCATTTACTCACCACAGCTACCAGTGTGGGAAGTCGATGTCACCATACGTGTTTGCTGAGAAGACGCCACGGCTATCAACGTGTGTCTGACACCCTATAACACGTCAATCAACCCGTGAGGGGTGTTGCACTATCACCACGTGCAACACCCCTCACACCTTTCCCACCACGGTAGAAATTAGTCAGTTACATAGGTACTTCATTTATACAATACACAGGAATAGGCACAGTGATAGACAACATATTTTGCACAAACATATAAAACGTGCTGTATAGTTACAACTTACGTACACATACATCAGTTATCTGCATATTCTAATTACTAAATAATCACCAACAATAAATATTCTACACTGTATATATTCATTCATTTATTATAGCATTTATTTACTACCAACGAGTGTTACCATTTATACTTACATAAAATATGTGTTTCATACATACAGTTATACATAATTACATCCACAAAGTAATACAGAAAATATACTATCACAGCTGCTCAGTGAGCGATTAAAAGAACCGTATTAAACATTTATTAATTAAAACTACCTAGTGGAAACAGACAAATTAAGTTACAAGGAAAACCAGAAAAAAATGACCAACATAAATGACGTTAGCAAGAATGAACAACATCTTCCACACAATCGTGAAGACAAAGATTTCCACACAGTACCGACACATATATTGCCCACGATAGGTGCAAGTGAACAACAAGTGAGTTTTTTATTAATTAAAACTACCTAGTGGAAACAGACAAATTAAGTTACAAGGAAAACCAGAAAAAAAAAAAATGGCCATCATAAATGACGTTTGCAAGAATGAACAACATCTTCTACACAATCGTGAAGACAAAGATTTCCACACAGTGCTGACACATATATTGCCCACGATAGGTACAAGTGAAAAACAAGTGAATGTATATAGTTAATACTGTATATAGTGTATATATACTTTTTATATAAAATAACAAAATATGGGGCTATATAATATCATTTTCAATTATATCTGTGCAATAAAAACTAATCCTTAAAAAAGGGTCCCAAGGGAATTAACCAGCAATTATGCAACCTCAGACAACACCAAAGAAGCGTAGACAAACGAAGAAAAACAAACTATAGAAAATCAATACATACAAAAAAAAATAAAGAAATACAGTAAGATCGCATATCAAACAAATACCAAAATACCACAATGTTACCACAAATTTATGTAACAATTCATACAATGTTACAATTATATATTACCACAATATTGTGTAACAATTCATACAGTGTTACAGTTATTCATTACCACAATATTACCACAATATTATGTAACAATTCATACAATGTTACAATTATGTATTACCACAATATTATGCAACAATTCATACAATGTTACAATTATGCATTACCACAATATTATGTAACAATTCATACAATGTTACAGTTATGCATTACCACAATGTTACTACAATATTATGTAACAATTCATACAACCTTGCCACAATTCCGTATTACCAGAATCATCACACAAGTTAGGTGAAATATTAGGCATTACTAAAGGGATAACTCCATATGTAATGTAATGACCTAGCAGTATTAACATTGCACAATTATATGAGTATGTCTGTTATATATACACATCTTACAGTATGTCATACAGTAACCAATTTAACCATATTGCATTTGTTCAATTATATACAACTTGTTTAAAATGTTATATTACTGGATCGTTGCAATATTACCATGAATATTATATCTGTACAATATTATAATCAATGTTATGTATTAAGAGTGAAGAAGAATATTATGTTTTAATAGATTAGCATATGTCAATAATGACAGCTGTCAGAGGACCGCCAGCTGCGTGACCAAGCGATGTCAGGACTCTAAAATATCTTAATACATAATAGCTAGCAACATACATATATAGCCTAGAGGTTAGGTCAATGTCAAACCTAGGGGCCAAAAGGAAATGACGTTAGCACCTCTCCAGAATGCCTCTCACCAGCAAAATAGCCCACGAACAGCGCCTCGTGACCATACACACACATACAGTACACACATACACACACACAGGCTTCTAGAACATTTCAACAACAGTATAGCACACGTGACACGGCCCATGCTGAACGAGAATGTAGGAATCTGAGCTCAGAAGGGGACTGGCCATAGAACCGGCAGGTAGTGGAGAGAGCGAATATTGGAGGGGTCCAACTACTGTAGACTTAGTATATTAAGTCTCTGTGTAATACATACGCTGCTCAACTTAGACTTTCTCTGAAGATAAATCAAGATCAACTCCCTGTATTCATCTTTAACTCCTCCTGCTCTTCAATTACCAAAATAACTTTAACCAAAACTCAACACTCACCTATTACAAGATTAAAGAATTACATATATATAAATGTTGGCTACGAAGCTTCAACATCTTCATCCTTTTAATTTCACAGCTCATTCAGTATTACATACTTATTTCCACTCACCTCCATTATTAGCTTTGATATTTATATGACCATTGGTGTACACACAGCAAAAAAAAACTATCGTTACAGGGGGGTCCGATGTGTTTCATAATAAACAACCTGGCTGTCTCGCTAGGGTTGGTATGCCTGACAGTGGGTGAGTTGCCAAATAGGACGAGGTAGAAATATGCATGGGAGAAGCAATGGATATAGCTTATAATAAATATGCAACAAACACACGCAGGGATACCAATGGAGGAGGCTGTTATAAAAAACCTTCATTCGTGTGTCATTTTATATCGCGCAGAAGGTGTAACGATAGTTTTTTTGTTGTGTGTACATGGGAGACTGAGTAGCCTACCGGTCACCTCTTGTGAGCTAATAACCTCCATCTGAGTTGTGATACACTAGGTTTATCACACACAGAACTAGTGTACTAGCAAATGCAATGGAGGGAACGGGGAGAGAATCTCTCTATGGTGCTGAAAAAAAAAAAAAAAAAACACATTGACAAACATATTAGAGATATCCAGATCCCTAGGCCATTTCATTTATCAACCAAAATCGAACCCACAACCACGAATTCTCTACCAGCCGAACTACCACCATTCTGACCACACCACAGCCATCCTAATGTTTAGTTTTGGCCTTGTGTTAACGGCTGGACGTGAGTCAGCCAGTGATTATACTTTCAATATACGAGGTGGTTCACCCCACCTACTTTCAGGACGTGTGACTTATTGCTAAAACACACACACACACACACACACACACACACACACACGCTCGCATGCACACACAACAGATGCACTATGTATTATTGCAACATTTTATAGACAGATAAACAGATACAGCAGGTAGATTAAAAAAAATCCTATACCGGCAGTAGCTGGTGTTCAGAGCATAGAGGTGTGCAGGTGGAAAACTAATGACAATAACAAACACTGCAAATAAATCCCAACCAGTACCATATCCCCAGAGTTAGGAGTCAGCCTGGCAGCGTTAAAGTACTGTTATGCTTCTGTACTCACTAGTATACGAGTACTTAACATTTTTTTTTTTTTAAGCAAACAAGGTAACAAAGACTAAAACCCTTAAAGTTACTGTATTGTTCCCTCCAAGAACACAAACAAAACAAGCGAACAAAAAGCCAAATTCAAGATCGATTCATTTCGAGATGCCTGGACACATTGCATTTAAAAGTCTAGAGGTCATAGGCAAAGGGAAATGCATCATTTACCCGTGCCTGTTAGAAGTTACTCAGGTATATGTCACCACCTAAGAACTGCCAACACATATACCACATTTCAACCCAAACCAAACCACTTTCTACCTCCCAGTCACTGCCACACCAAGGCCTGTATTCCCGTCGGTTAAGCAAGCTCCCTAACACCTCACTTCAGCGGTTTATTTAGTTTATTTCTTCTTGCCGTCCTCTTCTCTGTAACGTAAATCATTCCATTATTACCTTACGAAACATAAATAACCCACAAATTGATATTACCCAGCCGTATCCGAAAATAAATCGGTAGGGAAGAGGTGCTAATGAACTTACTTAATCTACAAGAAAGCGGTCCCAACACTCCAACTCGTATCCCACCTACCGATATACAGGGTGGTCCGTAAGTAGCGCTCTACTAGAAACTCATCTACTGGTCTCTTATATGTTGTGGGGAATGCTCAGTCTGCTGGTATGGGCGTGGGTGTAGTAGTGCGAGTAGGAAATGAATAAATGATGCAGGGTAAACAATAACAACGTTGACTGAGCCGTCCCCAAAATACTTGACAAATCGCCCGAGGAGTGGAAGAGGTGCGTTATATATCGACCAACCTGTAGTTTACGACTACCAATTTATAAAGGACTTAATAACCTCTCAACCTTTGCCAACAAGTCTAACAATATTTTAGTCACTACCAAACAACCCTCTACTTAATAAGGCAACTCCAACCAGATAATTTTATACATCACCTTCTCTGTCCACTCCACCTCTATTCATCCTCTTGTTACGTGTCCTAATCCATCGACCAATATACCAGTACCAAACACCTACCAAACATTACCAAACACTTACCAGTCTCTACCATACCACGAGCCAACCTCCAACCCACTCCAGCCAATTCATCTCACATCTACCAGCCTACCACAAGCAAGCCACCTATTAGTCATTACCAAGGAAACTACTAATCACTACCGTACCACCAACCACTACCAGTGCACTCCAACCAACTCATCTCCCAGCTACAAATATATACCACAGTCAAACTTTAAGCAAATTAACTACAAGTCCCTACCGAATCATCATACAATCTACTCATACGCTCCAACCAATCCAATCCAGGACTCTCTTAATTCTCCCTTCCCCAACCAACTCGCTGTTGAGGTTATCTCAGCACAGTCTTACTAACATATCAAGCCTTCATTTGATGCCCACAGCACAACAACTATTTATATAACCCCTATTTATGTGTTCTCGCCTCTTTCATGGACGATTAATCACTCCTTCCAAATATGGTGACCCTGGTTCTTTCTCTTCTAATAGTTCACCAGTAATTAAAGTGGAGAGACGCTAGGAGAGGCTTTGATGTGTGTTCAAGGCTACTGAAGAGGGTTTTAGCTATGTGAGATGCTGGGCGAGGAGAGATACTGGGGGAGGAGAGATGCTGGGGGAGGAGAGATACTGGGGGAGGAGAGACGCTGGGGGAAGAGAGATGTTAGGGAGGAGGGATGCTGGGGGAAGAGAGATGCTAGGGAGGAGGGATGCTGGGGGAAGAGAGATGTTAGGGAGGAGAGATGCTGGGGGGAGGGATGCTGGGGGAAGAGAGATGTTAGGGAGGAGAGATGCTGGGGGAAGAGAGACGTTAGGGAGGAGGGATGCTGGGGGAAGAGAGATGCTAGGGAGGAGGGATGCTAGGGAGGTGGGATGCTGGGGGAAGAGAGATGTTAGGAAGGAGGGATGCTGGGGGAAGAGAGATGCTAGGGAGGAGGGATGCTAGGGAGTTGGGATGCTAGGGAGGAGGGATGCTAGGGAGGAGGGAGGCTGGAGGAAGAGAGATTGCTAGGGAGGAGGGATGCTAGCGAGGAGAGATCCTGGAGGAGGAGAAATGAGAGGAAAGACGCTAGAGGAGGCTTCGATGCGTGTGAAGTTCTAGGACAGGTAAGATGCGAGTAACACAGAGGGGAGGCTTATGATGTGTGTGTTCGGAGCTACTGAAGAAGGTATTAGCTATGCGAGTGGAGGAGTGTGGGGGGGGGGGATGAAGAACGGGGTATGCTGAGAAGGAACTACCAGAAAAAGGGAAAAGGTGGGAAGGAAAGGGGAAGGGTGGGAAGGAAAGGGAAAAGGTAGGAAGGACAGGGGAAAGGTGGGAAGGAGAGGGGAAATATGGGAAGGAAAGGGGAAAGGTGGTAAGGAATGGGCAAAGTTGGGAATGAAAGGGCAAAGGTCAGAAGGAAAGGGCAAAGGTGGGAAGGAAGGGCAGTAAGAAGTGGAATAGGATGGTTGATTGAAGCATGGAATGAAATGGGAGGGAAATGAAAGAAAGCAATTGGGAAAGGTTGATAACTGGGAAAAGAAGAGGGTGCAGTGGAGAATGACAGAAAGATAGATTGCAAATTAACGATGCAGATGGGAGGAACGGAGAGTGAGGGAGGGAAAAGTGGGGTAAACTGAGAAGGAATTACACAAAAACTGAAACCAATGAATGGAAAGGGAAGGAAGAGGTGGGACAGGTTACTAGAATGAGTTGTGCAAGAGAGAGGAAGGTTAGGGGAAAGTGGAGTAAGCCTAGAAGAATATGGGAAGGAAGACAAGTGTGAAAAAAGGATGGAAGCAAAGGATGGAATGAAATTTTACTAAAGAGATGGTAGGGGAGACTTTGGTGTCTGCTGAGGTTATTGAAGTGGTACAGTACTGGTGATGCAAGTGAGAGAAAGGATAGGGAGAAGTGAACTAACCCGGAGTTATATGGTAAGGAAGGAGGAAAAGAGGACAGCTGGAGAAAGCACAGGATGGAACGGGATTTAGTGAAGAGATGGTGGGGAAGGCTTTGATGTGTCTTCGGGGCTACTGAAGAGGGTATTGATGATTCGAATGGGAGAGTGGGTCAGGGTGAAGATTAATTTATTGGAGCAAATGACACAAGTGGCGAGGTGGAACGAAAGATAATACATGAAAAAGACGCCAAAGGAACGAATGGAATTAGAAAAAAATAATGGTGCCAGGCACAACAAACCTCGCCCGACAGCAGTTATTTTATTTTCAACCGTTTTCAACTTACATCCCTCTGAAAATCCGTGATCTTGCGTTTGACCTTCCAAGGTCACTCAGTCAAAGGTCATGGTGCCAAATGCAAGTCCATATGAGACTTCCTATATATTGACATTAGTAAACATCTCTATCTTCAACCAGTTTCGAATAGTAGCCCCCTGAATATCCGTGACCTTGAGTTTGACTTTTCAAAGACACTTTAGATCAAAGGTCATGGTACCAATTTAAAGCCCATGTGGGACTTCCTATTTGCTGATAATAGTAAATATCTATCTGCAAAGTTTCGAGTTATAGCCCCCTGAATATCCGTGATCTTGAGTTTGACTTTTTAAATAACTCAAGGTCAAAGGTCCTGGTGCCAAATGAAAGTCCATATGGAAGATACCGTATGCTGATATTGGTAAATATCTCTATCTTCAACCTGTGTCAAGTTATAGCCCTCTGAAAATCCTTGATTTTGACCTTTCAGGTTCACTCAGTTACATCCAAAATTTAATCACTTCCTTTTGTGACCAGTGCGCACGTATCCTGAAAGTTTCATGTAATTTCATTGAGCCCTTTTTCCGTAATGTTGCTAACAAACAAAGAAACTCGACCAAAAACAATACCTTGCCGAACTCCGTCCGGGCGAGGCAATAAAAGCGAATCACCAATTTCACAGCTTCATACACTCTAAAAACTAATAACACACAACACGAAATCACCCTATCCTCTTCCCACAAGAACATCAACTACACTCAGTCACGCATTCCATATTCCTTTTCCCTTGTATTCATTCATGAGCTACACATTCATTTCATTTATAGTCAGTCTTCCACTCCATACCTTATTTTTCCATTGGAAGTCAGGCATACACTCCACATATTTAATATTTTTACATTATTTTAATCTATTTATACCTTTTTGTTTAAACTGTGAGGATAGTTGAATAATCAACACTGTTTTAATATTGATTTAGTCACAAAGTCCACTAATTTTCCCTAAATATAACGTTCTCTCTTTTTATAAACTTTTATCTTGCCCTACTATATGGATGGCTGAATAATAATTTATATTAACTATTGGAGTCAGCATCATTTTCATTTACAGCCATTACTATAATTTAAAGAACTTTCACTTTTTGCACCATTTTCCTTTTTATAGCCACATTTTTTCTCTCCTAAAATGTGAGAGTCGTTGGACGATAGGTCATTAAGGCATGTAATGTAATACTGACCGACAGGAGAAAGGTGGTGAAGTGAAGGATAGTGTTCTGAGATGGGGTGAAAGTGCCGTGTTGAGAGGAGGTGGAGGAGGAGAGGGGGGAGGTGGAAAGGAGAAGAAGAAGAGGAAGAGGAAACTGAAAGGTTAAAGGAAAGAGGTAAAGAAAGTACCCAAGAAGAAAGAAAAGAAAAATAAGTGATTGATGAAAAGGAGGATGAGGAGGAAGAGGAGGGAAAACAAGAGATAGAAGCCCAGGACAAGTCTATTCAGACGTTTATGGCGAGTGTGACCGGTCGAAAAGTAAAAAGAAAAGAATGAAAACTATAAGAACTTAGTAAAGGTCGGTTCCGGGGGTTGGTGACCAATACCCACATAGACATTTTTCATCTATTAGCTCCAGTCTCGCTAATTCATCTGTGCGTTTTTGACAGGCAGCGTATGAGTCCACCCTTCCCACCCCATCATCACAATTTACGAACCCACTCCAGACCTCTCCGGACCATTCAAACCCAGGCCAGAACACAGCCAACCCACTCAAACCCAGTCCAGAACACAATCAACCCACTCAAACCCACTCCAGAACATAACCAACCCACTCAAACCCACTCCAGAACATAACCAACCCACTCAAATCCACCCCTGACCAAACTAGACCACACCATCGTACTCCAACCAATTCAGATCCACCCACACCGCGCCAACTCATTCCAACCGACTCTAGACCATAACCAACTCACTCCAGACCACAACAACCCATTCACACCAACACTAACCCACTCCAAACGATAGCCAATGCACTCCAATCAACACAGACCTATTTCAGACAGCCACCAGCTCACTCTAGACCAAAACCTATAGGACTACATAATAGATAGATAGATAAATAGATAGATAGAGAGACAGATAGAAGCAGGGAGTCAGATGATTGAGAAGGTGTTGTGTCTGCGAGAATCGAGCAGTGCTAAGCATGCTTACACACTCTTCACACTGAGGAAAGCTGACGACAGCGGCCAGTAAGGAGATGATGCAGTTAGCTGTCAGCAGTCCTCTTGTGAACAAAGATCTAGTCCACCCACGAGGAACACACGTGACACACCCCTGCTACACCAGAATTTAGGAAAGAGAGCTCAGACGGAGATTAGCCACCGAACAGGCTAGACAGAAGGAGACAAGCGACCCTAGAGAGAGGTCGAGACGGAGATTAGCCTTAGAACAGAGAGAGAGAGAGCGAGACAGGGAGGTAGCTACCCGGGACTTATACTCTTTCCATGTGAGAAACTTGTTTAATATTTCTAAGACAAATAAAAATAGTCCCATACTATTCTTTACCTCTCCCGTCACTACATGACATCTGGTGGGGAAACTACTACAAGATATAAAAGCCGCTCGACCACAAGTCTAAAATATACGCCTCTACAAGCAAATACAAAGTCGCTGCTTTATGATACAAAGTCTTTATGACATTTGGTAGCAGCGAACGTATACGAACCTCGTCTACGAATCAACATTAAATTCCTACAAGATATCAAGATTGAAAACAACCAACAACATCAGCTCCTGACAGTATTCTCTCCATCCTGCCCCCTCCGTCTCCCAGATCATCATGCTGATGCAGAGGTCAAGAGATCACACGACGCCTTGCAAGTAGCTTAACGACAAACCAGCAAATCTGCGGACATCGTCTCCGAATTAAAAGCAAATTTCTACAAAAGCAACCGAGACTACAAGATTAGCTTCAGTTCTACATTGAATCCTACAAAATACAGCCTACAGTGCAAATAATCTACAAAGTCTACAGCCATCTACAATCAACTACAGCCATCTACAATCAACTACAATTAACAACTCTACGTCGTCAGTATAATCTTCTACACGCACCTACAAGTAGCGGCAGTCTTCATCCCACAACGAGTAAATCACTAGAGAAAAGGACCGAGAAAACTTCCACATAGAAAAACGGAACAAACAAACGAAGAGTGAGACACGACTCACAACTCATCTTACTCACTCGTCTTCACTCAAGTTACTCATCGCTACTCATTCACTCACCACAGCTACCAGTGTGGGAAGTTGAGGTCATCATGCGTGCTTGCTGAACAGACGCCACGTCAGACAACTCACCACCTGCACCACCACTCACACCACGGTAAAAATTAGTGAGTTACATAGTTACTTCATTCATACAATACACAGTGATAGACAATAGGCTTCTGCACAAACATATAAAACGTGTTGTATAGTTACAGCTTAAATACACATACCTACTTCAATTATCTTCATAATTCAATCATTAAATACTTGCACCAACAATAAATATTCTACACTGTATATATTCATTCATTTATTATAACATCTATTTACTATCAACGAGTGTTACCATTTATACCTACATAAAATACGTGTTTCATACATACAACTATACATTATTATATCTACAAAGTGATAAAGAAAATATACCATCACAGTTACTCAGTGAGCAATTAAAGGAACTGTATTAAACATTATTTAATTAAAGCTACCTAGTGGAAACATATAAATTAAGTTACAAGGTAAACTAGAGAAAAAAAAAATGGCCAACACAAATGCCGTTAGCAAGAGTGAACATCTTCAACACAATCGTGAAGACAATGATTTCCACACAGTGCTGACACACATATTACTCACGATAGGTACAGGTGAACAACAAATCAGTGTGTATAGTTAATACTGTATATAGTGTATATATTTTTTATATAAAATAACAAAATATGGGACTATATAATATCATTTTATAGTATCTGTGCAATATAAACTAAACTTTGAAAACGTATCCTAAGGAAATTAGCCAGTAATTATGTAACCATGAACAACATGGAAAAAAGTGTACACAAGCAAAGAAAAACAAACTATAGAAAATCAATACATACAAAAAAGAAAGAAAGAAAAGTAAGAAAGAAAAAAGAGAAATAGAGTAAGATCACATAACAAACAAATGAAAATAAGTGTAAATGTTACTACATAAGTCAAAATACCACATAAACTACAAACAAAAAAGCAAATTGTTGTCTCCACATACAAGTGGCACGACACATCAACACTATCATCGACCGCAGCATATGTTAGGACTGCAGTTATTACAATTATGTTACTCCATATTACAATTATGTACCTACAAACGATATGTAACAATTATGTAACGACAAACGATTGCATTATGTTACACTAACTACAATTATGTACCTGCAAACGATATGTAACAATTGTGTAACGACAAACGATTGCATTATGTTACACTAACTACAATTATGTACCTACAAACGATATGTAACAATTATGTCACGACAAACGATTGCATTATGTTACACTTTGCCAATTATGTAACAGTTGCATTAACAAGATGTAACTTTTATGTAACTTTAACTACAATTATGTACCTACAAACGATTTGTAACAATTATGTAACGACAAAACAGTTGCATTAACAAGATGTAACTTTTATGTAACTTTAACTACAATTATAAGGCCAAGACACTTATGTAATAGTTGCATTAACAAAATGTAACTGCAATTATAAGGCCAACACAATTATGCATTAACACAATATAAGTCATACAATTATAGCACAATTCTGTATTACCAGTATCATCATACAAGTTAGGTGAAATATTAGACATTACTAAAGTGATAACTCTATGTAATGTAATAACCTAGCAGTATTACCATTGCACAATTATAAGCGTAATATTACTGAATAATCACTATTTACTATGAATAATATATGTATACAATATTCATACAATTATGTTACTTTACAATATTATGTATTTCACTTAATTAGCTTATAAGTTCATTATAATGTGTATGTAGTATGTATTAATATATTATAACTATTAAATGTCGATGGTACGCCATTTTCGCGCGGCCGAGCAAATATAGGACTACATAATAGATACATAGATAAATAGATAGATAGAGAGACAGATAGAAGCAGGGAGTCAGATGATTGAGAAGGTGTTGTGTCTGCGAGAATCGAGCAGTGCTAAGCATGCTTACACACTCTTCACACTGAGGAAAGCTGATGACAGCGGCCAGTAAGGAGATGATGCAGTTAGCTGTCAGCAGTCCTCTTGTGAACAAAGATCTAGTCCACCCACGAGGAACACACGTGACACACCCCTGCTACACCAGAATTTAGGAAAGAGAGCTCAGACGGAGATTAGCCACCGAAAAGGCTAGACAGAAGGAGACAAGCGACCCTAGAGAGAGGTCGAGACGGAGATTAGCCTTAGAACAGAGAGAGAGAGAGAGAGAGCGAGACAGGGAGGTAGCTACCCGGGACTTATACTCTTTCCATGTGAGAAACCTGTTTAATATTTCTAAGACAAATAAAAATAGTCCCATACTATTCTTTACCTCTCCCGTCACTACATGACATCTGGTTGGGAAACTACTACAAGATATAAAAGCCGCTCGACCACAAGTCATAAAGACTTTGTAGTTACTTGTAGAGAAGTATTATGACAAACCAACCCATCCACACCGCCACCGACCCACCTACTCCAGATATTTTCCTCCCATCTGAGCCAATCTCGCCTAATTTGGTGTGTTTTCGGGCGGCATCTTATGAGTCCGTCCTTCCAGCCCCACAGTCTTTACTAACACTCCTCTCTTTTGTTTTTTATTGGCCTCTCCAGTACTATGATGGCTTTTACTGTACGTTTTTTTTTTTTTTTCCGCCGCCGGAGGAGAGTAATATTGGCAGTTTTTGTACAATGATATCTACAGATACTGCCAGAAGCCTTAATCTCGGAAGGGGTGGCCACGAAGGCATCTCATCCATTTCACCTTGTCCTCTGTCATCAGGTTGCCAGATCTCCAACTCAAACGGTTCCTGCTACAGCCGGCCGATTATATTCAACTAAGATGCCTCTCTGAGTAAACGAGGTGAGGGCGCAGCATTTTTCACTGATTAGGTACCCACAATGTTTTCCTAAAATCATATCGCTTTATTCATCATCGTCATCATCATCATCATCATCATTATCATCATCATTATCATCATTACCCTCCCCCGCCAAAAAAAAGAAAAAAAAAAAAAAGACCCAGAAGCACGAAAAATAAAACACAATTAAACGGAGCGTCTTTGAAATTATTAATCCTAGTCCTAGTCTCAAAATGGAATGGACGCGAAAAATAAGACCAAAAGTACATTAAATAAGATTAAATACGCGTTCGCCGTCTCCACCAGTAATCTCCTGCAGACGTTGATTGTCCTATGAAACAGTTATATTGGTTAACTGTTATCCCGGTATATTGTCTGTCATGAGTTTATTGGGGTTAATTGTAGTTTGTGGAGTCTCGTGGCGATAATAGCTAAAATTACGAATTGCCGACGTCCACATCACTCATCATCATCATCATCATCATCATCACCAGTATCACCATCACCACCACCATTACCATCACCAACATCACCATCATCATAATGAAGGGCAGTGGGAAGATACGAAACAGAAAGAGACGAGATTTACGACAAAAAGACGAAAGAAAGAAGAATCGTATGAGGAGAGAGAGAGAGAGAGAGAGAGAGAGAGAGCAATTTTCAGGTACATTAAGGCATCAAAGCAAGGGAAAAGAAAAAGTTAATAAGATCTGGACATTTTCCTCAGTCTTCCCTCACAGCGGGATTTTCTGGAGACTCTAGGAGGGGAAAAATGGGTCAGAGAGAGAGAGAGAGAGAGAGAGAGAGTACGGTGAATTGTTAATGACTTTCAACAATAAGGTAATTCAGAGCAATTATGAGGGTGAGGTACCGTTCTTTCCACTGTATACAAGTACTGTTAAGTATTGAAAACATTATTCTTTCAAAATCATCATCATCATCATCATCATCACTTTTTCCCACCACTAAAAGAGGTGATAGGGATCCCAAATCATGAAAGAACAATAATAATAACAATATCATCACCATCATCACCACAACAATCATCACTTACCTTGACCCCTTCACTAAAAAAAAATCTCCACTACAACTTTTAAATCCTAAGACATCTAAAGTTACCGAAAAGAAACCAACAGAGCCCATCACCTTAATGAAATGATTAATAAAATAATATACATCATAAAAATAATAAAGGCACAATACCCTAAATCACTGCTCAGTAAGGGACGGAGGAAAGCAATCATCATCATCATCATCATCATATCAGTCCCCGTGCTCTTTATCTACAATTCCATTTCCATTTTATGTTGATCTTTGTTCAATTCCTGTGCTGGTTTCTTGTGAGCGTTCTTCGTCTCTCTCGTGTTCTCCTTGTTCACTCATTCTTTATCTGCCTGCATGTCTGTTTATCTCAATATTTGTCTCGCCCTGTCTCTCTGTGTCTGCCTGTCTCTCTCTCTCAGCAGTGTTCCAAAAGCTATTCATGCATCAAGTCGCATTCAAATGTGACTTGCCTTTTGGTTTCTCCCTCTCCCTCCTTCGCCCTGGATCTTTTGTTGCTTATTTTTTGTCCGGCTCTATTGTTATCCTTGCCTTCCATCTTAGCGTCGACTCTCTCTCTCTCTCTCTCTCTCTCTAACGACTGTCTAGTGCCCTTTTTCGCTCCAGTCTTAGAAATGAATTGCCTAGATATCAATGTTTCATCCCTGGCCTGATTAAACAGCTGGATATTAATTGCCTTCTTCTCTTCAGCTAATTCCCTATGCATGACAGTCACCGTTGTATATGACAGATCTGGTTATGACTGGGCATTAATAGTGGCGTGTATTTTGAACATTCTTTTTTCGCATGTGACATACTGTGATCTTGTTGATATGTGACGTGTATTTTGAGGATGTTTGTTATTTGAAGTTCTGAAAAGGGTTCCATTTAGGCCATAGCTGCATCATCATCATCATCATCATCATCATCATCATGTAACTTGCAATACTTTGGTGATAGAAACTCCGTGTACAAACAGCTAGATAAGGAGTTTATTACAAGCTCACAGTAAAACAGTCTGCCCGTGTCAGCTGTCTGCTAAGAACTGATGCAATAACGCCGTCTTCAGGCGTGGGAAAGGGTGCTGACCTAGCAAGATTAGTGGGGGCATGTATGCATTGGGGGACATATATACATCGGGGGTAGACATATTGTGGAGGGGGTACACTACTCCCCCGGGTAGCTGAGACGGTGTCTCCTGACACCGGGAGTTAAATGGTGTTTGATTATAGGAGTAAGGCAGGACCGGGAGGTTTGTACAAGGGACAAGTATGATACAGGGGCAGTAGGGGAGACATGGCCATGTTGAGGGGAGGGAATTAGAAGGATATATACATATAAGGTATACAAGGAATAATAGGTACAAATCCAGTAAGGGTCGAAGGTATATATAAACATAATGGGAATTACACAATAATAGTTTGATACATGATAAACAAGGAGTAGATATGAGAGTTCTATTGTTGTTCTTCCTTCATTTTTTTTTTTTTTTTTTTTGTATTTTCTGTAGGATACACTGTCACTCAGTAATGCATGAAAGAAATACCATCATTTTCTAGTAGGCAGAGTGCTGTTCACAGGTAGTTTAAATGTTAGATGGCAATGGTAGTCACGGAATGTGAGGGCACTAAGAACGGGGAGTTTCTACGTCGTGTGTAGGGCGTACTATGCCGGTAGCGAGTCTGATTTCCTGGAGTCAACGTTCCATTTTTCTGACACAACAATGCACTGCACAGATGATGAGTAGAAAACCTATGAAAGCGATAACCACAGGGGGAAACACAACTGTTGGATGAACCCATGAACGGCTGAAGGCCAGAGAAAATTGATCCATAATGAAATCACTGTCATTGAGGAAGGTGAGCATGTGCAAGTGAGGGGAGGTGATGGTAATGTTGGCAGATGGTAGGGTTGAAGGCATGTCGATTGGTTGAAAGATGTCATAGGAGTGTTTACGAACAGCTTGGTGATAGCGAGTGGCGTAAGTGATGATGGACTCTGATTTGACGGTACAATAGTCAGGGGCTTTGTAGAGACCACTAGCGGGGACGGAGCGAACAGAAGAACCAGGACACATGATTGTGACAGAGATGGGAACAGCAAAGAAGAAATACTGGACATGGTTGAGGTGAGCATGGTGGACCGGGAGGTCAGGAGCTGGGACAAAAGAACAGGCCGAGTAGATGGAATGGTTGCGAACTTAAGCAGACTCACAGGGTGTGGCACTGCTAGGGAAGATAGCGAAAAGGTGGGCAGCACAGAGACGAGAGGTCGGAGTAAGGGAGGAACATTGCTGGAGGTCTGTGGAAGAAAGGAAGGCAACGGAAAGATGATCATGGGAGAGGAGGAAATATTCTGAAGGAACAGAGACCTGTAACAAGGAGTTGTTGAGGCGGAAAGGGAAGGGAATGATGTGGAAAAGGTTAAAGGTTATGGCAGAACAGAGAGGAATATGGACGACGACGTATGTGGTGAGAAGAGTGGCTTCGAGAACAGGATAATAATATTTAAGGGAGGAGTAAGAGAGGACTGGGGAGAGACCGAAGGTGGAGTGAGCCCATTCCAGGACAGAACGAAGAGCTGAGACAGGTACTAAGTCGGCAGTGACACGTCCATTGATGGCATCGACCAGGATACGAACCAAGGTAGAGACTTGAGACAGGAGAGAGTCAACGGCCAGTTGGAGATTATCCATGTTGAGTTTGAGGTAGAAGAACTGAGAGATAACGTTGAGATCTGAAAGGTGGCGTTGTCAGATATCGGTGAAATTGTTTAGAGTGGACGTGACTTCATTGAGTTGGGTTGTGAGCTTCTGTAACATAGTGTGTTGGATTTTAAGGACTCGGCGTTGTGATTCTAGGGCTGAAGCTAAATGAGTGAGATCAGATTTGAAGCCAGAAATGTCACGGGCTGTAGCAACGCCAAACAAGCCACTCAGAATCTCACCGCCGAAGTCGAAGAGACCTCGTTTCACACGAGAACGAACCACGGGTGTCTGAATGGAAAATGTGTCATTGAGCTCAGTGAATCTGTTACTTATGTATTGCAATTGCCAGGAGAGTGGGAGAAAAAGGTTATAGAGATACTCATTCGGGTTGTGTGTCCCCATGAGGGCCGTGAGATGGTTCCTGATTCCGTGGAGCTGGTGCGCGTAGGCAGGTAGGGCAATGGCTACGTCGGCCAGGGGCGCAAGATCGTAGCGCAAAGAGGCGATGTCGTCGATAAGCATTACCTCGCCTCCCGAGCCGACCAAGGCCCCGGGACGTACTCCACCATCGTCCTGACCTGACCCAGACCCCAGGAGGGTCAGCACTGCCAGCAGGGAGATCGCTAACATCGTACCTAGAAAATCAGGGTAGAGTTAATGGGGAAGGTCGTGAAGAGGTTGATGGGCAGAGCGCAGTTGGACCGATATTGATTGATTGATGAATGAGCAGGTGGAGATGGAGAGGAAGGAGACTGAGGGATAGGTGGAGACAAAGTAGACTGAGGGATGGGAGGAGGGGAAGAGGGGGCAGGAGGTTGTGTAAGTGACTCTTCCAACACGAGGCCATGGGGTGCTCGCTTTAAGTCATCGACGTGGACCCATCTGGTGTCCCTAGTGGACAGGTCCTGGAGGTGAAATTTGTTGCCTTGTTGAGTGAGGACGCGGTAGGGCCCTGTAAATTTGTCATCCAACTTAGAGGAACGCGTATGGGAATGAGCAAAGACAAGATCGCCTACACTGATAGTGATAGGAGAGGCGGACTTATGTTAGCGCTGCAGCATGTCCTCCTGAGAGGAAGCCAAAGTGGATTGGACATACTGGTGGATTGTCTGGAAGTTGGCCAATTTTAGTTTAACATAATCATCCATGTTGTAGATGGGTTCTGGCTTTGAGGATAAGAGAGAGTATGGAAGGTCCTTGTCAAAGCCAAAGAGGACGAAGAAGGGAGATTCAGCAATGGATGCATTGATGGAACTATTGATTGAGGATGCCACTTGGGGAATCCAGTCATCCCAGGACGAACTATGGGAGCCTAGATGTCTGGGGCACTCTAAGATTTTTCGGTTGTGGCGTTCTACAAGGCCATTGGAAGCCGGATGGTTAGGCACGACATTGCACTTACTGATATGAAAGTGGCGACAGATCTCATCTAGAAGGCTATTGTTGAATTCTGTACCGTTGTCAGTAAGTATGGTATGAGGGGTACTGAATGGGCAAATTACGTGATCTACAAAGGCACGGGCAATGCTCTTCGCGGTCTTGTCGGAGAGGGGAACGAGGACACAGTAGCGGGAGAAGTGGTCGACCGCTACGAACAAGTACTCAGCGCCAGATTCTGTGAGAGGTAGTTTTAAGAGATCGATTGAGACAGTTTCCCATGGTCGTGAGGGGATTGGGTATTGTAAGAGAGGTGCTGGTAAGCCGGTTGATCCTTTGTGGCAGTGGCAGGAGAGGCAAGAGTCACAGTGGGCATTGATATCGCGGCGCATGGTTGGCCAATAGTATTTGAGACGTGCTTGGCGCAAGCATCGGTCTTTACCTGGATGGGAAGCTTGAGGAGTATTATAACCAATATGAAGAACCTTTGGTATCAGGGCAGTGGGAACAACAAGTTGGCGTACTTCGCGAATGGGCATATCTTTGCCTGTTAGCAGTGTTTTCCTGTACAAGAGATCATCATCTAGCATGAACTCATCTAGTGATACTGGCAGAGTAGGTAAGGTCGAGGCATCGCCAGATTCTAGGAAATAAATGACTTTGGACCACATGGGGTCTTGGAGCTGAAAGTTTCGAACAACTTCTGACGTTAGTGTAGTATTTTCAGTTACTTCAGGCTGCAGTGATGTTATAGCTGCTGCTACGTGACGTGAGAGTGCGTCTGCGACTACATTCAACTTGCCTGGTACATATTGAAAAGTGGTATTAAAGTCCTGGATGATGATAGACCATCTAGCTAACCTATTTGTTAGGTTGCGATTCTTGAACAAATCACATAGTGGAAGGTGGTCTGTTTGGATATGTACTGGATAACCATAGACTGTATCTCTGAAATGTTTCAAGGACCAGATTACCGCTAGCGCTTCGAGATCTGTGACACTGTAGTTACGTTCAGCGGTTGTAAGGGTGCGACTAGCATATGCTATTACGCGCTTCCTTGATGCTTCATCGAGTTGCATCAAAACGGCACCAAGTCCAGTGCCTGAGGCGTCTGTGCAGAGAAGGAAGGGTGTGGTATAATCAGGGAACGCTAGAATAGGGGCATTTACAAGAGCTGTCTTTAGCTTTTGGAAAGCCTGTGACTGGTCGTTAGTCCAAACAAAGGGCACATTCTGCTTGAGTAAGTGGGTTAGAGGAGCGGCGATCTGTGCATAATTCCGGATATAGCGACGATAATAGCCACTGAGGCCCAGGAAACTTCGTACAGCGTCGGTAGTGGTAGGTTCTGGGAAGTTAATGATCGCCTTAGTTTTATCCTCATTAGTATGAATGCCTTGTGCATCTACGACATGGCCTAGGAATTTGATTTTCTTTCGCAGGAAGTCACATTTACTGAGATTGATTTTCAGGCCTGCGAGCTGGAGGCGTTCAAAGACTTGCTGGAGTTTGGTAAAATGATCAGGGATGGATTTACTCACAACAGTGATATCATCTAGGTAAGCAAAAAGAGTGTCCCATCATACCGCTGAAGACTGAATGGATAAGTCGCATGAAAACGGAGGGAGCATTTCTCAGACCAAAAGGGAGTCTCTTAAACTGAAAATGTCCAGAAGGGGTGCTAAAGGCTGTAACTGGGCGAAAGAACTCTTCCATTTCGACCTGCCAGTACCCGCTGAGGAGGTCTAAAGATGAAAAGACTACGTTATTGTCACCAAGGGATTCTAGCAAATCAGTGAGGACAGGTAACGGGAAACGGTCTGGAACGTTGACAGAATTGACCTTACGATAGTCGACTACTGGTCTAAGGTTGCCGTCCTTCTTTGGGACTAAGAAAAGTGGGCTATTCCATGGACTGACGGAGGGTTCAATTATGTCCTGGTCTAACATGTTCTGTACCATTTGATCTGTTTGCTTTTTCTGGCTGTGAGGCAATCGATACGCTGGTATGTAAATCGGCTGAGTTCCTGGGAGTAGTTCAATCGTATGTTTGACAAGGTCTGTTCTACCCATCGGTTCACCGGGTAAGGCAACCACGTTTCTGTACGAGGTCAGAAGGTCGAGGAGTTGAGGCGTATGTTCTGGGAAATCTGTGCAGGTGAGATGTGAGAGCATATCGGGTGAATGCGTCGGCGCAGATCCCGTAGAGTTAATAGTACATACACCAATTGGCGTATCATCAGTCTGAATAGTAGGAATTGAGGAATCCTGGCACACCTTTACGGCCGCTGGGTATACTAGGAAGTCTCCAATCTTTACACCACTTTTAAGTTTTAGTGGAGCATTTGTGACATCGAGCAAGTACAGGTAGCATAAACTGTCCTCTGAGACTGTACACCACGCTGACTCATAAGTCAAGCCATTCACACAACACGTCTCAGGTAGGGTTAGTACGTCCACTCCTTCTTTCGCACCGGCAACACAAACAGAGACTTTGGTGAACTCATGCGGTAACAAAATTGTGCACGTATTCGTTACTGCACGTTTCGTCTCTGCGTGTTGGAGAAGATCATGCAGACTGTGTGAGGTAGGTAACTGAGACATGTGTGAGTCAGCGATAGTGTTGTCGGGAGAGGATGTAAGAGCCATGTTCGAGGGCTGAGATGATGTATCAGGAGACATTGAGGAATTTACGTCCTTGCTCGCAGTCAGTAAAGGAATGATCTCTGTATTCTCAGATGATGATAGTGGCGGGTTGGTCTGGGGTGGACTTTTTGGTAGTGACAGGGACAGAGGTAACTGAAGGACTGATTTGATCGTAAGAACAGGACGGGGACATTACATAGTGTAAACCGGGAATCCAGAAGTGTCTATACTACCACAAGCAGGTAATAATGCAATGGAGTGTTGTGCCATGGTGGAGAAACCAATAAGGGCATCTGCGGGATACTGCAGGTCATTAGTGACATGAAATTCAATGGGGATAGGGGGCAAAGCTCTGTGGAGTTTGACTTCAAGGATGACTCTTCCCTTAACCTTAAACTCTGAGCCGTTAACACCACATAGGCGAATGTCTGGTGGTTCTAGGAAACTGACGTGGCTGTGATGGCAATGAATAATTTGTAAGGAATTGTTTGAGATCAGATTTACTAGAGATCCTGTGTCCAAGAAGAATGACGTTGGTATGTCATGACTGCTTCCGAGAATGACTAAACCCGAGGATGTTATGGGACCTGCATGGCGGATGGGGAGATGGGTTTCTGATTCTACGTGATATTGGTCCGATACGGGCGCAGCGCTTCCCCGACTGTGGGCGGTTGAGGTAACGACATTCATCAGTGGTGTGAGTCGTGCTTGAATTGTGGTATTTGCAGTGTGGACGATGTGAGCGGGAAGGCGTACGCTGTCTGGTTTGGGAGTGAGGACGTCTGTATGTACGGTCGCAACTGGATGCTCGATGTCCAGGATGACCACAGTACCAGCAAAGAATCGAAGATTGTCTGTTCCGTCGGGCGCTAGATTGATCACGGCCTGCGGTAGGAGAGCAATGTGTGGCAGGTCTGCCGCGTGTGGTGGGACGGGAGCGAGATTGGTTTGGGGTAGTGGAGGTGTGACAGACTGAGGAGGCCAAGGGTTGGGTGGTGCCCTGACGCGTGTAGTTCGAACCTGTTCTTTCATGAATGGCTTTAGTGACCTGAATAATTTTATCTCCTGGATTGAAACTGATTTCCAAGGCTAGCTCTCGCTGTTTAGGAGTAAGCCAGTGAAGGAATCTGAGGTAACCAATTAAGTCAGCAAAGTTGGTGAGTGAAAGCATTGGAATGCCATTCTTGTCTTCTAACCATTTCGTGCCTACCAGTAATTGGAGCATCTCGCTACTAGTTGCTTTCATGGCGGCGGCAGCTTCGCCGGGAGCTTGGCATATTGCGCTGGGACGCGCAAGTCCTCATCTAGTTGGTTTAGGAGATTAATGAATCCCATGAGAGACGCGGTATTTGAATGCTGGCAACAAAGGCTGATGAGTTCCGTACGAAAATCAGCAAAGGTACGAATGCTATCGAAATGTCCTGCACCGGATCGCGGATCCGATGTCTGATTTACCATGGTGCAAGCGACCGAGGAGGTAAGCTACTTTGAGCGATTCCTCGGTAATTTTTCTATTGTTTATTTCTGTGTCGACTTCTCTGAGGAAATCATAGACAAACCAAGTTGGGTCCTGGCCGGTAAATTTGGGACGATTGGCATCGTCGAGATAGATAGACTGTGGAGGGTTGACCATGGCTAGAAGTGCAGAAGTGGTGGCAGGAGAGGTGTGGGAGAGAGAGAAGGTAGTGGCAGTTAAGGGCGAGCAAGACGGGGTATGAAGGGAGGCAGGAGAGGGAACGACAGGGGAAGGAGTAGAGGAAGAAGAAGGGAGTGTAGAGGCAGGAGTAGAGGAGAAGGTATCTGGATTTACGAGGGTAGGACGGGTAGTAAGTGATTCTGCGGGAAGTGAAACGGGAGTCTCAGGTACAGGGCGGTGGTACTCTTTGCCACTTCGTAAATGAGTGTTTGTTTTAGAGTCGGCAGACGGGGTATGAGCAGGTGATGTCTCCGGGTCGAGAGGGCTGGTGGTAAGCGGTTGACGTGGAAAGTATGACATTTAATGCGGCAATGGAAGATGAAAGGAAGAAGATGGATACGTAGGTGGAAATGTATAAATAACAATGAGAGAATGGAATACACTAGGTGTGAAAATGAATGAAGGTGCGGGCATGGATGGTTTAAAATATAATGCGAAGGATGAGATAGATAATAAATAACGTAGGTGAAGATGAAAATGGGGTAATGGAAATGAGATGGAATATTTACAATAACCAATCTGTAGAGAAAATCGAGGATAATCTCTAGAGAAAGGAAAGATATACTATAGTTACACAGTAGAAACGGGAGTGTCGAGATGTATGACGTGCAGGGTGGCTGGGCATAGCTGGGCTGGGGCGGGGCGGGGAGACGGGGCGGGGCGGGGGCGGTGGAGAGACAGCTGGGCGGAGAGGAGAAGAGACGCCACGATGAATCACCGGCAGGGAGTGGCGGTCTTAGGAGGCTCCGTAATGCAGACCAGATGCGGGCGACGGCGGAGGCCGGTGGTGGGTGGTGAGGCAGATGTCGGTGCAAGGCAGGTGTAGAGCTGGTGAGTTGCAAATGCAGAGAATGGTGGTGGGCAGGCAGCGGGCAGACAGTGATAAGTGGCACCGTGGGGGCAGGAGCTATGATGAGTCCGGAACAGGTGCAACAGGTGCGTAGGTCGGTGACGGTGACACGTGCGGTCAGGAACAAGGCGTATGGGTGCGGTGGTTTGAGAGGTGAGCACTGGTGAGAAAAATGGTACACTCGAAAAGCACAGCCAAGGTATAGAGGCACGGAGGAGGGGCGAGGCTGGCAGATGCGAGTCGTCGTGTATCTTGTTGTATCACTAAAAATCCAAGGAGGTGGTCAGAATGTGATGGTTCGAAACACCGCTGCTACCAAATGTAACTTGCAATACTTTGGTGATAGAAACTCCGTGTACAAACAGCTAGATAAGGAGTTTATTACAAGCTCACAGTAAAACAGTCTGCCCGTGTCGGCTGTCTGCTAAGAAATGATGCAATAACGCCGTCTTCAGGCGTGGGAAAGGGTGCTGACCTAGCAATTAGTGGGGGCATGTATGCATTGGGGGGACATATATACATCGGGGGTAGACATATTGTGGAGGGGTACAATCATCATCACCATCATCATCATAATCATCATCATCATCACCACCTTTGGATGGGGTGAGGGTAGTCTTCACAATAACATTAATTCAGTGAGTGATATTTTCCATCTGAACTACCGTGAAATCAAAATTCAAGTTTTTAGTTTATTTTCTCCTTGCAAGCTTTAGTAAATTTAGCCATATATCTATTGTTTGACGTCTCATCGTGTATGAAGTGGCCGGAAAAAAGTATTTCTTTGGAGTTCTGTCATTACTCAGCAACGACCCTCTTCCCACGACACATCCCTCCTTTCCTTATATAATCTCGCACCTTATCTCCCTCTCTCTCTCTCTCTCTCTCTCTCTCTCTCTCTCTCTCTCTCTCTCTCTCTCACTCAGTCTGTCTGTCTGTCTGTCTGTCTCTCTCTCTCTCTCTCTCTCTCTCTCTCTCTTTGGAGGTCAAGCACTTCACTTAGATGACTGACTGACTGACTCTCTCTCTCTCTCTCTCTCTCTCTCTCTCTCTCACACACACACACACACACACACACACATACATTGTTGCTACTACCCGACGATTTTTTTTTCTTTTCAGTTTATAGCGACTCCACCATCTAAATTCTATGGTTTCCTGGTTCTATGACTCACCCTCAAGTGGACGAAAAACCTGATGTTAGCCGAGATAGATACCTAGAGTTACCCCACCTAGGAGAGTGCTGTGGTTTTCAGTATTAACACCCTTAGAATCCCTGTGACTCAGCTCTCAGCTGAAAGTCATCTAACTACTTAGATCAGAAATTAGGTTACACTCTTAAATGTTTTTAAGTCGATGAAAGGAAATATGGTGGCAAAATTAATGAGCTCAGGCTCCTATGTCCACTCTCAGCTGAATAAAATCGTCTGGCATTAGCTGGAAGTGAATATTTTAGCGTTGTACCGAATATGAAAAACTGAGGTAGAGTGCTAGACTTGTTCCGACCACGAGAGAGTTAATATGAAGGACGATGGACCACCTTTCACTGGAACCAGCTGGGAGAAATATCAGGGTTGTAGGTATAAATAAAATACTCCCTCCCCCAATACACACACGTTTTTTGTCATTTCTCTCTCCCTTCCAAAACGTGACCCATGGCTGTCGAAAATGTCTCCCCACTCCTCTCGATAAGACTGACGTCAATGTATAACTGTTTCCTTGATTCAAACGAGCGCGAGAAAGATGGCGCGTAATATGACTAGGGATTGATCTATTGTTGCGTCGTGTTGAGGCAGTGACGGTGAGAGAGGGGATGGGGAAGGGGATGAGGGGAAAGGGAAGAGAGGGTGACGGGGTGAAGGAGATATAAGGGGAGATGGAGGAGGAAGATGAGGGAAAAGGGGAGGGGAGGGAGAAGGGGAATGGGATGGGGAAGGAGGAAGGGGAAAGGGAAAGAACAGAAAGGATACGTCAGAAGAGGGAGAGACATAGGGAAGGGGAAAGCAGGGCGAGTGGGATGAGAGGAAAGGGAAAGAGAGAAGGGAGAAGGGGAAGGGGAAGGGGGAATGAGAAGGAGGAAGGAGGGAAAAGAAGGAGAAGGGATGGGAAGGTGGAAGGGACAGAAAGGAAGGGGGAAGATGGGGGAAGGGGAAGCAGGGGGATGGAGCGAGGTGGTGAGACAGGGAGGGAGGACAAAGTTGAGGAAGATTTGTGCTTTGAGTGAGATATATTTTGTTTTCGAGATTGCTCTTATCCTTTAAGACATCTTTTTTTTTTTCACTTGTTTGTCATGGCATACTCTGCGTGTGTCTGCTTTTTTTCGTAATTTTTCTCTTTTAAGGCAAGACTTTGTCCATTACTCATTCTTCGTTAAGGTTTATTTTCTTGTTTGTGTTTTGATTTATTAATTGTCCTATTGGTCCCCCAGATAAGCCTGTTACATGGTATGCGTGAGACTTTTTTTTTTTTAAACCACTAACAGTTCTGACAGAGAAGTACAATGTGTTGATGACAAAAAACAGACACTGTAACGGTCAGACCAATATCATCCCTTGGAGGATACAATGTGGAGACAGCAAAAGAAGGGAAGAGCAGTGGAGGGGAGAGGAGAGGAGATAAGGGCAGAGGTGAATTGAGAAGAGCAGAAGAGGAGCAAGGAAAAGAGCAGAGAACAGCAGAAATAAAACAGGGAGATGATTAAAAGCAAAGGAATGAGAATAAACCAGACTGACAGGTAAGAGCCCCGCCCCTTGGCCAAATGCAGGGAGAGGAGTAAAAGCAAAGAAAAGAAAGAGACCAGAATAACAAACGAGAGCCCTCCCTCCCCTTGGCCTAATGACCTATAGGAATAATTATATGATGTGGTCCCTCGCCCTGTACTGCCTCACCGACCCCAGTCTCGCCATCATCCAGGCTCACTCCTATATTAAGCGGTGGCAGCAGTACACCCGCACACTCTGCCCCACTTTAATGGCACGTCCTCCACCAACACTATCAGCACTACTGCAGGGATTATGCATTTTTTAGCAAACTGAATCTTAATCGTTAAAAGTGATTTCTACTGGCAGTGTTGATCAGCTGACAAAGAAAGTGAAATCGTGAAACATATGTTAATTACTAACGAAACACTATTTTGTGGCTTTTGCAAGTGGCATACTTTGTCTATAAGCCTTATTTCTCATCATACTTATAAGTTATGGAAGTTCGCACATATAAATCTGTCTTTACATATAAATACGTAATTATTTTATTTATCTATTTCGAAGTATCTTAAGTATTTGGAATATAACAGGTTGTCTTATATCTGGAATATAACAGGTTGTGTTATATAATCACCATTCTTTTGGCCTTCTTCCTATCTAGAGGTGGATGAGGACACAACAAAGAAAGTTACATAAAATAGGTCTAGGTAAATTTTACGTTTACCATCGAGTTGCTGCCAAAGTTTTGTTTTGTGTGCAAAGCCACATCCATTCCACCGCTCCTGCCACATAACTCCCCTCCACTCATTCACCCACCCACCGCTCCCTCTACATAGCCCCCCGACACACACACACACACACACACACACACACACACACACACACACACACACACACACACCACACACACACACCAATAAGTAAGCAAACATCATGAATATTCTACTAGCTCCTGAAGTGTGTCATTTGTATGCACCTATCTAAATCTCTGGAGTTCTTGTTGCGATTATTGTTGTTGTTTTGTTGTTGCTGTTGTTGTTAATGTTGTTGTTGTTCTACTATACTGTATTGTTCCCCTAGCCACGTATACTGTCCTGATGATTTTGAAATTTCCTTGTGTTGTAACAGGACTGTCCTCTTAAGTACTATTCAGAGCTGGTTCTCTGCTGAGTGTTATTCTACTTGTGTTATATTGAGTGTTGCGATAGTGTGTGTGTGTGTGTGTGTGTGTGTGTGTGTGTGTGTGTGTGTGTGTGTGTGTGTGTGTGTGTGTGTGTGTGTGTGTGTGTGTGTGTGTGTGTGCGCGCGCGCTCACTTTGAAGAAAGGCTTGCTAAAGTGAATGGCAGTGTAACGGCGTTGCAGTGAGGGCTCGCGTAGTGATGTAATGGTGATTGTTGGAGTGAATTGTGGAATGATGTTACAGTGAATGGTGGTGTGACGTTGCAGGAAGTACTAGTGTAGTGGTGTGATAGTGTTTGTAAACTGTGGTGTGGTGATGTACCAGGGAAGTCTGGTGTGATAATATACTGATAGAGGTGTTACGTTGGTGTGGTAAGCTGTGTCTGCTGCGTTGTTGTAACCTTAACTTTTGAGTAACTCTTTGTTGCAACCCTCCTGCAGTGTTGTTGCTGATGTGCTGTTGTTTGTAGTGATAATATTGGTGTTGATATTGCTGGTTGTGGTTGTGGTGGTAGTGCTGGTGGTGGTGGTGTAAGTGGTGGTATTAAAAGAAGTGGATAAGAGTGAAATACAAGAAGAAGAATGTTGAGCAGGAATTAAAAAGGATGATTAGAGAAGAGAAGCAAAGAAAAAATGATAACTGGCAGGGTTAATATCAAAGGAATATAATTACAAATACGTGGCGATGAGAGAGAGAGAGAGAGAGAGAGAGAGAGAGAGAGAGATGGCGATAACACAAGTGGAAAACAAGGTAAAAGTGAAAGATGAAAAAATGGCGAGACAGCAATGATAAATCCCAGGGCTATTTCTCAGAGTGTCGCCAGCCTTTTATCGCGTCCACAACTTACCAGAAGAGAGCAAAGAAGAAACAAGAAAATGGCAATATCATCGCCACTTTTGCCGCCAAGTACATAGATTTAGCAATATCTTAGGTAAAATTATACTCTTTTTACTGTATATTGGCCTAGAACTACCATCCCTTCATCCTGAATTTTGAGCTGCCACAGATAGTTAACTCCAAGGTCTGTTCTCTTTAAGTTTGTCTAAAATTGTCATCTCTCCATTTTGTATGCTGATTTGTAACAATAATTAACACTAGAATGTACCTTCCTTTTATCACTACCACTCATTTACTACTTCTGTGTTGTTTCCTTGTTCCGCAATCTCAGGGCCATTGAATTTAGCTGACGAGAAAGTTCCTGAAATGGAAGTATCAGACCAAACCTTCATTAATCCTTTCACTACAATGGTGCTATCTATATTCCTTGTTGCTCACATCGGATTAACTCCTCTCATCACATTAGTCTACCACGAACAAACTATGCCATATCATTTACAGTATCACAGGAAACATTAACTTACACACACACACACACACACACACACACACACACACACACATACGAACGGCACCTACCGAACGCAACTCCACTAGATCGTAGCCAACAGCATAAAAGTAACTGCAGGTTTCCACGAAGGCTTATGTCCATCACAGCATAACAGCAGCTCACGCCACAAAACAGCACAATGATGAACACAATACCATAACAGCAGTCAAAATCTTACAGACTACTAGACAAAAGGACCAATCTTTCTACACTTTCCACGACTTACCAGTCTACAAGAATTACACTAAACTCCGTATTACCACGTATACATCAGTTCTCTTAGCACCACACAGCAAACAGGATGACACAACACCAGAACACGGCCAATACCTAACAAACCTAACTCTCCTGGACCGCAACACAAGGACCTGGCTCTCCTCACCACATCATAGCTCTTTACACCACACCAATATACACTAAAAGAAACTTAACTACATCCACTGCTCACCAGACTTTCCTCAAACAAAGTCAGTCGAAATAAACTCCAAGAACACAGAAAACATCTTACAAATCACAACACAAGACTACACTAGTTACTCAACAAGCAACAAAGTTCGTCGTAGCCAGCCAAACTCAAAGGCCAAACTTTTCCAACACCACAGGGCGACCGCATATGCTCGTCCCCCCGCCACAAGCTCGTAGACAGGAGCCTCAAAAGGAACTCAGAACTTGACGCTTCAACTTGTGCACACACACTAAGTCAGGTACAAGTTTATGGCAGTTCAAGCCCCTTTGCCTCTTCCTTGCCCAAGTTTTCTTCCCTGTCCTTTTCTCTCCTGCCTTTTATCTGACTTTTTCTGCTCCCTGTTTTTCCTTTTTGGGTTTTCTGGTGTCTGGTACCCCTTTTTTCTTACATCTCTCTTGCTTGTGTTTCTCTGTCATGGTCTTCTTTCATCTCCCTTTTTTCTGTCTCCCCATTTATCTCTCTCCATTGCAGTTCCTTGCTCTGCTCTCTGCTCTCTCTCTCTCTCTCTCTCTCTCTCTCTCTCTCTCTCTCTCTCTCTCTCTCTCTTTCTCTATGCATCCATCTTTCCCTCCTCAACCTTTTCTCACCCCTCTTGCCATCGTCTTCTCTCCATCTTAAATATCTGCCTGATCTCCTTTACCCCTCGTCTAGCTCTCTCTCCTCCCCTATAAGGAGACCCGTAATGCTTCCTTCTTGTTCTTCAAAAGCTTCAACCCCACATCTGATCTGCACCAGATACTCTGCCTCTCCCAGATCGTCTTAACAAATTTCCTCAGATCTAAACTCAGTTCTTACCATAATCTACTTAACCCATCAACGCATCAACCAAGCAATCAACTAAATACTTCTAAATGCCAACCTTGCAACCAGAAAACTAGCACCCCACCCATTCACAACCAACTTACCAACCAACAACCCAACCAACTCAGCCAATTAACCAATCAACCAATCAGCCAACCAACCAATCAAACCAACCAGCTTATTTTTGTGCTTTTTACTTTTTTTTTCTTTTTCTTTTCCATTTTAATTGTCCTACTTTTGGCCACAGACTTGATACTTGTTTCGTATGGCCTTGCAGTTCTCCTTCCAGGTCCGCTTTCTTCGAGTTCAATCAAACTGTTCGCATTCCCCTCCCTCTCTATAAAATATTCTTAGAGTGAAAAGTTTATTCCTTCCCCTCTTCTAAACCTGGAGGAAACACATCACATCCCTTTGGACAATATCCCTGTACTGCTGAGTCCTTTGCCACATACTTGAGACCTTCTTTTGTATTATTTTGTACAACCATATAGATCCTTTTCCACCCTGTCATTGTTACCATTAAAATATTTGAGTAACAAGAACAGGTGAATTCTACCTGTGGATTTAGGCACCGGTAGCAATGATAGGTGAGACCTGTTTGTGACAATCACCAGTGAAACTCTTCGGATCATATAATGCACTTTACACAAAAGATACAGGAATAAGTGCTTTTCTTCATCCACCTTTCGACTCCAGTTTGTCACACATAGTATGCTCAACCTCGGGCTCCTACACCTCGAACTGTGTAGCCTAAAGTAAGACTGATTGTTATTACTGTGCTTTTAGATTAACACCTCTGTTTTCTGGTCTGTATTTTAAAGCTTAAAACTAACAGGAATTTCTGTCTTTTTCAGATTTACTCCCTCCAACCCACGGATATTCCACACACCTAAACTCACCTCTCCTTCAGCATCCTTCCTTGAATCTGTAGCTCATGTAATGTTGACGTAGATGAAAAAGAAAATTTTTCCAACACACACACACACACACACACACACACACACACACACACACACACACACACACCACGAATCACTCACCATCCTCTTTACCCCAGCCAGCTCAAAAGATGCCAGGTAACACAAATACCACAATACACACCTGTGCTTTCCCCTCTCGTGCCTCACCTGTGTAACTTACTTACCTGGTATCTATTTCGCGGTGTAAAGATTTTACACGGAATGATTGGTGGATTTTGTTTCATTTCGGAAAACAGCTTGTGGATGTAATTTAGCACTGAGCTTGAGTGATGAGTGCATGATGCTGTGGGCATTTTCATTGGGAGGCTTGTTTGATAATTCTCTTGTGTGTGTGTGTGTGTGTGTGTGTGTGTGTGTGTGTGTGTGTGTGTGTGTGTGTGTGAGTGCGCGTCTGCATTCTACTTCATATACTCTATCTTCTAAGTGGACACTTGCATAGGGACGTTGATGATGATGATGATGATAATGATGATGATGATGATGATGACGACGACGACGACGACGATGATGATAAGAGAAAATTAAAATGATGACTCCTGTTTTTTTATTATTCTTTTATTGTGGTTTTCACTGAGCTGGATGATTCGTCTGACATCAGCTGGAAAAAGAATATGGAGTTCAGGCACTGCACTGAATGGCCTCAAGGAGCCTCTGCTTCTTTTCACTTAGAAGCCTCTTGTCCCTCCAAAAGCCAGGGTCTGCGGCTCGTCTTTGAGAAAAAGCAATGAAAGAAGCCAACTCTTTAACTCCCCTGACATCCAACTAAGAACACTGGCCTTCAGAAACTGCAGGTTAAGTTCATGATTTCACTGAATTTACAGAGACTCAGCTAGTAATAAAGGAGTTAATGATGGCCGTATCCAAAATTTCTAATTAATAAGTCTCTCCAAAGCTGAAGTAAAACCGTCTGGAAATAAGCAAAAATAAAGCCATTCCTCGAGCTCTGAAAGAAAAGCCATCTCTCAACTACTGAAGATTCCCAACTCTCGACTCTCTGAAAAATCCCACCTTCTCGAGCTATGAAAGCAGCCACCTCTCAAGACCTCGTAAAAATCTTCACTTCTAGAGCCTCTTCCACCCGGTCCCAATATTAGACGCTGAAGCCATCATAAACAGCAGCTTATGTACACGATTTTACTGTGCTGACGGAAACCCCTGGCAGTAAAGAAGTAAATACAGACTATACAACTCTCCCTCCACTGGATTAACTAGTGCGGAAATAGCAAGAATAAACCATCTCTCGACCCTCACCACAGTCCAATGCTCGACCTTTTGCCACCATAAAACAGCAGCTTACGTACAAAATTTT
>NC_137027.1:24958828-25022340 GCF_032717465.1 Coenobita brevimanus | reverse complement strand
AGAATGAAGGGAAAAGATAGACATCATAAGGGGATAAATGGAAATGGCAGAGAGAGAGCAAGAGAGAGAGAGAATGAACGCATAGAACAGAGGGAGGGCTAAAAGTGAATTGATGGAGAGAGATAGAGTGGAGGGTGAAAGAGAGAGGTAGATCAGGGAGTAAGAGGAAGATTGGGATGGATAAAAGAAAACAGAGTAATAGAGTGAGAGAACAGAAAAGGAACGTTAAGAGATAAGGGGTGAGAGGGAAAGTTAGTAAACAAGAGGGAGCAAAGGAAATAAAGAGGGATAAAACAGAAGAGTGATGGAGAATAGGGAGGAACAGAGGAAGAAAACAGAAGATGTATTATGTGGAAATGAAAAACACTACAGAATAAGACTGAAACAGAAAGAGGGAGAGGAAGACAGCAAACAAAAAAACACTAGAAAAATGAGGAATGGATTAACCAGGAGAGGATGAAGAGATAGGGGGATGTGGAAGGGGAAAGGGAGGGAGGGAGTAAGAGTCTGCAAAGGAGGTAAAAAAGGGGATCAAGGTACAGGGAAGTGGAGGGCGTTGTGTTGGGAATGTAGCGTGCTTATAGAGCTCAGGGAGCGGATTATCTACAGCCTATACCCTGAATTGGGTACATGCAAAATTCACAGATGAAAAATCTAAATGACTAGATATCGTCCATGACTGTTGGAAAGTACAGAGAGTTTTGTGTATACTAGACATGCTGTGAATATTGGCTGAATTGTGCATGTTTTTATGCCAGGAATATTTTTAGTGTTGTTTGGTGTGAGTATTGTGTGGTATGGATGTATGATTCCGGTGTACATAGACTAGGAATCCATTGTGTGTGTGTGTGTGTGTGTGTGTGTGTGTGTGTGTGTGTGTGTGTTTTACGCTAGGAATATGTTTATCGATCTTATGAAGTGAATGTTGTGTGATACGAGTGCTGTGTTTAGCCCTGGACAGTTGATCGATACTGTGTAAACCAGTGATATTTGATGCTTATACTGGGTTCCGTGACTGATAGCTCAACTGGAAGTCAGCTATGGAAGTTGTGTAGTTTCGTTTTGTTGTTGTTGTTGTTGTTGTTGTTGTTGTTGTTGTGGTATGAATGTTGTATATTAAGTAGACTAGGAGTACAGTACAGACTTATAATCTTGAAATTCAGTGAGAATTCTGTGAAAGGTAAATGTGTTATGGTTGTATAGTGCGATAATTGTGGTCGAAACAATATAGTTCTCTTTTTCAGCTAAAGCCAGACGTTTTTATTCAACTTTGAATGAATTGTAAGAGCCTGTGTATTAATACTACCACCATTACTCCTTATATGGTCAAGACAGCTCTAATATTGCCACTTAACTCAAGACGATTTCATTCAGCTGAGGGTGAGTCAAAGTGCCTTGGATTGTTAAAATAATACTGCGCTGTTAATGCTGTGGTGGGAATGCAGTGTAATAGTGGAGAGATGAAAATAGACGGCGGAAACAAAGTCAAATGACGAAGAATGAAGGTCTAGCACGAGGAACGAGATTACGCGGTAACAAAATGATGATAAATGATGAAGGATGGTCTCGACAACGTATACTCCAGGAAAGTCCTGCGTTATACACTCGCACACTACTTCGAAATAGTAAATGTGAGACAAATGCCAGCGAAGCAGTAGCCAACATTCATCTATCTGGTAAATGCGTGAGATGGATGGGGATGGAACAGGAGGGGTAGGAACTGTCAGCTTCCCCAACCTTTCTCCTCCCTTAACCACTTCCCTCCTACACATTGGTACCAGACATTTGAGTGTCTGGCTATTATTTCAGTAGTGGTTGTCTTAGGCATAAAAGGTCTGAACTGGCAGGCAGGTGTATAAGGCGGAACTCTCCTCGGGTGTACAGTCATTGTCATAAATAATCACCTATCCTCCGGTACCCCGTGCAGGCAAGTCACAGTGGGTTTGTGGTGGCTGAGAGGGAGGAGCCAGAGAGAAGAAAAGGAGAGGTGGGTGGGGGGACCAGTGATAGTGCTGATGTGGAGTGAGGGAGGGGAGAGGGAGGGTAGGTAAGGAGAGGGGGAAAGGCCAATGTGGAGAGTGGTGGACATTATTTGTCTATTTTCTTTCATTCAGGGCATGGGTATAAAGGGGTTAATATTTGGCAGATAATGCTGCATTACACGCCTTGTATACCGGCGTCAGATAACAATCTTTAAAGAATAGGTGGTGCTATCAAGGGTTGGCTCGTGATAGAAATGTACTGACGTGACAGATAAAACAGTGCAGAGCCATCGAGACAGTGTAGAGCCCAGGTTGTCAATGCGTGCGAAGCCAGAGAACGAAAAGGACACGGGCCAGCCTCCTCCAGCACACCAAGGAGGAGTGGGAGCTGTTCAGACGAATCCAGCAAACCATCAACAACATTGTTTCCCTGGATGCCGCCCGAAAAACTGCTAGAGGTTATTGAGGCAAGAGAGGGCACTGGACTCCTTACTAAGGCTTTACTGGTTGCTATGGCTTGACCAAGTGTCGGTAAACATTGACTCTGGATATATTTTGGGAGTTTAGGTTAGGATTTTTTTCGCTTTCTGTCAAACAGGTTATGTGAAAGGTATCTTTTTATATTCCACCCATGTGCACAGACATCAGAATTTATTTACCTTTTATGCGCTTTCCTTCTAATAACAGATTATGAGGGATATCGTTATTATATCCACCCATATGTCCACAGACATCAAATTGATTTACCTTTTATGCACAATTATTTTAAAAAGCCTTTTCATATAGAGATTTCGTAAAACAGTTGACATGAAGGTGAAGCTGTTTAGAGGGTAGCGTATACCCAGAGGTTGATCACAGTTAATAACTGGACACAGCCATGTCAAAGGTTGCATTATGATGTTTAGTTCCACAATTAATTATACGCAAGAGGTAGAGGACTTTTCATATGCAAATATTACGGATGTCAAAACCATCCAGATTCCATTCTGCGTCCGAAGTCAAAATACGCTGATAAAAACAAACATCTGGCTCCGTACTAATGTTATATCTGTCACGTCAGTATATTTCTCTCAAGAGCCAGCCCTTGATATCACAACTTATCTAAAGCTTGTTATTTGACGCCTCTGTACAAGGTGTAATGCAGCATTATCTACCAGAATATTAACTCACTTTATATCATGCCCTGAATAAAAAACAAAAAAAAGACAAATTATTTTAACACCACCTCTCATTCCACTTCTCCCTCTCCTACCCTACCGCTTCCCTCTCCTTCCTCACACCACCCCCGCACCCATCACTCGTCCCCACCCACCTTCCTTTCTCTTTCTGGTCCCTCCCTCTCCAGCCCCTCTTACTCCAATGTGTCTTGCCACGCATAAAGGGGCCAGCCTGAGGCACAGGGCACCGGAGGTTAGGTGATTATTTATGACCACGACCGTACCTTCTATTATCCTCTTGTACTACGCAGACGTCTATTGTATTTAAATCGGACGATTTTACTCGGCTATTTTGTTCAAGTCTAGTAGTGACGGGATTGATTAAGGCTATATCTACCTCTTACAATTCAATAAATATCTCCTAAGTTGAGAAAATCGTCTGTGATTGGCAAGCTGAAATGGAAAATGTTACTCAGTTCAAGAGGATATTAATATCTGCTCAACAATGATTAATTTCCCACAAAAAACAACATTTACGTACTCCTCCATCTTTTACCTTAACAAAGTAGGAATGAATGGCCTAACTGTCCCTACTCAGCCTCGATCCTCCCTTCCACGGCACAACACCATTTCCTCAATAACCCTGTCCCAGCAACAAACCACCCTCTCTTAATACTCTCTCTCTCTCTCTCTCTCTCTCTCTCTCTCTCAACAGGACAAACCGTAGTAGATAAAATTTCGCACAACTCTGTCTCTTTGTCGAGTTGAATACTGTGTGCTAGAGTGGAGAGGAGTGTGTTGAATGTTGTGTGGTGCTGGGGAGATTGTGTGTGTGTGTGTGTGTGTGTGTGTGTGTGTGTGTGTGTGTGTGTGTGTGTGTGTGTGTGTGTGTGTGTGTGTGTGTGTGTGTGTGTGTGTGTCGGTCTTTACCTTTATGTCGTCTCTGTGTGGTGGAGGTTGGGTGTGGCGTGGGGAGTGGGGAGGGAGAGAGAGGAGGTCGGTGAGAATTTTGTCTGCTCCAGGATAATCCATTGTGTCAGCTGTGTTGCTTTGTCCGGAAGGCAATTCAAAACTTTGTCAGCAAGGAAAGGCTGTGTTCTCTGTATTGTGGCCTGTATGCAGTTTTTTTTTTTTTTATGCGAGGAAGAAGGAACCAAAAAGGCCATGAGCCCGCAGTAACAGTTCCACTCAAGAGAAAAACAAAATACCTAATAGAGAACCAAATTCAAGATCCGATCATTCTGAGATGCCTGGACTGTTTGAACTGGAGATCATAGGCAGGAGGATACAGACAGGGAGACAGTTCCAGAGCTGACCTGTTGCATAAATGAAAGACTGGGAGAGTAACGGTTAACTCTTGCATTAGAAAGGGATTGGACAAGAAAGGGATGAGAGTTTGTTGCCAGACGGGGTGCTACGCGCCGTCGTAGAGGTGGAGGAATGCAAGCAGACAGTTCAGAGGAGCAGTGACCATTAAAGTAGCGATAGAAAAGAGATAAAGATGCAAGCAGTGCAGCAAAGAGGGAACAGAGGTTGAAGGGAGTCACTAAGAGGAGGAGAGTTAATTGAGACGAAAGAAGCGCTTTGACTCCACCACTATTGAGGAAAGAGCTGTATGTGGGGAGCCTCCCCACACATGAGAGAGTTGTACTCCACACAGGGGCGGATAAAACCCCTGTATAGAGTCAACAATTGTGCAGGGGGTAAAAAGAAAAAGCGGAGTCGAAGCTTAGCACACCCAATCTCTTGGAAGCAGAGTTTTACAAGAGATGTAATATGATCTTTCCAAGATAAGTTCCGAGTAAATGAAACCCCAAGCATGTTCAAAAGGATGATGCAGGATTAATCTGAATATTATTAAACATTAGTGGGTATACCTGTGGAAGATTTTGTCGGGTTGATAGGTGTAAGAACTGAGTCTTAGATGCATTAAAGACAACCATATTATTTTTACCCCATTCAGAGATATGAGCCAAGTCAGACATTAGGTGTGCGCATAGCCTCATCCCTTGTTTGTTGAAGTAACTTCTATTGAGATGGGCGTTGCGGGAACCGAATGGAAAGGTGAAGGGTGGAGTCATCAGCGTATGAGTGGATGGGGTTAGATGTACAGCTTAGAAGATCATTGATAGAGATAAAAGGAAGTGAGTTGGGTGATAGGACAGAGCCCTGAGGAACACCACTGTTGATAGATCCCTAGAGGAGAAGAACGAACAGTGGCCGTCAACGACAGCGGCTATAGAACGACCAGAAAAGGAAGCTAGCGATGAAGGCACAGATAGAAGGATAGAAACCGTTAGGAGGGCAGTTTGGAAATTAAAGATTTATGCCCAGACTCTGATCGAAAGCCTTTGAGGATGTCAGGAGTGCAATGTGACTTTTCGCCAAAGTCCCGAAAGGAGGATGACCAGGAGTCTGAAAGGTAGGTGAGAAGATCGCCAGTGGAGCGTCCCTGACCCAAGGAACCCATACTGACGATCGGAAAGAAGGTTGTGATAGGAAAGATGCCTTAAAATTTTTCTATTAAAATTGACTCGATTGAAATACAGGACGTTAAAGCAATTGGACGATAGTTGGAGGGTTGGGAGTGGTCACCCTTCTTTGGGACTGGCTGAATGAGAGCAAACAACAGGAGGGACCCCATCAGGCCCATATGCCTTGTTAGTACTGAGGCCAGTGATGGCAGAAAATACATCAACTGAAGACATTTTAATGTCAGCCATGAAGAAGTTAGAGGGGGAAGTGATGGAGGAACAGCACCGGAATCATCTAAGGTGGAATTGGAGGAGAAAGTCTGTGCGAAGAGATCTGCTTTATCAGTAGAAGAAATAGCTACAGAACCATCAGAGTAGAAAAGAGGAGGGAAGGATGTTGAGGTAAAGTTGTTAGAAAGATTTTTGGCAAGGTGCCAGAAGAAGCGGGAAGAATTCGAGTTGGAGAGTTGAGAGCATTTAGTATGGATGAAATTATTTTTAGTAGAGCGAAGAACAGACTTAGCACGATTCCGGGCAGAAACGTAAAGATTATGTGATTCAGGGGTGGGTTGGCTCCGGTACCTTTTGTAGGCCTTCTCCTTGTTGTGGACAGCATTAGAACAAGCGTGATTAAACCAAGGCTTTCTTGCGTTAGTCAAAGGATATGAGAAAGGAATGTATGCTTCCATGCCCAAGAGAATAACCTCCGTAATGCGCAAGGCACACTCAGATGGCTCACGGCCATGGAAGCAATAATCATTCCAGGGAAAATCAAAGAAGTACTGCCTGAGGGCCTCCCAGTCCGCGGCTCCAAAATGCCAGAGACGACGTTTCCCTGGAGGGTCAACAGGCCGTACCGGAGTGATAGGACAGGTTAAGGTAATAAGGTTGTGATCGGAGGAGCCCAACGGAGAGAAAAGATTAACAGAGTAAGCAGAAGGATTAGTTGTGAGGAAGAGGTCAAGTATGTTGGAGCTCTCTCCAAGGCGGTCAGGGATACGGGTAGGGTGCTATACAAGCTGCTCTAGGTCATTAAGGATAGAAAAGATGTAGGCTTGTTCACCAGGTGGATCCGTGAAAGGAGAGGAGAGCCAAAGATGGTGGTGAACATTGAAATCTCCAAGAATGGAGATTTCAGAGAAAGGAGAAATGGACAGAATGTGTTCCATCGTAGAAGTAAGATAGTCGAAGAATTTTTGATAGTAGAATTAGGGGATAAGTAAACAGCACAGATATATTTAGTCAGAGAATGACAGGAAAGCCGAAACCAGAGAGTGGAGAATTCAGAAGAATCAAGTTCAGGAACACGAGAGCAAGATAAGTCGTTGCGTATGTATACACAACAGCCACCTTTGGCTTTGAAATGAGTATAGAGAAAGTAGGAGGATACAGAAAAGGGTTTGCTGTCAGTTGGCTCAGACAGCTGAGTCTCCGTTAGAAAAAGAAGGTGAGGTTTAGAGGAGGAGAGGTGGTGCTCAACAGAGCGAAAGTTAGATGAAAGGCCACGAATTGCTGCCGGTGTCTGAATTCCTTTACTTCTTAGATTGTAAAGATGAACGAAATTTAGACCGAGGTTCGATTTCCTTTGTTCTTGGATTACGATGATAAACTTTTCCAGGATCCTCAGGTTTGTAACTAAAGAAACTAACTCTTGCTTTGTGACTCCAAGGAAACGTGGCTGGTGTCTGAATGCCTTTGTTCTTAGATCATTATGAACTGATTTTTGTCCTAAGCTGGAGTTCCTTTGTTCTCGGATTATTTTTGTTGAACCGGATTGTGTCGTACAGTTCTCTCGCTAAGAGAATGAACTTTTGCTTTGGGACGCGCAAGGAAATGTGACTAGTGTATGTATCCCTATTGTCCTCTGATTTTAATGTTGTACTACTGTATATTATTTTAATTCCTTTAGTTCCAGGAGTATAATGATGAACTATACAATAGCCTACACAGTTTTCTCGCTAAGAGGCTGAGCTGTGCTCTGAGACACAAGGAAACGCGGCTGGTGGCTGAATTCTATTAACTTTATATGATGATTAGAAAAATAAATCTTGAAGAGGCTGCAGAATGGGGTAGGAAGTTTTGATGGCTTGTGTGGTAAATGGGTAGATTTGTGGCCAATTTTTCAGGGCCCTTTTTATCTTCTCTTGTTTTCGTGTCTCTGTTCTTTTTATAGATTCTACTAACCAATTCAATGTGGTGGGATATTGAGATAAAAATGTGGTGGTGGTGGTTTTCGTCGGGAACTCGTACACAGTAGGCCTAACAGTGTAAGACAATGTTACTGCAAATTTTAACACTGTTTTGTTCTCTTCAGTACCGTAATTCACACGAGTAGACAGATTATCAGGAAAACTTACTGGGAAACATATTTCTTGGGTCCTTTTTCACTGGCCATTATGATTTTTTTTTTTTTTATGTTTTCCTGTTGTTTGTGTTGATCCTGCTGTTCCCATAATGTTAGAGGGAAAAATATTAGTGTGCATTTGGTGATGATAACCATGGTGATAATGGCGATGAAAAAGACAGTTGATGTCGATGAAGACAGTGATGATCACGATGGTGATGATGACAGCGACAATGATAGACGGCAATGACGACGATGACGATACTGGCGATATCGACAATGACGGAAGACGATGACGAGGATAACGATGCCGCAAACAATGATGCTTTCCGACATATCCACAAAGCTGAATACACAACACATACAGACTTCTTGGATGGTGAACCCTTACCGTATTTTGCTGAAAAATAAAGTTGCTCACTTTTTCAAGGATCCTTTCGTACCTTGTTACTGAATGAGGTGTGGGGGGGGGGGAGTGGAATATCACATTGTGTTGTGAAACTTTTGTCTTATGTGAGATTTTATCAACCTCGGTTCGAACTCTTTTTTTTTCCAGCCATGTTTGTATGCGCGCGCACACACACACACACACACACACACACACACACACACACACACACACACACACACACACACACACACACACACACACACACACACACACACACACAGAATCATCATTTCTGCATACTGTAGACCTTTGAATTTGAAATATACGAGCTTTCCTTTCCAATACACGAAATAATGAGCAAACACAGAGAACAAGAGTGTGGGGGAGAAAGGGGAAGGGAGAGGGAAGGGAAAAAAAGGACGGAAAGGAGGTGGAGGTATGGACAGAGAGGAGAAGGAGAGGAGAAGGGAAGTAAGTGAAGAATAGAGCAGGAGGTAAAGGGGAAGGAGGGAAGAGTAAAAGGAGAAGGAAGGAAGGGAGGGAGAAAAGGGTGGGGAGAGGGATGGGCATAAGGTGGAGGGAAGGGTAGGGGGTGGAGAGAAAATAGTGGAGGAAGGGTAGTACAGTAAGTGAGACTACATGAAGAGTGAAGGGTACAGAGAGGTGAGGGACGAGGTGAAAAGGAAGGAATGAGTAATGTTTGGAAGGAGAGGAAAGGATAGCGAGAGGATGAGGAGAGGGAGATGGAGGAAAGAGAAGTGAAGGAGGTAGAGGAAAGGGCTAGGAATGGAAAAATAGGGAGGGAACAGCAGTGTATGTGGAAGCATAAAGAAAGTTAGATGTGACATTGAGGATAGTGTGCGTGGTAGAAAGAGCTGGGTAACATCGTCAGGTTGTAGCAATAATAGAAAAATAATACGTCAACGGAGTGGAGGGGTTAGCCTCAGCGACACACATGGTAATCACTGACTTTACACACATTAGCGTACAATGGCTACCAGTTAACTACAGGTCATTTGTTTTAAAGTCTACGGCGTTTAACCTCCTCTCTGAAATTAATGGAGCGTCAGTGGGAGTTAATATATAGTGGATCCCACATCCACCCCGGGGAATTATGTGAAGGGAAAAATGGGTATAATTCGTTCTCCTTATTATCGTTAACGCTTGGTATAAATTCAGTGCCAGTCACCCCTTCTGTATAACCTTAGTACCACTCTTTCCTTTGTGTCACTGAAAAACTTACCGACTATCGCTATTCTAGAGCATTTCATAATACTGATGAGGTTTGGCGTACTGTTAGATATTAATACTATTTTCTCTTACACTTAAATTGCCTTCTCTTTCTTGAATGCTGAGACGTAACTAGAGTTTAATACTAAATTGTGATGCTGGTCACGAGGAAGTGCTATGGAAAGGTTACAGAACCGTAGTACTCTCCTATTCAGTCATTCAGATACGTGACATAAGCTGCAGAAAGACAAGCTCTGGGTCAGAGCAGAGTGAAAATCGTCTAGTTGTACTTATAAGGTCGTGTGATCATTTTTGGTTATGATTTCGACAAACTTAAGCAGCCGTCCCTCTCTTGATAATAAATAGAACGTCCTAGTTAGATAGCATATCTTTTCAGGATAAAGCGAAGGAATATCGGTAGGTCGATGAAACTGGATGGAGCGAACGAACATGAGATGCAATAGCGAAATGTTGAGGGTATTTTTGTCAGTCATTTTGGATGAATTGTAACATTAGGTATTTGTCAGTATCACCGTGCACATAGATACCGTTAAACTGAAGCATTAGAAAGATCGATTGATAGATCCATTGGTCGACAGACACCTGGTAAATGCTGTAAGTGTCTAGAAACATTATTCCCGAGAAATTAATCCTTCTTCCACTATCTGTTGATATGATCGTGGTGATGAATAAACAGACAGTGAGTCAGATTCACTGACTCGATTAAACAGACAGATGAGCCCATAGACAGACAGAGAGAGACAAACAGACAGGCGGATACATAAACAGACAGCCCCTTACATTCTACTAACAGAATATTGCCTCCCTGCATTATGGTCTAGGGAACGTACTATTATGGTCGCTCATAAACTCAGGTTGGCAAAGGACACACGCGTGGAGGTTCATCTCTTTACACACTCTGTTCGTCGATGAGTAGGGCTTTCTTCTTTAAGGAGTTATGAAATTTCCCAGGCAGGTGGCGCTGGCTCACAGGTACCACGGTTAGCGAGATCAAAGTTTGTCCGTAGGAGAACGCTCGTGTAATGAAGTTGTAGTAGGTCTCATAGCTTGGAGCGAGGTTGGGATAGATGAGTATATATGTTTTTAAGAGAGAGAGAGAGAAAGAAAGAGAGAGAAAGAGAGACGATTAAAAGGAGAAAAGGATGACTAAACGATGGAAGAGTGAAGGGGAGGGTTCAGAAGTGTGAAAGATACTGAAAACGTTACGAGAAATCCACCCATACTATCCTTCCCTTAAATCTCAGTCTCCCGCCTCTCCTTCAGTCCCCTTGTTCCTCCGACCAACTTATCGTAAAATCGTTGTGTAAGGACTTTAATAATTACAGCTGATTGTTAAAATGCCCACAACGGTTGAGATGAATACCGACAATTATCCAGCTCTGTATAGGGCCGGCTTTACGGCTTTGTTGTCCCTCTCAAGACTGGAATGATTTAAATACGTTAACCTGCGACTGGGAGTGTTTTTCTTTGTGCCAGTTTTGCTTTACTGATAATGGAGAAGGTAGTATTACTAGTATCAGGGTAGCAGGGATAGTATATAATGGTAATTATATGAATATACTGTAGATAGATAGAGAGGTAGATAGATCATATATTTATATATATGAAAATACTGTATTATCATGAAATTCTTGATCATTCACAACAGGCTGCAGCGAAAAATCAGTGTGTGTGTGTGTGTGTGTGTGTGTGTGTGTGTGTGTGTAAGTGGGTGCATGTACCCTTATCATCATTGCTTAATTGCTCCAGTTTCTCACAGTACAACAAAAATACCATACCTTGCTTCATACAGTGATTCTCTGTCCTTTGATCTACAGTATTGTTCCCATCCTTTCCCGAGGCTCTAGTCAGGGCCTTAATCTCCGCTTCAGCTATATCTTTTATAATTCTAGTTTGCTAAGCATTAAGCTTAGTAATATAGTCCCCTAAACAGTGAAAAACATCTCCAGTGCTAAATAAAATGTGAAAATAGAGAACAAGAGGACCTCAGTGACTTTGAATGTGTCTCTAAACCAGAATGATAACGTCCTTTGATAGCCAGAAAAATATGTTTTAGAGTCAGAGAGATATTATTGGTAGTGATATGTATGTTGTTGTAATGGTGTCTTTGCATTTGATGACACTGGCTCTGTAAAGGTTGTTAAGCAATTAGTTCAAAGTGGGGACTGGCAATTTCTGGTAGTTATGCAAAATACACGTCAAAGGTCATTCACACACACACACACACACACACACACACACACACACACACACACACACCCTCACTCTCAGTATCTTAGGGGGTAATAACAGTTTAGCCTCCTCTGGCCGGCGTCTTGAGGGCTAACGAGATGGTCCTCCTTTGTCTGAGAGGATCCCTTAAGCCCAGTGACCCAACTTTCAGTCCTGAGTCATTTCTCTTGTCCACAGCGTCAGCGCGATTATTCCTGCCTAGATACTGAGCTTCTCCCCCCCTCCCTCTCCTTCCACCTCAGCCTCCTGCCATAATACTGAGCCTCCAGCCTTGATACTGGTCCTAGATATCTTACCTAATTTCCTTTCTTCAGTTCTCTTCCTTTTTTCCTTCCTGACCCCTCAAATTCCCTTTTTTTTTTTTGTCCTTTCTCTCTATGCCTCCTCCTCCATCCTTTTTCTCTTCTCTCCTTCCAACGTCTTCCTTTCTCTTTTTCCTTATTGCCTTCCTCTTCTACCTCAGTTTTTTCCTTCCTACCTTAACACCCTTTCACTTTGTCCCACTTCTTTCCTTCTTCCCAACTCCTTCTCCTTTCCCTAAATTTCTTCTGTCTTCTATCCTTTCATCTTTTTCCTTTCCTTTGAGCCTCATCCACAACCTTCCACTCCACCACCACCTTACCTATCGCTTCCCTTGCTCTTCGCTCCCTTCCTTCCATCTTACCTTCAGTTTTTACACTCCTATTTCTCTCTCTGCCTCCTTCTCCCTGCATTCTCTTCCCTTCCTTAATTCTTCTCCCTTCATCATTCCCTCTCACTTCTACCAATTAATCTCTACCCATAACTCTCACTATCACTCTCTTATTTCACTTTCCCCTTCTCCTTATCCAACTTTATTCCCATCTATCCTCCTCTTCCTCTTGCCGCTTATCCCTCCCATCTTCCCTTCCATTCTCTGTCCTCATCCATCTGCACCGCTCTCTCTCTCCCTCTCTCTCCTCCTCACTTCCTTGTTTTTACTCTCTCCTTCCTTCTTCGCGTCCGTCAGCCTTTGTCGGAAGTAAACAGGGGTATAAACAAGGAGAGGCAGAGTGTACACCGTGCCAGGCCTTTGTTACTCACGTATGAGGAAGTGGCGGAGATGAGGGAGTGGAAGAGTAGGGCGGGTGGGGTGAAGGACTGGCTAAGAGGAAGATAGAGCTGCTTTGGGCGCTCTATTCAACCCCGGGTGCTCGAGAGGGACGCCTTCAGGTGGTAACACTGATATAAGCGGGAGACTCTTCTTCATGTGTATACAAACGTCACTTTGCTCCTTCCCAACTCCCGAAAGAAAGAGGATAGACTGCATTAAAACAGTTTCAAGCATCAGTCCACCGGGTTCACATTTGAGATGAACCTGGGGCTGCTATTACTCTTATCAATAATATTGTTTAACCCCTTCAGTACAAGTGGTCTTCCCTAAGCTGAAACTGTAGTTGTTTCGGGGAGTCCTTTTAACTCGCAACCCCTTCTCCTTCCCCGTACCACACTCTAAATAGTTTTTAAATGACATCAAATTCATCTCATTTAATAGGACTAGTGTACCTTTTCTTTCTTAACCGCAAAAAATTAATATGTCTAAAGGTAATCCTTAACCCTTTGCTTCCATACTGTAATTACAGAGTTCCCAAAACTTAACACAATTTTCACACCATTTTCTACGTGACTAAAATTAACAACCTAAGTGGCGTCTTCTTTTCAATACCGTCAGGCTAAGGTAATCTTATTTGGATCAGGCATAAGAAACAGTTTCCATTAATAGAACATGAAGTTCTTCTCAACATTTTGTAAATGCCAAATTTCTCTCACTTCTTCCTGCCTGAATGCCAAGTTTAATCTTCGTGAAGAACGTGAATTGTTTATATATTTGTTCCGTGAGTACCGTACCAAACATCTCTCACCTACGCGAAATTTTTATAACTCTTTCTGCATGAGTGGACGATTAAATCCGCTTTCCCAAACATGGATATTCAGTATAATTGTTTCATAAGTACCAACTTTGTGTCCTAAGCGATTTTTTTTCTTGTTTTTTCCTACATAAAGGATACACTAAATCTTCCTCCTGGACCTAAATAAATGATGAGTGAAGCGGAGGGCGGTCATGAATATGGAGCAGGTCAGGGAGGCTGGCTACAAGTAATACGTGAAAAAGAAAAAAGAAAAAAAGGAACTGTGAGGGTATGGTGGTGGTGTTAGGGTAAAGGAAAGATAAAAGGAATATGTAGTTTTTTGTGGTAGAAAATTAAAGTTGTGTGTGTGTGTGTGTGTGTGTGTGTGTGTGTGTGTGTGTGTGTGTGTGTGTGTGTGTACCTTAACTTTTTTCTCTCATTCTCGAAAAATAAAGCTTTGGCCACAAATCACGAATCCAGTTTTATATTCCGTTTAACTAATGACGATTGTAGTGCCCTTGGAGAAAAAGAACGCAGAAAAAAAAAAAAGTCTTAACTGTTTCTTTCAAATGACATTGTCCTAAGTTAACAACCCTTAATTTCATTCCATCTAACGCCTGGCGATTTTATGAACCATTTCGTTTTAGGTTCTCATGATTTTGATTATTCTGTGGTGCATAGACGAAGCGGTGTAAAAAAAAAAAAAAAACTAATTTTAACTAAATATAATTACTAAACTTATTACAATTATTTCAGGTACAAACAGGTGGTGGAGAGGGACGCCTTCACGTGGTGGCACCAATATAGTTGGGCAGCTTCACTGCCCAGTTATACAAACGTACCTCACCTCCTTCCTTTTTCCCTTTTCACTTATATTCGCTTCCTTTTCCTACCCCCTCCCTTCCTCCCTCGTACCCCTTTCTCTTCCGCGATTATCCATGCCTGACTGTCAGTTAGAGTCCCCATTCATCCATCACAGCAACCCTCTCGCTCACTGCCCCATCTCACACACACAGGTTAACCCCATCTAGGCAAGTCTTTCATCTTATACCTTCAACAAGATTTGTATTATTATTATTATTATTATTATTATTATTATCCGAACCATAAAAGGGTTAATCGCAACAACATTAACATTTTCCAGCTTCTGTGCTCCTTTTTCTTTTCATAAAATCGTCTGGCAAAAACTCAAATCAAACACTAGAGTTGTGCCGACGCTAGAAATGTCCTATATTTTCGTGGAGCAAGTGAAAATGAATAAAAACTAGAATTGCTCCGAAATAAAATGCAGAATATAACAAAACGCCAAGAAGGTAAGAAAAATCCTCATTTCCATTTCTAAATTAATTTTACTGTCCCACTTCTGTACTGCTTTGCTCTTCGTCATACCTACTGACTCTCTCCCACACAGTTATGCATGCGCGCGTGCGTACACACACACACACACACACACACACACACACACACACACACACACACACACACACACACACACACACACACACCACACACACACACACACACACACACTCACTGTTGGATCGTGACGAGATGACAGGGGTGTCAGAGCTCCAGTTTAGGGGCGTGAAGGCGTGTAATGGACCCCATACCCTTTACAGCTACATGCCTTCCTGTCCTTCCCTCCTCTCTCTTACCTCCTCCCCTGTCTTCCCTACTTAACTTACCTCCATCTCACTCATACTCTTCCCTCTTCCTCCTGCCATCTCTCTTTTGTCCCCTTCTTCCCCATTTCCCTCCTATCACTCCACCCTCTTCCCTTTTCCTCTTATTCCTGTTCTTCCGCATCCTCCACCTCCCTCCAGTCACATCTCTCATGCATATTCTTCACCCGCCTCTGCCTCCCTGCCATCTCTCTTCCCTCTTCCCATCTCCCTCTTCTTCCTATCTCCCTGCCACACCTCTTTCCTATCCCTCCTCCCAGTTCCTTTCTTCACCATTCTTTCACCCCTTCTCTTCTCCAACTTCCTTTCTCGTTCTTCCTTTCTCCTCCTTCTTTTCTCGCCCTTCCCTTCTCCCAATTCCTTTCTCCCCTTCTCTTTTCCCCATTCCCTTCTCCCATTTTCTTCTCCGCATTCTCATTTCCCTTTTCTTCTTCCCTTCCCTTCTTTCCTTTTCTTTTTCCCCTTTCCGTCTCCCCCTCAGCTTCTCCACTTTCTCCCCGTCTTCCCCTCCTCTACCGCTCTTTTCCCTCCTTCTTTTATCCTTCCTTTTATTTACTTTTTTCCTATTCCCAAAGAAACCTGTGTCTGTAGGTAAGAACTCAAAACGACATTACAAGTATGGACGGATTGTGCAAAATGCATGTTGATAACAAACAGTTGGCTTGAAATATGTTAAAAACGGCAAACATGAGCATGTGAAATGTCAGAAATATGACACAACCCTCATACTTAAATTAATGAATATGTAAATTATGTGACTGCTCTCCCTCTGACGATGTAATACTTTTTCACAGACTGCTCTCTCATGAAGCAATAACTAGCCGACTTGAAAGAGCGTGGAAATGTCGTTATTTATTTTTATTTATTTATTCTTTTTTTTTTTTTGTCGTAAATATTGAAGTAGAAAATTTTTCCTCCGACAGTTCATACTCGACAGCAACACTTTAGATCGCGCTTCTGAAATCTAATCCAGCCGAGAACTAAAAGAAAAAAAAAAAAAAAACGAAATCTACCAACCACGTCGATTTGCTAAGAATTAGGGAAGGGTGAGTGGAGTGAGGGAGTGGGAGTGATGAGTAGTGAAGGACTGGGGTTTGGAGGTATAGAGAGTGGGAGGAAGATTACGCTGAGAGGGCTACAGGACCGTTTAATTGGCACAGACGCCCTGCCTTGCCCTGGACTGTCTTGTCTAGCTTCCTCAAGCCCCTCCGCATCTCGCCTCTCGCTGTGCTCAGGTAAATGCGCGGGTCATGTTCGTCTACGCAGTTGACAGTGAGATGCTGGCAGGAGCGAAGGCGTGGCGGAATTATACATAATTGTGTTGAGTCTGAGGATGTCAGTAATAATAACAATTGTTATTATTTGCATTATTATTATTTATTCACGTTTTATCTTTGTTAGGGGGAAAGTACGAAACTGAAGTGTGCCACGTAATTAAAAGCATCAGTAAGGGCACAAGTATTAGCTCTTTATAATACCAGCATCAGTACAAACTCGAAAGGGAAGTGTTATTTATTTAGTATGTGACGCTGGCAGGATCATGTCAGGCGCTAAGTGAGGGATGCAACTTTAATTCATCTACACGCATTAGACTTTGGCACAGCAACTCGGTATTGGCCACGCTCCAAAATTACATATACGATACAGGGTGTCGCACGAAACATGTCACAAACTTCTGGAGGGTATTCTTTGGTTAATTTTGCGTTGAGAAAAAAAAAAAAAAAAAAAAGCTATATCAACATAGGTCCAATTCTCGGCTGTTGCGGAGCGTGAGTTACTGAACACCTAAGAAAAGGACTGCATTAACATAGGTCAAATACTCAGGTGATTTCCTCAACAAACTACGTAACATAGGTCCAATCATCAGCCATTACATAAATGATACTAATTAAGAAAAAATACATTAATATAGACCGAATTATCAGCATTTACATTGGTTACCAATTTCCTAAAAAAGAAAACACTACCTTAATGTAGGTCCAGTTCTCAGCCTTCACGCAGTTAGGGATGACCATATGGGTGAATTGCTTTGGAGACCAATTTTGTCCATAAGATCATCGGTAACTGCAGTTCTGTAACGGCTGAGAATTGGACCTATATTGATATAGCATTTTCTGCTCAAAATTAGCAGAAAGATAATGATGGTTTAGCTGTTTTGATGATGCTGATGACAGTAATTATGATGATGATGAAGAGCAGGAGGAGGGGAAGATGGAGGAAGAAGTTAGAGGAGGAGAAGGTAGAACAGGAGGAAAAGGAGACAAGGAAGCGGAGGATATTTTAAGCTGCTTTGGTTAAGATGACGACGACGATGATGATGATAATGATAAAAATAACATAACACCTGTCAGTATTCAAAACCATACCTTTCAGTAATACATTTAATATTGCTTTTGTGTTTACCATGACTGTCCGCGAATTTCTCCAATATATACATGTCACGAAACAAATTCGCGACATTTTCCTTTTGTGAGAAACCACAAACTATTAGTGGAAAACTCACTGTGTATCGTTCAGTTAACCGTTTCTCTCTCCATTTCGATAGTATACTTTTTTCAAAACATTCATCACTGTTTCAAAAGTGACCGTTCTAATGCACGTCATCAAGTGCTCTACTGAGCGATGTTATTGTTTCTATATTGTTCGCCCCTGCTTGCCTCAACCGTTGGCCACGCCTTCTTCCGGGTGGCCTGTGCATTACCCCTTGCATCGTATTTGAATGCAGTCAAGTGTCTGTCGCGATGGAGTGAGGTTCTGTGCTCCAGCAGTGAGAGAGTGAGAGGTCAGCTAGCACCCAGACTCCACTAGACTAGCGTTCTCCAGGCTCCCACCCTTCTTTGGTGATACGCTACAGTCATTGACCAGTATTTTCTTTTCGTTTTCCTAGACTTAAGAGTTTAGTTAAGTGTGCTGTTTCTTCACATGCTGGCCGGCTGCGCCGCATGTTGTTTTCCTAGGTTTAAGAATTTAGCTTTTGAGTGAGTGAGTGAGTGCGATCTCTTTATTTTGAATTCATTTTGAAATGTAACGTTAAATTTATTTCTTTGTAATCAATAAATTTAAGTTCTTTTTCTTTGAGCTTAATGTATTGTAAACTCGTGTTTCAGTTCTCCATAATTAAGCTTATTTCCCTTATAGCTCCTACCTTGCATAAACGTTTGCCATTCATAACTGGTACTTAGGCCAGTCTTGTTGTATTGAGCTTAAAATCCGTTGTGCCTTCTAGGAGTTACGCATCAGCAAGAACCTGATATTATTAATAGTATTAGTTATTTATTGTCAAGGGTGAAGTCACTTTCTCCAGAGGCTAACAGTACTAATAAACAGTGACTGTGAGTAATTAGTCTCTGTTGTGTACTGTTGAGAAAGTTTACAAATTCTCATTCTGAGAGAGTCGGCGAAGCAGGCCGGTATAAAGTAATCATTGCTTGATTTAGCAAGACAATTCATTGTCCCTGCTCTTCAACATTATTGAACATTATCACTTAATATTGCTTTTAAATTAAAAACCCCGTGACAATTGGCGACCTTATTCCAGGATATTAACTCCTAGCTCTAAAGCTATTCACGAGATAATACTCACTCGTTCATATTTAGGTATATATCATTAAAGTTTATAGGCACAAGTTTACTGGTGTTTACCGTTAGTTTAGCAAGTGAATTTTTGCTTTATTAATCCACAGAGTACTTAACTCTATTTAGTACTTTATTCTTGGTAACGCCAGACGATTTTATTCGCTCCTGGGAAGTCGCCGTACCCATTGCGTTAATTATTGGGTCTTCCCAGTCATTTGCATTTTTGCTTTATTCTTTTCCAGTTAAGTAGATAAGACTGGTCACCACTAGCTTGTGTCTGTATTCTTTACTTGTGTTTATTAACATTCGTTTGCGAAGCAGCAGTCAGTACTCAGTTTCGGCTTGCTTAGTAAATTAGCGACATGGCTACCACCATACTTTTACAGGAAGCCAAAGATATGGGTCTTACAGACCCAACTGAATTTAAAGAGTACATACTCTCACGGCATAATCAGGAGCAGCAGCGCGATAATGATGCCCGTGAAGAGCATAAGATTCAGCGCGAATACGAGCGAGAACAGCGTGAGGAACGCGAAAAGGAGCGCGAATACGAGCAAGAACAGTGCGAACACGAGCAGAAACAACGCGAACTCGACTTAGAACAAGAGCGGGAACAACGTGAATATGAACGTGCCGAACGTGAGGCACGAGAAAAACATGAGCTTAAGGTTTTGAAGCTCAAGCGAGATTCCTTGGCTTCAGACACATCTGGTGCAGTTGGTCCAAGCTCCACAAGCGTTCTCCCTGCACATGTCCTGGCGACCCCACGCATGAAGCTTCCTTCATACAAGGAAGGTGAGCGAATCGAGCCGTACATAGCTCGTTTTGAGGACATGGCAGACATGTATCAACTGGATGAGGCAGCTAAGCGGATCCAATTTCTTAGTTTATTTGAGGGCCCTGCCCTCGATAGTCTCCACAGAATTCGTGGAGACAATCTCACGTATGAAATGATGAAAGCTGCACTCATTAAGGCGTATGGTCTCACAGTAGACGAGGCCAAAGTTCAGTTCATGCGAGCTCGTCTCCAAGACAAGGAGACAGCTGTTCAGTTCCTCGACCGTCTCACTGCTTACTTAGGTGAGTGGATGGAGAAAGATGAAACTCCTTCCACACGTGAGGGGATAATTGACCTTATGCTGCGTATACAGCTAGAGAGATTGTGGCCTGCTGAGCTCATAGCACAGCTTAAGATCTGCCAGGTGAAAGATGCCAGCCAAATGGTAGAAAAGGCTGACCCATATTTCACTGCATACGGGTATCAAACTCGTAAGCAAAACACCTGGAACAGCAGAAAAGATACTGCCAAATCTGGGAAACCGTCTCAGATTGAACCCCAGCAACAAGGCCATTCTCAGAGTAATGGCCAAGGTCCAAAACCGCAGAGGAAGGACCAGGGGCAAAACACTCAGAAATCTGAGTGGAAGAGGTACAACAAGTACCCTAACCAGCAGCAGTATCAGCCACGCAACTGACCGTCGGGACAAACTTTTTCACCACCAGCTCAAAAGAGGCAGGAAGCGAACGCAGCCTTCATTCCTCAACAGCAGCACGGTGGTCACGTCCCTACAGGTATGGGTACTCCCCCACAGCTCATTAGTCCCACAGTGACGGTGAACCCCCCTCCACAGATGGCCAATGTTCCACCTCCACAGGCAGTGAGTACAACCCCTTAAGTTTCTAAGTCTCAGGGCACCATGTTTGCCGCATCAATTATTCAGCAGCCCCATTAGTGGCTAGCTGCTTCCTCCACAGGCCCTCCCACAGGTGACAGTACCTTCCTTGTTCAGCCAGGGTTTGTGGGAGGCATTCCTGTGAAGGTCCTGAGAGACATTGGTTCCTCAGGTTCCTCTGTCAAGCAGAGTTTAGTTCAGCCTGAGCAGTACACAGGTCGACTGATCCATGCTAATCTGATTGATGGATCAGTGAGATTGTTCCCTGAGGCATGTATCCAGGTGGCATCTCCATTTTACACTGGTACGACACTCACAGTCGTCATGCCAGAACCTTTATTTGACCTTATCATAGGCAATATTCCCGGTGTTAAGGATAGTTGCACCGAAGATGACGCTACTCAGACTTCGACTACAGTAACATGAGCCATGGCTGAGGCTCCAGACTGTTTCACCCCAGTGACCGTTGAATCGCCGCAAGATCTGATGTGTAGCCAACATGTTGTTCAAGAACAACATTCTGACCCGACACTTGCTGCCGTGCGGAACAAACAAAAGGGTAGAGTGATAAAGTATTCACGGGGAGGTCGAGCCAAGTTCCTTTGTAAACAAGGACGACTCTACCGTGAGTCACGAACACCCGAGGGCGAGGTTCGACTGCAGTTTGTCATTCCCGCCAAGTACCGCCTAGCAGTGATACAATGGGGCCATTGTTCAGCCTCAGGAGTTCACATGGGCAAAAGGAAGACCCAGGGCCGTATCCGAGCTGACTTTTTCTGGCCAGGGATGGGACGAGACAGATAGTTTTGTGCGTTCCTGCAGTGTGTGTCAAAGTAACACCACTAATCAGGGACATGTCCTTCCTGTGCCGTTTGTAACCACACCCGTAATCTCTGAGTCAGTTGAGAGACAGGATAGTGGTAATGTGGGTGTAGACCTGATGTCTCACCTACTAACTGCTTACTAACTAGTAACTGTTGTATGCTGGGTTCCATAAAGATAGGCGGCCTTAGAGATTTGAGTAATCCAAGGACCAGCCTGGTTCCCAGTTAAAAGTGTAGACCTGACGTCTCACCTGTTGGCCCCACAGGACACAGTATGTCCAGGGCCTGTACATACATATGTACTGTAAGTTAAGGGGGAAAGTTCGAGAGAGAACTCCGCAGAGGCGACTCGAGGCTGTGTCTGTGGACACACGAGCCCGAGTTTGCACAAGGATTCTCAGCTCCCCGATATTAATATAAGTACTGTAGGTTAAGGGGGAAGTTCGAGAGAGAACCCCGCAGAGGCGACTCGAGGCTGTGTCTGCGGACACACGAGCCCGAGTTTGCACAAGGATTCTCAGCTCCCCGATATTACTGTAATATAAGTACTGTAGGTTAAGGGGGAAGTTCGAGAGAGAACCCCGCAGAGGCGACTCGAGGCTGTGTCTGCGGACACACGAGCCCGAGTTTGCACAAGGATTCTCAGCTCCCTGATATTAATATAGGCACTAGCTTAATGCAGAGGTTGAGGACCCGTGTGCAGTTCGAGGTTGTGTCTGCGGACTCACGAGCCCGAGTTTGCATAAGGATTCTCAACTTGCCGACACTAATCTTAAGTGCAGAGTTAAGTTTAACCAGTAAACTACACAAGTCCTTGAGACAGCGGCGTCCAGGGACTACGTTTCCTGGTTAATAATCTACCTAATAAATTAATTGCGACCTCGAATGTACGAAGCTTAGGCTGTCACTCGTATTTTTCAGCTAGAGCGTACCTTTCGTAGCATGTACTGATTGCTAGGCAGAGAGAGTAATTGTAATGTAATAAGAATTTTTGTCTCATTGAGACTTTTGATGCTCCACCTTAATTGATTTTGCAGGTACGGCGATGGGTGTAGCAGTTTTGCTGTGCAGGCCAGCTGATCGTCTGCCGCACACTGCCGCCTCTTCTCCTCTGCCTTCATCGTCGAAATATTATTAATATTTACTGTGTCATTTTACACATAGGTACAGTTACACTATAACTGTCACACCTACACCGTGTATTACATACACCACGCTACACAACAATTAGTTATCAGTGTAAATGTAGCGAACTTTCGCTCAGTTTGACCTGAGTACAGGATTTCCACCGTCGTCACAGAGTTTTTTCCCTCTATTTTTGCCTCTATTAACATAAATACGAGGTTTTTACGCTTATTGGCGATAGTGATTTTCTCCTGTAACAGGATAGCACACACACCACAGTGTGAATCTTGTGTGAATGAGTTAGGATGTGTACATATATATATATATATATATATATATATATATATCCACAATTTTTTTCTCATAAGGAAAAAATTTCATTTTGTAGGAGCGTAATCTCACGAATCAAATTCGCGACATTTTCCTTTTGTGAGAAACCACAAACTATTAGTGGAAAACTCACTGTGTATCGTTCAGTTAACCGTTTCTCTCTCCATTTCGATAGTATACTTTTTTCAAAACATTCATCACTGTTTCAAAAGTGACCGTTCTAATGCACGTCATTAAGTGCTCTACTGAGCGATGTTATTGTTTCTATATTGTTCGTCCCTGCTTGCCTCGCCCGTTGGCCACGCCTTCTTCCGGTGGCCTGTGCATTACCCCTTGCATCGTATTTGAATGCAGTCAAGTGTCTGTCGCGATGGAGTGAGGTTCTGTGCTCCAGCAGTGAGAGAGTGAGAGGTCAGCTAGCACCCAGACTCCACTAGACTAGCGTTCTCCAGGCTCCCACCCTTCTTTGGTGATACGCTACAGTCATTGACCAGTATTTTCTTTTCGTTTTCCTAGACTTAAGAGTTTAGTTAAGTGTGCTGTTTCTTCACATGCTGGCCGGCTGCGCCGTGTTGTTTTCCTAGGTTTAAGAATTTAGCTATTGAGTGAGTGAGTGCGATCTCTTTATTTTGAATTCATTTTGAAATGTAACGTTAAATTTATTTCTTTGTAATCAATAAATTTAAGTTCTTTTCTTTGAGCTTAAGTGTAAACTCGTGTTTCATTTCTCCATGATTAAGCTCTAGCTTGCATAAACGTTTGCTATTCATAACTGGTACTTAGGCCAGTCTTGTTGTATTGAGCTTAAAATCCGTTGTGCCTTCTAGGAGTTACGCATCATCATGAACCTGATATTATTAATAGTATTAGTTATTTATTGTCAGGGGTGAAGTCACTTTCTCCAGAGGCTAACAGTACTAATAAACAGCGACTGTGAGTAATTAGTCTCTGCTGTGTACTGTTGAGAAAGTTTACAAATTCTCGTTCTGGGAGAGTCGGTGAAGCGGGCCGGTATAAAGTAATCATTGCTTGATTTAGCAAGACAATTCATTGTCCCTGCTCTTCAATATTATTGAAGATTATCACTTATTACTGCTTTTAAATTAAAAACCCCATGACAATACACTCATTGGTCCGTATTCCATACTGGTCTTGATTTCGCTGAGGTAGGTCGACACGGCCATATGTGTGGTGTGATGGTGTGGAAGAAGGAATGGGGGGATGTGATTGTGTGCTTCATGATGGAAAAACTAGGTGGAGGTGTGATGGCGAAGGAAAGATGTGTGTGCGCGCGCGCGTGCGTGCGTGTGCGTGTGTGTGTGTGTGTGTGTGTGTGTGTGTGTGTGTGTGTGTGTGTGTGTGTGGTGATAGCTGTGGGATGTAGTGTGGTGTGGTGTTGATGCGGTCGTAGTAATGATGACGTGGTGGAAAATGAGAGAGCTCTCTATGTGATAAACTAAAGAGGTGTGTGGTGGTGGTGAAGTTGTAGAGGGAGGGATGGGTTGAACTGTGTGCCGTTGTTTGTGACTGTGGTGAAAGTGTTAAGGGTTATTGGTGATGGTGTTGTGGTAATAAAGCTGTGTTGGCACCGTGATGACTGAGAGAGAGAGGAAGGAAATGTGGTCTTGACAGAGGCAGAATGGGGAGGAGCTGTAAAACCGGGGAGTAGGGAAGATAAAAAGGTGGTTGTAGTATGGTGGTGGTGTATCCCAAGCTATCAGCATCATCATCATCATTTGATCCTGTAACTCCCCTTAACCTTCCCCCTAAGTATGATAACTTTCCTATTCCGTCCCGGCCCCTCTCAAAGCAGAAATAGACCTATAAATTTATAATCAAGCACCGAGGGGATGGCCACAGAGGAATACGGAAATAACAAGTGTAATCCCTAACGGAGTGTCCCTTTGCTGTCCTCAGAGGGGAGACACCTTTAGGAACATTTTGGAATTTCTGTGCCTGGTTCTTTACTAATGACTTATGGCTCTCTCGGATAATTATTTATTTCTTTATTCTTTTATGTTTATTATATGTATTCCACAGTTACTTAATAACACAGAGAGATTTAACGGCATTGTGTGTGTGTGTGTGTGTGTGTGTGTGAGAGAGAGAGAGAGAGAGAGAGAGAGAAGGGGGATGAAAGAAATGTAGATAGTGTGAGGGAAAGAGAAGGAATATGAAAAAGAAGCAGGCATACAGACAGACAGAAAGAAGGAAACAGAGACAGAGAAAAGGGAAACAGAGAACGAAAGGAAAAAAGAAACAGAGAGAGAGGTTTGTAGCTGTATTCGAAGACCCAGCCCCCACCAGTTTATCTGATCAGACGCCAGAGGGCACGAGAGAGAGGAGTCTCTTTGCCGGGTAATATGTTGAAGAGTTTCCGATCCGTGTTTCGTGCCTCGGTGATTGTGCTTTACCTGATCAATGTGTGTGTGTGTGTGTGTGTGTGTGTGTGTGTGTGTGTGTGTGTGTGTGTGTATGGGAGAGAGAGAGAGAGAGAGAGAGAGAGAGAGAGAGACAGACAGACAGAGACAGAGACAGACAGACAGACACAGCAACAGAGATGACGAGAGACAAAAAATGCTTCTGTAAATACGCTTTTTCATGATCTGTGTGTACTTTGATGTGTTTTATGCTTCGGGGTATTATTCTGTACCTGGTGTTTCGTATCTGTGTATCAGTGTGTATCCTGAGTGGCTGTGTCAGTGTCTTTGTGTCAGAAGCGAAACAAAGGAATGGCGAGAAGCACAGGAATGCAGGACATGACTTGAGCAACCAGGAAGGCAAGTAGGCAGGCAGGCAAGTGGGTAGGAAGGCTGAAAGGCAAGCAGAAAGAATAGAAAGTTAGAATGCAGAATAAATAAGCAGTCAGACAAGAAGGCAGGCAGATAGGTAGGTAGGAAGACACGCAAACAGGTAGGACACAAACAGACAGGCAGCAAGGCAGAGGGGCAAGAAGGCAGAGGGGCAAGCAGGCAGGGTGGCAAGCAGGCAAAGAGTCATACAGGTAGACAAGGAGATAGGGAAGCAGGAAGGCATCCAGGCAGACAGACACTGAAGCAAGAAGGCAGGCAGGCAAACAGATAGGTAGGCAGGCAGGCAGAAGACACGCGAAAACAAGAGATCAGGCAGGCAGGCAAGTAGGCAGGCAGGGATATAGCTACAGAGAAAGGAACTGTAGAACACCAGTGGAGGAGGCAGGCAGGCAGGCACAGAGGAAGGAACTTGGATTATGGATTAAAGGAGGGAGTCCAGGGAAGGAGAGTTGGATTAGAGGGTCTGAAGCAAGAGAGGAGGAGGACTAAGAATTGTTCCAGTTGCGTGGAAGAGGGAGAGGGTTGCAACTGAAAATTCTTGGATCGCTGGTAAGAAAAAGGAATGGAAGATGATCATGAGTTGCTAATAGGAAAGAAATGAAGTACGACAACAAATTAGAATCTTTAGATGGCTGTAATGTAGGAAGATTTTGTTAGGATTGGAACGAAGAGGATGAAGGTAGAGTCAAAGAGTTATAGTTGAATATTCACTGATCACAAGTAAAATACATTCAAAATTAAAAAAATTAGTGGTTACATGGAGGGAGGGAGATGAAGATGGTAAAGACTCGAGGTTACAGCAGAAAATTTATTAGATTGTAAGTAAGAGGGGAAGTTATTTTGAAAAACATCTCGCCTGAATCTTTAGTAGATCATGTTTAGCAGGAAGAAGCATTGCTATGGTATAGCAGCAAGAGGGAGGGACAGGAGAATAATACAGGATAAAAAAACATTCTTATGATAAACGAGAGAGAGAGAGAGAGAGAGAGAGAGAGAGAGAGAGAGAGAGAGAGAGAGAGAGAGAATATAGTGCCGGTGTCGCGAGAAAAGTGCAGACGGTGGCGGGGGTGGGGGTGAAGTTAGAACCAGTCGATTAATAATGCAGATTTTAAAATCACTGTTTATAAAACAGTTTTCTTTCATAATTTTATCCACTTACGGGTATATTTGGTAGAAACCATACGACGCTTAGGGTTGGCGGACAAAGATAGGTAAATCCTAACAATAGTTGAAAGCAACTCGCCCAGATTTAGCAGCTTGAACCAAAAGCATGCGAAAATGGTCAGGGATAAACAGACAGTGAATTACCCTAAGCTGCAGGCCGGACATCACCCAAACCATTAGTTATACATATATTTTGATGATATGGGAAAAAATAAAAGGAAACACTCTGAGGTAGTTTGGTCATGAGGAGGGAAAGTGGGATGAGAGACTGACCAGAAGAGTATATGTAAATGAGGTGGCTGGGAGTAGGAGAAGGAGAGGAGGAAACCAAAACTGAGGTGGAGAGATGAGGTACGAGAATACGTAAGCAAGCAAGGAAGATGGGTTGTGGTAGGTGGAGTATATGCAGTGGATATTGGGACAGACATTGCTGGAGTATCAGACGGTAAGTAGTGAGATAAACAGATGGAAAGCTAGATATTTATTTAAGCTTCCTTCTGCTTCCGTCCTGGAGGTCATTTTGACGAAGCCATCCCTTGCAGGACGCGGCGTCAAGTAAATAGATCGACAGATAAGTCGATAGACTGATGGATAGATAAGCATTACATTGACGCCTAGGGGTCCGTTTTTTACTACCCCTTATAGGATGCGGCGGTAGGTAACAAACAGGACGAGTTCGAATCAGTTAACTGGAATGAATTGGATCTGGACAGCCTGTGGAATGCATATAGGGATTGCTTAGTTAGGAATGCTAAAGTGGTGTGTGGTGTGGCAAGAGTATCAATAAAAAAGTGGGGTACGGAATGGTGGGATGAGGAGGTTAATTAAGAGAGCGGTGGAGGAAAAGAGGAAGAAGTGGCAAAAGTGGTTACAGGATAGGGGTTCAGTTGAAATAAGAACTGAGTATATCGAGAACAAGAAGCACGCAAAGAGACTAGTGAAGAGGAAAAAGAAGGAGGTAAATGATGATCTGGGAAGAAAAATGAATGCGAACTACTCTGAAAACAGGAAGTTATTCTGGAATGAGGCGCGGAAATGTAGAAGTGAAAGCGGAAAGAAATGTGATGGTGTGAAGGATGCAGGTGGTAGGTTTACTAACCCTTAGAGATGAAGTAAGGATCAGATGGAAAGAATATTTTGAAAGCCTGTTGAATGGGAATACAGAGAGCAAAGCGGCTGAGAACGTGATTGGTTTGGGGGAAGGGGGGCTTCAGAGAAGGAATGCAGTGCCAGGAGACATGACACTTGCACAGGTGAAGAGTGCTGTGAAGCGGCTGAAAAACGGGAAAGCAGCTGGGGTTGATGAAGTGTATGCAGAGATGCTTAAGTGTAGTGGAGAGAGTGGAATGAAGTGCCTGCTGGAGATATGTAAGAAGGCATGGATGAGTGAAACTGTGCCTGCAGAGTGGAAAAAGGCTGTGATTGTATCCCTGTACAAAAATAAAGGTGAGCAAAGTGTGTGCAAGAATTAGTGTGGCATAAGTTTACTGAGTGTGGTGGGGAAGGTATATGGAAGAATTATTATTGAGAAAGTAAGAGAGATATCAGAAGTCCTAGTGAGTCATGAACAGGATGGCTTTAGGAGTGGCAGAGGATGTGTGGATAAAGTATCAGCAGTGAGACAGATAGCAGGGAAGGCTTGAGAGAAGGACCATAAGGTGTTTATGCCATTGATGGATCTGGAAAAAACATACGACAAAGTAGGCAGAGAGGGATTGTGGAAAGTTTTATGCATGTATGGTGTAGATGGTAAGCTGCAAGGTGTTGTCATGAGTTTTTATGATGGCAGCGAAGCATGTGTAAGGGTTAATGGGCATCTAAGTGAATGGTTCAAGATTGGTGTAGGCGTGCAACAAGGTTGTGTGATGTCCCCATGATTGTTCAATGTATATATGGATGGGGTGATGAGAGAAGTAAAAACACGAGTAATGGCGAGAGGGATGGTGTTGGTAATGAATGGTGATAGATGGAATATCTCAAATTTGTTGTATGCTGATGATACAGTACTGCTTGCAAGTACCTTACAAGAACTTGGTAGGCTAGTGTAGAGTTTTGTTGATGTCTGTGAGGATCGTGCCTTGAGAGTAAATGTAGAGAAGAGTAAAGTTATGGTTATTGAGAGAGAAGGTGACTCCCAGTGTGATGTCGCAGTTAATGGAGAGAGACTGGACTTGGTGAGAGAGTTCAAATACTTGGGTACAGTGATAGAAAAGAGAGGAAAATGTGCAAAAGAAGTTGAAAGTAGAGTGACACAAGGAAGAAAAGTAGCTGGTGCAATGAAGACCTTGATAAGAAACAGAGGCTTGAGTGCTGCAGCTGCATGAGGCTTAAATGTAGGAGTGCTAGTGCCAACTTTAACATATGGGTGTGAGACTATGGTGTGGCATGAAAATGAAAAGTCAAGAGTAAGAGCAGTGGAGATGGGACTGCTGAGGAATGTATGTGGAGTATAAAGGGTGGATAGGATACGAAATAATGTGATTCGTGAAAGGTGTGAAGTGAGGAAGGCGGTGGACACCAGAATCGAAGTGAGTGTCCTGAGATGGTATGGTCATGTGGAATGAATGGATAACAATAGACTGGTGAAAAAGGTATACCTGAGCGAATTTGAAGGAAGGAGGAGGTGAGGTAGGCCAAGGAGAAGGTGGAGAGATATGGTGGATGAGTGTTTGAGGAAGAGAGGTTTGGAAGACGGTGAGGCTAGGGAACTGACAGGAGATCGAGCTGGCTGGATGAGTGTTGTGAGGAGAAGTGCATGATCAGGGATTTTGGCACCCCTTGTGAGCATGGCAGAGTCCGCATTGACTCAATCAGATACGTTTGTGTGAAGCTGCAGAATGTGGAGAATGTTTTTGACGTATCTGGTAGAGCCATGATTTCGGGAGCTTGAATGATGAGTGAATAGAAGCATGGCCTATTGGATTGGGCAAGTTTGTGCTGTCTGGACATTGCTACTCCTCACTCTGCCCTTGGGTGGGAAAGGAGGTCCGGATCTATCTATCTGTCTATTGCCAGACACCTCAATCCCGTTTGGGGTGGCCACAAACAAATCACCTCCAAGTCGCCCTGTCCCCCGCTATTTCACTGCCCTGCTCCCAACTCACACCCCCCTCTCTCATATACCTCTCCACCCCATCCCTCCATCTCATCCTCGGCCTCCCCCTCCCTCTTCCCCCCTCCATCTCACTCACATACACTCTCTTCGTCAGTCTTTCACCCTCCATCCCCTCCACATGGCCAAACCACCTCAGTGTGTTCCTTATAACGCTTCCTATCACATCCACATCCACACCACAACGCTCCTTTATATCCTCATTCGTCAGCCTGTCTCTCCATGTGACTCCACAGGCTCCTCTTAAATAACTCATTTCCACTGCTCTCACTCTTGACTTGTGTCCTTCCAACAACGTCCAAGCTTCACTTTCATACGTTAGAGCTGGTATCACAATACTGTCATGTAGTAGCTTTTTCACTTCCATTCTCACTTCCCTGTTTCTTATCACTGCTTTCAAAGAACCAGCAACCTTTCTTCCCTGCTGCACCCTTTCAAGCACTTCACCCTCCAAACCTCCATCCTTACTCATCACACTACCCAAGTACTTAAACGTACTCACATTTTCCAATTCCTCACCATCCAACCTCGCTGTACATTCACTGACTTCACCTCTCTCAAAGACCATCACTTTACTCTTCCCTACATTCGCTTTTAGATTCCGTTTCTTACACACTCTCCCAAACTCATCCACCAAGCCTTGCAGCTCTCCTTCGTCTTCACTCAACAACACAGTATCATCTGCAAACAACAGTACAGGGAGTTTCCAAACATTATCCTCTCTCACCAGGGCCACTCCAACATCCACTACCTTACCTTGTACCTCTTTTATTACCCCATCCATGTACAGATTGAACAACCATGGAGACATGACACATCCCTGTTTCAACCCAACTTTCAAAGAGAAAAATTCACTTAGTTCACCATCCACACGCACTGCAGCCTTCGCACCATCGTACATACTCTTCACAGCATTCAACAACTTTCCATCTACTCCATATATTCTTAACACTTTCCACAATCCTTATCTATCCATCCAGTCATATGCTTTCTCCAAATCCATGAAAGCCGCATACAACTTCTTTCCCTTCTCTAGAAACTTTTCCACTGAAGATCTAAGAATGAATATCTGATCTACACAACCTCTTCCCTTCCTAAAGCCTCCCTGTTCTTCTCCTACTAATTTATCTGTTCTTTCTCTAACTCTGTCAATAAGTATCCTACCATACACTTTTCCTATTATACTAAGACAAATGCTCCTATGATTACCACACACTTCTTTTTCCCCTTTTCCTTTGTACAAGGGAATAATAATATCTGACTTCCAATCCTCCGGGACTCCACCTTCCTTCCATGCCAATCTGCACATCTTCCACATCCATTCTACTACTATCTCTCCCCCATGCTTCAGCATTTCACTACACACTCCATCAATTCCTGGGGCTTTCCCCGATTTAACTTTCTTCATTGCTTCCGCAACTTCTATGCTACTGATTTCTTCCTGTCTTCTCACCTCCCTCCTTCTCCCAGCCATTCCCCAGCCACTTATACTCGCATTACTTCCATCCTGTATGTTCAACAATTCCTTAAAGTGTTCTCTCCATCTACTCACTTTTTCTCCCTTCTTCACTAGTAATCTACCATTTTTATCTTTCACTTCCCTGCTAACTTCACTTCCACCCTGTCTTACTCTTTTCACCTCTTTCCAGAACATTTTCTTACAGTTCCTACACTTTACACTCAAATTCCTTCCAAATTCCTCATCCACTCACTTCTTACTCTCTCTTACTAATCTTTTCACCTCTCTCTTTCTTTCTACATATAACTCTTTCTTCCGCCTCTCAACTTCTTCCACGCCCCTATTTCTCATCCATTCATTGTATGCTTTCTTCTTTTGTGCCACAGCTTGTCTCACCTCTTCAGTCCACCACGCTGTTCCTTGCACCCTCCTCCATCTTCTCTTCCTTCCACACACCACATCACATGCTGCACATACTTCTTCCGTAAATATCCTACACACACCTTCCACGTCTCCCATCTGCTCCAATTAATATTTGCCCAATCGTTCCTCCACTTCTTTCTTATACTCTGCCTTTTTCTCATCCTCTTGTAACCTTTCCACTCTCCTTGCAACTACTCCTTCCTCTCATCTTTCTCCTCTTCTATCCCTTCATCTTACTTGAATCCCAATTCTGGCCACCACCAAGTAGTGGTCAGAAAGTCCACTCCCCCAACCTCTATAAGCTCTTGTATCCATTACACATCTTCGCATCCTTTCATCCACACACACATAATCAATCATTGCCTTCCTTTCATTCAGTTCACCACCCACCCTTCTCATCACTCGCCATGTATACCTGTGGATCATTTTATGCCTGAAGAGGGTATTGGCTATCACCAACCCCCTCCCAACACAAATGTCCACTAACGCACTCCCATTCTCATCTATCTCAGCAGGCACACCCCACTCACCAACTATTCCATCCACCTTCACATTCCCATTCATATCACCAATCAAAAACACTCTCTCATTCCTTCCAAACTTTTCCATGCACACTTCTACATTTGTCCAGAACTCTTCTCTCACTCTTCTAGCACGATCTTGCGTTGGCGCATACACACACACAATCGCCCCTCCCACCTTGCATTAAAAGTGGCTTCTGGAATGATGTACTGGTATTCCACTGTCAAGAAGTTGTAAAGGACTTTAAAATTCCTGCATAAGATCCCCAGCCCAGTCTCTGACCCAGCTGCTATTTATGAATGTATGTATGCATCTGAAGATTTCCAGAGCGTTAGTAAAAGTTCTTCTGCAGAAGACGCCACCACATTTCACATGCCACAGGACTGCCACACCTTACTGTCATAATATTCGTAGTGCCACACCTCATTGCCATAATATTCAAACTGCCGCACCTCATACTGCCAAAGTATTCATATTGCCGCACTTCACACTGCCATATCATACTGCCGCACCTCACACTGCCATAATGTTCATACTGCCGCACCTCACAGTGCCATAATATTCATACTGTTGCGCCTCACACTGCCACACCTCATATTGCCGTACCCTCAACTACCGTACCAAATTATTCATACCGCCGCACCTCACACTACCATAATATTCATACTGCCGGACCAAACACTGCCATACCCCTCTCTGTTACACTTCACACTGACACACCCCACACTGCCACACTCCAGACTGCCACACTCCAGACTGCCACACTCCACACTGCCACACCCAACCTGTCACACCCGACACTGCCACATTGCACACTGTCACACCCCACACTGCTACATCTCGCACTGCTACATCTCATTGCCACGGTATTAACACTGCCGCACTACACGCTACCGCATCTATAACGAACCTCACAGTCGCTTCACACACCTCAACACCTCACACTGCCACACAAATACACCTCACAGTCACACCCCAAACTGCCACACCTCACACTGCCACGCCTTCCGTCTCACCCTACGTCGATACTTTTCCAGCACACTGGAGGCACGCCATTTTATATGCAAAGATGCAGACGACAGTTTGGAGCTCCTGTTTTCCATATTCCTCTGTGCCTAAAGTTTACTTTATTTATCTAATTTTATAATCTGTGTGCGTAACCCCGTGACCTTGACCTTAGACCTATTGTTACTATCTCAAAACACAGTTGGTCATCTTCTTGGGTATCTCTCAGCTCATCCACCGTGTTTGGTTAAAATCGGATGATAACTTCTTGAGTTACACACACACACACACACACACACACACACACACACACACACACACACACATCATGTAAAAGATAATTTCCACTCTCGCGGTGGTATGATAATAATAATGACACCTACTGTTGCTACTAATAATGTCATCATTAGGACTTCCTTTCCCGAAAAAAAAAAAAAAAAAAAAAAATCTCCAAGCTTGGTAAATCACAGTAAATCCAACCCTAATAAAACGCGAGTCTTGTCAGTCCTGAGCTAAGCTTGAATCAGATCAGGCCCTTCACTACAAATTCGGCAAGTTGGCGTTGGAATCCCATTTCAGCCTGCAATCTACAGTGTTCTCTCTGTCCCAGGGTTACACGGCTCTACAGGGGAAATGTATGTAAGAGGGTGCTTGTTTGGTGGAGAGAGAGAGCGAGAGATGATGATGATGATAATTACATTAACCACATAATTATAAGTGTTTAACAAGTTGGATAAATTCGTCCTTAGACAGAGTGAAAAACTATGAATCTAACATCAAAGGAGTGAAATAGTTAAATCCACCCGCCCCTCAGCTTGTGTACGTCCTTCATAAAATATTCCATCAACCATCAAGGGACTTTTTCTCAACTTAAGAGTGATTTTTCGAAGTGGAGGAGCTTGATACAGCTTACATTAGCCTCCTCAGTACGTGATTTTTTTCTGTTGAGAAAGCCTGAGCTAACTAAAATGTAACGTCAGCATAGTGGAGAAGTTTACCCAACCTCCATCAGCTTGTGGTCGTCCTTCATATTTCATCCTGGCTGCCATCAAGCGACTCTGTTAGCTTAAACGAAATCCCAGGGTCTAATGGGCTTAGAAACAATCTTCATTAAGAAGACTTGGCTTTAGGAGGGAGAGGAGGGTGGGAATAGTATGGGTCATATTCTAGATGGTTAAGGAAGCTCACTAACAGATCTTCATTTACTATTTTTTTTTAAATTAGTGCGCCTATATTTTCCTGTGTTATTTGTGAAAATTGTGTGGATTAATAGGGGGTAATAATGACAGTGTTTGCAACCAGGCTCATCTGAAACGTGAACCTGGTTAACTGCAGGTTGTCGTCATGTCCTTCAGTCCACCATCTTGCTCTGGGGAACAGGGAGCTGAGAGACGTTTGTATAACCAGGCAGCTCCACTGCCCAGTTATACCGGTGCCACAACATGAAGGCGTCCCTCTCCAGCACCTAATGAGTAGTATAATGCAAAATTTATCGTTAAAGATGAAATGTTATAAATCCTCCTAAATTGGTGAACTGAATGAGAAGATAAAGCATAAGAAGATGTTTATATGGATAGTGTGAATGGGGGAAACTGAAGGTGAGAGAGAGAGAGAGAGAGAGAGAGAGAGAGAGAGAGAGAGAGAGAGAGAGAGAGAGAGAGGAAGAAATTAAAGAATAGAGAGAGAGATAAAGTGCAAGGATCGAGAGTGATCAAGAGTAAAGGGTAACAGAAAGGGAAGGAATAGATAGCACAAGAGAGAGAGAGAGAGAGAGAGAGAGAGAGAGAGAGAGAGAGAGAGAGAGAGAGAGAGAGAGAGAGAGGAAGAAATTAAAGAATAGACAGAGAGATGAAGTGCAAGGATCGAGAGTGATCAAGAGTAAACGGTAACAGAAAGGGAAGGAATAGATAGCACAAGAGAGAGAGAGAGAGAGAGAGAGAGAGAGAGAGAGAGAGAGAGAGAGAGAGAGAGAGAGAATGGAAGAAAGCAGACAGGAATACAATGAAAAGAGAGGAATACACTGTGCAATACAAAGCTATCAATGTTGGGAGGGAAAGATAGTAAACAAGAGAGTACATGGGAATAAAGAGGGACAATGCAGGAACATGATAAGGAATAGGGAGGAATAGAAGTTTAAAACAGAAGACCTATTATGTATAGAAGAATACTAGAAAATAAGGAGGGAGTGGAAGACAGTAAGCGAGAAAGCACTGGAGAATGAGGAGTGGATTAACAAGGAGAGGATGAAGAGACAGGGGGATGTGGAAGGGGGAGGGGAAGGGGGAGGGAGTGAGAAAGAGTCTGCAGGGTAAAAGAGGGGATCAAGGTACAGGGAAGTGGAGGACGTTATGTTGCGAATGTAATGTGAATAGACTCAGAGAAAGGATTATCACTGGTTTACATTTTTTTTTTCCTGGCATGGACTTAGATAATGGATTTTGACTAATTTTGGGGTGCTGAATCCGAAAATGAGCTCAGATTTGCTCTATCACATCTAGTTTTCATGCTACGGGTATGCAATATTTATTTCGATGAACCGATTTAGGTTCATAGGTGTTGCATTTTGGGAGAGCAAATTTGGTTTACTTGCCTTAACCTAAGCCGCCTTTACACATTTATATCTCTCCCATACTCTTTGTTTAAGGGCTGGATACAGGAGGAGGGGAGGGCAAAGGGGCCTCGCAAGTGGCCTTTCGCTATGGTTGATAAAGACTTTTTCTTTGATCGATGGCAGCCTCAAGTGGTATATTACGGCTCCTAAATATATGAATAAGCGAATGTCAACAACATAAAAAGTTTATTTATGCATTTATGGTTATGAAGTTACACTTGAAATTTCTTAGTATAAAGCTGACTTCTTTCACTGAGCTTCAGTTCTCTCAAAGTATATTGGTTGGTTAGGGCATATATATGCTAGTACACAAAGATCTTATTTAATTTTAAATCGTAAACCGTAGTGTTCAATCTTACTATTTTTTCTTTACAGATTAATTTGTTGTTGGACTGCGATTTCTTGATCAGATCATGTCTACTTCTTCGTCGTCAAAGCGGGGAAAATACTACAATGATCCAGATATTTTTTGCTACATCTGTGGCTGTTTCACTTTAGCCTCTCAAAGCCGCAACATCACTACTTTTGTAAAACAAATGTACCTTACTTATTTTATGGTACCCTTGGGAGACCAGGACAAAAGCTGGGTTCCTTATAATGTTTGCAAATCTTGTGTGGAGACTTTGAGAGCTTGGTCAAAAGGCAAGAATGTCAAGCTCAAATTTGGCATTCCCATGATTTGGAGGGAGCCAAAAAACCATACCGAGGGCTGCTATTTCTGTCTTGTTAACGTCAAAGGAGTCAAGAGAAAGAAAGAAAAAAAAAATAGTATTTGAAATATCCCAATCTCGAATCAGCTGTAAGGCCCATCCCTCATTGTGATAACATACCAGTACGTATTTTTACTGACCTCCCAGATATTGATGATGAAACTTCAGTATCATCCTCGCATCTTTCCACAAGTGGAGATGAACAAATCGATGTGGATTTTCATCCATCAGAAACTTCGTTAGGCCAACCTTCATTGTTCAATCAGTTTGATTTGAACTATTTAATTTGAGACTTGGGCTAGCCAAAATAATCTTCTGAGCTATTGGTTTCAAGGCTAAAAGAAAAAAAACTTCATCATGGCACTAGCGTCTCATTTTACCGTAACAGAGAAGAGAAGCTGCGGAAGTACTTCACTTCAGATGACAAACTTGTTTATTGCAACGATGTTGAAGGACTTCTTTTGGAAATGGGATTATCAAGATATGTATCCAATGAATGGAGACTTTTCATCGACAGTTCAAAAAGAATCCTAAATGTGTCTTGCTTCAAAATGGTAACACTTTCGGATCGATTCCTATAGGGCACTCAGTGACCCTTAAAGAGGAATATGCCAACATAAAAGTTGTTCTGGAAAAGTTGAAATACAACGATCATGCTTGGTTGATTTGTGTTGATTTAAAACTAGTGAACTTCCTTTTAGGACAACAAAGCGGCTACACGAAATACCCGTGCTATCTCTGCCACTGGGATAGTAGGACAAAGGAAGAGCATTAGGTTAAGGATGAGTGGCCATTAAGAGACAGCTTGACACCTGGACATAAGAACATCATAAATGAGACATTGGTTAATCCGGATAATATCATTCTGCCATCATTTCATATTAGGCATAACGAAACAGTTTGTTAGGGCTCTTAATCACTCCGGGAACTGTTTCAACTATATATGCTTAGCTTTCCCTGCGCTAAGTGAAGAGAAGAGAAATGCCGGAATATTCGATGGGCCTCAAATCAGAAAGATGCTGAACGATCCACAGTTTGTTGTCTCAGTGTCTCCTATTGAGGTAAGAGCCTGGAAAGCATTTGCCAATGTTGTGAAAAACTTTTTAGGAAACTGGAAATCACACAACTACAAAGAAATCATGAAAGAGCTCTTGTCCAGTTTGCAAGCAATGGGATGCAAGATGAGCATCAAATTGCATTACTTGCATAGCCATTTGGACAAGTTTCCAGACAATCTTGGCCATGTGAGCGAAGAGTAAGGTGAGCGTTTTCACCAGGATATCAAAGTAATGGAAGAATGCTACCAAGGCCGACAGGACTGTAATATGATGGCTGCACACAAAAGAATGTCTTTGAGAAAAACATTATGCAATTGAAATAACCCAGTCGTGTTACTAACCGTTTTTACTTTTAGAGAATAAAATTAAACTTGTTTTAACATTGAGAAACTCATCATATCTATGGATCTATGGTTTACTAATTTTGCTTTTTTAAACTTATTAGATGATAAAACGGCAATGTGAAATAAAAACAAAAATAGCACTGTAGTTTGAGTATCATATTTCCAATAAATTGAATCATTTTACTCTACCAATTCTTTAAATTTCAGCGCAAAATTGCGAATTTTCCACAAACGTATGGCATACCATATCTCAAAAACTGATGTGACACAAAAACTGATACCATATTCGGATTCAGCACCCCAAAATTACCTACAGTCCGTTGCAAACAGTCACGCCAGAAAAATTGTGTTGACCAGTGTTATCTAGCCTACGCCCTGAACTCGATGCATGCAAAATACTCAGAAGGGAAATCTAAATGACTAGATATCCTCCATGGCTACTGCATGGTAAGGGAGTTTGGTATGTTCTAGAAATGTTGTGGATGTTGGTTGGTGTGAATGTTTTGTGCTGTGGTATGCATGTTTTTATACCAGGAATTTAAATCAGTGTTGTCTGGTGTGAGTCTTGTGTGGTATTCGTTTCTGATTCCTGTGTGCACAGAGTAGGAATCCATCGTGTGTGTGTGTGTGTGTGTGTGTGTGTGTGTGTGTGTGTGTGTGTTTTACTCTAGTAATCTTTTATTGATTTTATGCGGTGTGAATATTGGGTAATATGAAAGCTGTGATTAGCCCGCAAATAGTTTATCGACATTGTGTAACCCAGTGCTATGTGATGCTTAACCCTATTCGGTGCAACCCTTGGCGATTTCCCACACTTACGACCCTAGTATCGTGAAAAGAATCTTGAGTAATATTATTGGTTTGACGAAGTGAAAGGAACGCATTCGGAGACGTCGGCGCCGTTGCAAGGCAAGCGCCGCCAAACATATCGTACCGCACCCGCGCGCACAGAAACACACACACATATACACACACACACACACACACACACACACACACACACACACGTTTAACTATTATCAAATTTAAAATTAATGTAAATATCAAATGACCATATATTTTACCATTCACCAACGCTTATCATGTTTGCCATATATCAAAGCTGTAGGCTATATTTTCAGTCTGAGGGCTGCAGTATCAATAAACCGTTTACTGTTGTCTTTCACACACACACACCGTCCATAACATGGAAGTTGATAGCTTACATATCTTCCTCATCATCAACATCACCACCCTTCCTCCCTCACACTCACCACCTCCCATCTTCCTCACCACCACCTTCCCTCCCTCCATCACTCTAACACTCACCACTATATTCCCTTCTACCCTACTCTCCCTGTCTCACTACCACCGCTCTTTTTCTCACCACCATCTCTCTAACTCATTCGCCACCACTAATACTCTCCCTTTCTTCCTCACCATCATAACTCCTAAACCCACTTTCAGTGGATTTACTACTAGGTAGACTAGTTGATGGAGAGGTAGCTATTAGTCAAGGAAATCTAATAATGTAAGCGTGTAAATAATTTCTGGTTATACATGCAAGTATTTTTTTTTATGCAAGAAAGAAGGAACCAAAGGGCAGGACCTACAAATTGCTCCCTCCAAGAAAAAAACGACAGCAGAGCCAAATTCAAGATCAGTTCATTTCGAGATGCCTGGACACACTGTGTATGAAAGACTGGAGACCGTAGGCAGTAAGAAAAACAGAGATGGAGACAATTCCAGAGTTGACATGTTGCATACATGAATGACTGGAGCAACGGTTAACTCTTGCATTAGAGAGTTGGACAGAAAAGGGCTGAGTTTGTTGCTAAGACGGGTGCTGCGTGCCTGCCGTGGTGGTGGAGGGATGCAAGCAGACAGTTCAGAGGAGCAGTGACCATTGACGTGGCGATAGAAAAGAGACAATCATGCAACAGTGCGGCGGAGACAGAGGTTGAAGGGAGCCAGTAAGAGGAAAGTCAATGAGACGAAAAGTTTCCGACTCCATCCTGTTGAGAAGAACTGTGTGGGAAGCCTCCCCACACATGACAGCTGTGCTCTACACAGGAGCGAATAAAACCCGTGTATAAAGTTAACAACTGTGCAGGGCCGTGGGTTAGGGCTTCCTGACTAAAACCTCCCTAAGTGAAGAGTCCAGTCCTGCCGTGGACTAAAAATGGAAAGTACATAATGATGATGATAATACTACCATATATTTCTTTCTAATGACTAAATATAATATTTAGCTAAGCGAGTTTCAGCCACGCTCAAAAAAAGTGTGTAACCAGGATACGGGACGAGGACCCAACTCGCCATGTATCCCACCTACTACTCTCCCCAACCTCCTCCCTTTAGAAAGTAGTTATTTATTTTTCAAATGTCATTACCACTATATAATAATGAATTTATAGAAGTAAAAGATTATTCTTATTAATTTTACACGTGTGGGGTGAGGACTGAGTTGGTGTGTGAGGACTGTGGTGGTGTGTGAGGATTGTGTTGATGAGTGAGGACAGTGGTGGTGTGAGGACTGTGTTGGTGTGTGAGGACTGTGTTGGTGTGTGACGATTGCGTTGGTGTGTGAGGACTGGGTTGGTGAGTGAGGACTGTGGTGGTGTGTGAGGACTGTAGTGGTGTGTGAGGACTGTGCTCGTGTGTGAGGTCTGTGGTGGTTTGTGAGGATTGTGCTGGTGTGTGAAATATAATCTATTCGTGAGAACAAAACAGACTCGACCTTCTCATGGACCCACTTCACGTATAACTAAGGAGTGAGAAACAGGTAGACCTTTATCATACAAATGGATGGCGAGTGAGAAAGGGCCGGGGAGTACAGGAGGTAGATAAGGCAGAAGGCGGTAGATGTACGGGAGATAAATGCTTGAAAAGGCATACATATTGCATAATAAATGCAAAATTCCACATCAACAGCCTTGTGCCTTACCTACCTCCTATTCTGCCTGCCCCTCTGTTGTATGATAAAGGTCTACCTGCTTCTCACTCCTTACAGCTGAAGGAGGTCCTTGAGAAGGCTGAATCTGTTGTCACCAATATATTATATAGGTATTTCTAAATCTGAGTACTGCAAATTAAAATTGAAGGGCACAGAGAAATATTTAGTTATAACCAATTATTCAAAGGGCACGGTAGCTCTATCTGCTCATGCTACGCCCCAAGGAGTATTCAGAGCAATGCAATAACAAATATTCAATTATGAATAGTTATACCCAAAACATCATCAGTATACAGTATAAATCAATGGTTAATCAGTGGGGCAGTCAATCCCAAAATACCGACAAATTAGTCAGTAGACTGTCCTTCTGATGTCAGTTTATTAGTAATTTCCCAATGGTCAATCACCAGCCTATCACTGAGACCTTTGTCGGTCAGCCAGTCAGTCTCTCCAGAAGTCAGTCCCTTGATCCTCTGTTAGTAGTCACCACGAGAAAATGCAGCTGCCAGCCAAAGCTCCGTACATGCGGGATCACCATTAAATTCTTACGAGTAGACTGTTAACCAGGAAACGTGCCAGTCTTTGGATTACTGAATCGCTTAGAGCAGCCTGTAGCTTCCTGGTTAAACCCTATATCTCTTGTAACCGGAGAACAAGCTGTTCCCTGGGTAATGCACAGGCACAGTGTGGATATGAGGGGTTAGGTCCAGAGCCTTGCCTGGCGCTTTCAAGGGAAACAGCAGTCAATCAGGCCCCAGCTCCTTCTCTACACTGCGAGACCATGCTTCATTTCAGCTGATCCACCCCCTGTTGCATCGACCCCTGGTAAGTTAAAAAGATCCCGGGTGCCAATTAACTAACAGGGCCCTCAGTGACCCACAGCCCGTCACAGGTCGAAAGAGTAGTAACCGTTAACTTGGGGCTATCCATGCCTATGCTCCTATGTATTTTTCCGGCGGTATTTGATCCTACGCACTCGAACATCCTTTTTACTCTACACTTACAACTAATATAAGTAAGCCGGAGGATTCTTATGCTGCAAGATCCTCACCTTCCGTATCTCTATTTACATCTATCATATAAGGAAATTTTTAAACAAAAATATAATCCGTATATAACGTAAACTCAGTCATAATCTATATTCACAGACATGCTTATTCATTCTTAATTTCCAAAACAAGACTTTCACTGATTGGGCATGTTACTATAGCATTTCATACATACTTTATTTCAATTCTGATCACAGGTGTGCTAGTGACGTACTTGACATTGTTTCGTGGACGATTTTGCTTTGGGGCGATTCTGAGTGTATCCTGGACCATAGACTCCAGGCATGAATGACACTTGTGCTGCTTGCCTGACCTATTCTCATGTGTTACTTCTGGGACGGCCTCCTCTACATCTCCCTGTCCGAGCATAAGATTCATCTTAGCTATTGTATTCCTGGTCAGACCACAAGCCTGAACTTTTCTTCTTTCAATTTGCAGATTACACAATGCCTTCACTATCTGCCAGCCATAGGAGATTGAAGCAATTTTTCTTGGGTCCTGATTATTATATAACGAATAAATTGTCTGTGAATTTACTCTGTCAGTGTCGACAATGTAGCCAAGGGCATTCACTGTCCATCTTCTAGATTTAGTGTGTACTGTATGAAAACTTATTCTCTGATCCATAATGTCAGTGCCTCCTTTTGTGAAATCATACAATTTAAATATATAAATATATATAGATATATATATATATATATATATATATATATATATAATATATTTTTCAAATCATCATCCTTGGTAATGCCTAATGTAGGGAAAACTGTGCTCAGAAGTAACACATCTTTCTTACCTTTGCTTTTGGTGGGTGTTACATAGGATTCAGTGTCATTTCCTCCCCGTGTTTCTTCCAGTAAACTTGGTATGACCTATCTTCCCTTTCTGTGACTATCTCTGGTGGTATGCCTTTCCTAGTAGAATCTATAGTACCTAAGGCTGAGATACCTTGTGTTTGAAGCCACTCCAGCAACTCTATACTGGTGTACAATCTATCCAGGCTAATAATCCTACCTCTAAGGACGACTGAGGCTTGTAACTGACTTACCAGAGCTTTCACTGTTGGGACTGTACCGCGTATGTAGTGTGGTCCTGGCTCTCCAGGTTTACCTGAATATACAGCTGTCCTAAAGGTAAATGGATATCTAACAGCATTAATAGATTTATATTGGAGGCCGTAGAGTACGGGTTTGCTCTTATTGTAGTCTGAACCCTATTTGTGTTCTGCACCCATACAACGTTTCATCAGTGGTCAAGAAGTCACCTGGCTCTAACACTGAGCAACAACAATTACTGAACTGTTCAAAAAGCTCACTGATTGCTGCAAACCGATCGTGTACCCATCTCTGGTGTCTGGTATCAATGTTGATCGTGTACCCATCTCTGGTGTCTGGTATCAATGTTGATCGTGTACCCATCTCTGGTGTCTGGTATCAATGTTGTTAAAAGTTATGTCGGCATGTAAGAAACCAAATCGTTTTACTGACATGACGGCTTCAAATATTGGGTGACCAAACCCTTCCATGAAAAGACGATTATAGCAGTATTTATTTTGTCCCAACAAACCTCTTGGATAGAGCAGGCCAAAAAAGCTTTTCAATTCTATGGCATCAGTCATCTTGACGTGTGTTGGTATTTCAGCACTGTCAGTATTAGAAATTTCGGTAATTATGCCTTGTGTTAGCATGGGTTACAATACCATCAATCATATTAGATGTTATAAACAACTCCCATGCCATTATTTCTGTATTAGCTGACCTTGCCTCTCCTAACAAAACATCCTTCACTAGGCAATACCTTCTCAACAGGCCTACCTTCTGTATGATTGGTCCATATTATTGACTTACCGATATCTAATTTTCTCTGGGGTTTCTCTAAAATGCAGGTATATTCCCTGAGCTCGTGTGGCAGGACAAATTCGTCATAATTATGTTTGTTCAAGCACTGGTCCAAAGAACTGATTAATCTATTTTTCACCAGTGGCTTTCTGTTTCTGAGTGGTACCCACTCTTCTTCATTTTGTCAACATTCAGATCATCATCTACATCGTCGCCCTCAGCTACTCTATCCAAGGCAAGGTCATCATCATCATCATCGCCAACTACCTCTTCCAAGTAATCTTCGACTGGGTCGTCAACATAGTCGAAAATAAAAGCAATGACTACGTCCGTCGGCACATCCACCCCGTCCCCTAATTAATGCCTAACTAACCGTCGTCCAGCACGCCTACACGAGAGCCGCGAGGTTTGTGTGTGTGTGTGTGTGTGTGTGTGCGCACATTACAATGCACGTGTGTGTATCTGTGTGCACAATACAATGCACATGTGTGTATCTGTGTGTATGTGTACGAACAACCATTTCATTGGGTATGAGGAGTCATAGAGAAAAACAATGAATAATACATAGATAATAAAATTAGTGAATGAAATAACTATTTCACTAGGTATGAGGAGTCATAAAGTATGAACAATGAATAATACATAGAAAATAAAGTAGTTTGAATGAAAATAGGAAACGTATCGTACGTCTGGAAGCTGTGTTGATGCCCGTTAGGCTTGCGTAGGCTAAGGTCCCAGATATTTCACTCATCTTCGAGCGTTTTCTTTTTTTTAGCGCTCTCCACGGGGAAAAATCGTTAATTTTAGAGAAAACGCTCGTTTCAACCCAGTTTTTTCGCTCAGAATCACTATTTTGTTGTGTTTCCAGTAATTTAACAAGAAAACAATCGTGAGACCATGCATTGCTTACAAACTAGAGTTTATTGGCAAAAATTAGTTAGGGCGTATCAAAAATGATACGGGGTGCACCGAATAGGGTTAAACTGTATTGCGTGACTGTGAATACTAAACTGGAATATGAACTGTATCATTGTGTGTGTGTGTGTGTGTGTGTGTGTGTGTGTACAGTGGACTAGGAGTGCAGTATACATTTATTATCTAGAAATATACTGAGAATGATGTGCAAGGTAAATGTTGTCTGGTTGTATGGTGTGATAATTGTGGTCGAAACAATCTAGTACTCTTTTTCAGCTAAAGCCAGACGATTTTATTCAGCTATGAGTGAATTATAGGAGCCTGTGTGCTAATACTACCACCATTACCCTTCATATGGTCGAAACAACTCTAGCACCATCACCTAACGCGAGACGATTTTATTCAGTTGGGTGAGTTAAAAGAACTTAGTATTAAGATGATATGGTACTCTGCTGTGAATGCTGTGCTGGGGATGCTGTGTACTAGTGATAAGAAATGAAAATAGACGACGGAAACAAAGATAAATGATGAAGAACGAAGGTTTAGTATGAGGGACGAGATTAGGTGGTGAAAAAATTACGATAAATGATGAAGGAATGTCTCGACACCGTACCTCCTATTATTCCCTTTTACTACGCAGGCGTATTTTATATGTCAATCACACTAATGCCAGGCTATTTTACTCAGCGATTTTGTTCAGTTCTGGGAGTGGCGGGGTTGATTAAGGCTAAATCTACCTCTTATAATTCAAAAATCTCTCCTGAGTAAAATCGTTTGTGAATAACGAAATGAAAATGCCACAATTCAGGAGGATGTTAATTTCTGCTAAACAATGATTTTCCACAGCATAAAACCTTCTTTATGTACTCCTCCATCTTTTGCCATTACAAAGTAGGAAGGAATGGCTTTAATGTCCCTAGCCAGCGTCGATCCTCCCTTCCACGACGCAACACCATTGCCACCATCACCCTATCCCCACAACTTACCACCCTCTCATATATACACTCGCGTTCCATCTCTCTCAACAAGACGAACCGTAGAAGATATAATTTCGCACAGTGTCAACTCTATTACCTAGTTGAATACCGTCTGCTAGAGTAACGAGGGGTGTGTTTTGTGCAGTGAGGGGGAGATAATTTGTGTGAATGTGCGTGCCTGCGAGCGTACCTGAGTGTGTGTGTGTGTGTGTGTGTGTGTGTGTGTGTGTGAGTATTGGTCTTTATCCTTGTATTTTCTCCTGTGTATATGGTGGAGGTTGGGTGTGGCGAAGGGAGTGGGGAGGGAGAGAGAGGAGGGCATTGAAAATGTTGTCTGATCCAGGAAAATCCACTGTAGAAGTTGTGTGCTGTCCGGAACGCAGCCAAACTTTGTCAGCAAGGAAGGCTGTGTTCACTGCATGGTGTTCACTCTATCCTTAAGGAAACCAACTCTTGCACTGGTACCCAAGAAAGTGCTACCGTGTCTGAATTCCTTTTGTTCTTAGATTATAAAGAAAGAAATTTAGACCGAGGTTAGATTTCCTTTGTTCTTGGATTATTATGAAAACATTGTAGGCTCCACAGTTTTCTAGCTCAGGAAAAGAACTCTTGCTTTGTGACCTCCATGAAAACGGGGCTGGTGTCTGAAAGCCTTTGTTCTTAGATTATTGTGAAATGATTTTGTTCCAAAGCTGGCATTCTTTTGTTCCCGGATTCTTTTGTTGAAGCGTATTGTGGCGTACACAGTTCCCTCGCAAAGAGAATGAACTTCTGCTTAGGGAAACACAAGGAAGTGCGGTTGGTGTTTGTATTCCTATTGTCCTTTGATTATAATGCTGTACTACTGTAAATTATGTCCTATATTTGAATTCCTTTAGTTCTGGGTTCATAATGATGAGCTCTACAATAGCCTACATACTTTTCTCGCTGGGAAGCTGTTTGAGACAGAAGGAAACGCGGCCGGTGTCTGGATTCTTTTAACTGTATATTATGACTAGAGAACTAAACCTTGAACAAGCTGCAGGATGAGGTAAGAAATTTTGAGGGTTTTGTGTGGTAAATGGGTAGAATTGTGGCCCTTTAATTTTTTCTTTTACTATTGTGTCTATGTTCTTATTTTGGATTATACTAACCACTTTTACGTAATGGGATATTGAGATAAAAATGTGGTGGTGGTGGTTTTCGTCGGAAATTGGTACACAGGAACAGTGGAGGACAATGTTACTCCAAGATTTAACACTGTTTTGTTCTCTGCAGTTCTTTAATTCTCACGAGTAGACAGATTATCAGGAAAACTGGCTGGTAAACACATGTTTCTTGGGTCCTCCTTCGCTGGTCATGCTGATTGTTTTTTTGCATGTTTTCCTGGTCTGTATGTTGATCCTACCCTTCCCATAAATGTCACGGGGAATATGAAAGTATGAATTTGATGATGATGATGATAACGATGCTGATGGCGTTGAAAATGACGATATTGATTTCGATGACAATAATGATGATGATGATGATGACAGATGACAGTGACGATGACGATACTGATGATGCCCACAATGACGAAGATAACGATGCCGCAAATAATTATGTTTTCCGATACTTCCACAAAGCTGAATAAATCAAATAGTGTACACAGACTTCTTGGACAGTGATCTCTTACGGCATTTTGCAGAGAAATAAAGTTGCTCACTCTTACAAGGGTCTTTTCGTACCATGTTCCGGGATAAGGTGTGTGGGGGGGGAGGGGAACATCACATTTTGTTTTGGAACTATTCTGTCGTGTGTGAAATTTTAACAGTAGGCACACACACAAACACACACACACACACACACACACACACACACACACACACACACACACACAGGATCAACATCATTTCTGAATATTGTAGACCTCTGAAGTTGAAATATACGAGCTTTCCTGTCCAATACAAGATATAATGAGCAAACACAGAGTAAAGAGTGTGAGGGAGAAATTGGAAGGGAGAGAGAAGGAAAGAAAGGAGGGAAAGGAAGTGGAGGTATGGACAGAGAGGGGTATTAGGGGGAGGAGGAGGCGGAGGGAAGTAAATGAAGGATAAAGCTGGAGGTAAAGGGGAGAGAGAGAGAGAGAAGAGTAAAAGTAGAAAGAAGAGAAGAGATGGAAAGAAGGGTAGGAAGAGGGATAGACATAAGGTGGAGGGAAAGGTAGGGGATGGAGAGAAAAGTAGTGGAGGAAGGGTAGTGTTTGAGTCTACATGAATAGTGGAGGGTACAGAGAGAGAATGGACTAGGTGAAAAGAGAGGAAAGAGTAATGCGTGGAAGCAGAGGAAATGATAGAGTGAGGATGCGGCGATGGAAGTGGAGGGATAGGAAGTGATGAAGACAGAAGAAAAGACTAAGAATGAAAAAGTAGAGGAGGGAGCAGCAGTGTGTGTGTGGAAGCAATAAGAAAGGTAGATGTGAAGGACAGTAGGTAAAACGGTATAAAATGTTGACGCTAGGGTGCTAGGTACAGGAACAGGTAGAAAGAGCTGGGTAAAATGTCAGGTGGTAGCAGTAATAGAAAAACAGTACGCCAGCGGATTGAAGGGATTAACCTCAGCTACTCTTGAGCTCACAGGTACACATGATAATCACTGACTTTACACACATTAGCGTACAATGGCTACCAATTAACTACACGTTATTTATATTAAAGTCTACGACATTTCACTTCCCCTTCTCAATTAATGGAGAGTCAATGGGAGTTTATATACAGCGGATCCCACACCCTCGCCGGGGAATTATGTGAAGGGCAGAATGAGTAATATAACTCGTTCTGCTCATTATCATTGACGCTTGGTATAAATTCAGTGCCAGTCACCCCTTCTGTATAAACTTAGTGCCACTCTTGCCTTTGTGCCACTGAAACACCTACCGACTGTATCGCTATTTTAAAGCATTTCGTAATACTGATGAGGTTTGGCGAACTGTTAGATAGTAATGCCATTTTCATGTTAAGTGATACTTAAAGTGCCTTATCTTTCTTGAATGCTGAGCTGCAACTAATGTTAAAACTAATCTGTGATGCTTGTCATGAGGAAGTGCTACGGAAAGGACATAGAACCGTAGTACTGTCCTATTCAGCCATTCGAATACGTGACGTAAGGTGCAAAAATACAAAATTCTGGGTCAGATTAAAGTTAAAATCGTATAGCTGTATTTATAATGTCGTGTGACCATTTTTGGTTACGATTTTCATTAACTTTAAGAGCCGTTCTTCTCTTAGTAATAAATAGAGCGTTCTAGTTAAGGTGTTAGGTTGACAAAGATATCTTATATTTTCAGGATTAAGTGAAGGAATATCGGCAGGTGGCTGGAACTGGATGGAACGAACGAACATGAGATGTGATAGCGAATCGTTGAGGATATTTTTGTCACTTTGAATGAATTGTAACATTAGGCATTTATCGACACCAGTGTGCATATACTCGTAGATACTGTTAGACCAATGCATTAGAAAGATCGATTGGTCGATCTTCAAGTCGACAGACACCTGGTAAATAAATGAGTAGACACATTATCCTTGGGAAATTTATCCTTCTTCCAATATCTGTTGGTATGATCGTGCTGATGAACAAACAGACAGTGAGTCAGATTCACTGACTCGATTAGACAGACAGATGAGCACATAGATAGATAGAGAGACATACAGACAGGCGGATACATAATAGATAGCCCCGTATATTCTACAAACAGAATATTGCCTCCCTGCATTATGGTCCAGGGTACATACTATCGTGGTCGCTCATAAATTCAAGCTGGCAGTGGACACACTCTTGGAGATTCACGTCCTGACGCACTTTGGTCGTCGATGAATAGGGACTTTCTTTTTTAACGAGTTCCGAAATTCCCCGGGCAGGTGGCGCTGACCCACACGTACCATCATTAGCGGGATCGAAGTTTGTTAAATAGGAGAGCGCATGTTATGAATATGTAGTAGGTCTCATAGCTTGGAGCGAGGTTCGGATGGATGAGTGTATATATATATATATATATATATATATATATATATATATATATATATATATATATATGTGTGTGTGTGTGTGTGTGTGTGTGTGTGTGTGTGAGAGAGAGAGAGAGAGAGAGAGAGAGAGAGAAAGGGGGGGGAAGGAAGATTAAAAGGAGAAAAGGATGACGAAGTAATGGAAGTTTTTTTTTTTTTCCTATCGACCATTGAGGCCGGAGCCTCTGGTCATTAAGGCAAATATATATATATATATATATATATATATATATATATATATATATATATATATTGACACATATATATACATATATATATATATATATATATATATATATATATATATATATATATATGTATATACATATATATATTAAAATATATATATATATATATATATATATATATATATATATATACATACATACATACACACATCCATGCATATGAACATACACACTTTCATGCACACGTACATATATATATATAATAATTTTTATTTTATTATTTTTTTGTAGTTTTATTTTTATTATTTTTATTTATTTTTTATATTTTTAACCTTATATTACTTATAATCAAAATAAAAAATACCTAATCTAAATACCCTAAAACTAATCACCTAACAGACAAATCGCTAACCTATACTAAATCCTAAGAGACAAATAACTAGACCTACACTAATGTTAAAAAAGCCTCGATCAAGAGAACACCATCGACTGCAGATATGTAATGCCTTTCTACATTACATACCTGCACTCATCACCTGGTGACTGTCAGTCGAGGCACAACCTAATATAGGGGACATCAATATACGAAAGGGAACCAAACGAGTCAGGAACATTTCCATATACGTCAGCTGTCGTCCCTAATTAGAATAACTTAAGCAAGATAGTATAATGTATTTACATAATTTGTACAAAAAGTGAAGAACCTCGCCCAGCAGACCACCATCGACTGCAAGTGCCCAATACCTTCCTATATTGCACACTTGCACTCATCAGCTGGCGACTGTCAGGCGAGGAACCTGGCTTAATGTAGGGGACATCTACATTAGAAATAGATCGGTGGGAGGAGGAACTATTTCAAATACGTCAACAGTCAACCCTAATTAATATTACAATATATACATATTTACCGTTGATAAAAACCATAACCACACAGTTAAAAAGTCACATCACTCTGATCAGTCCGGTCTCTCTCAAGAAAGCCATCAATTTATCAGTCATAACAATGTCCCCATCACCCAGGATGGTGGAAAGGGTGAAGGGGACGTTTACTGCGCCGCAGTAATTTATAAGTGAAGCACGTTCACGAATAAATCGCCGACAGCGCAGGATGATATGACTGATAGATAACACCGCATTACAGATGTCACAGTGCGGTGGGAAGCGTCTTTCCACATATGGTTTCATGTGGGTTAAAATGGTGGCATTGAGCCGAAACCGTGCCAACACTTTTTCTTCTAGGCAACTGGGACGGTTGGCAGTGTCCCAGTCGCCCAGGTACGGCTTACAAGTTGGAATATTTAGTCTGGTCCACTGACCTTGCCACAGAAGATTTATTGATTTCTTTCCGAGAGATAGACGCGACTGTAAATCACGAGGAACGTCCCAAGTCTCCTCGAGCTCTACAGCCGACTTTGCAAGTAAGTCAGCCTGCTCATTGCCGTAGATACGACAATGACCAGGCACCCAGATCAGCGTGAATGACTTGTTGCATGAATGCATCTTATTAACGATGCGGCCCTGGATCTCGTGAGAGTCCGTAGTGCAAGATGCAATTGCCTGAAGGGCTGATTTTGAATCTGAAAATATGACAAATGAGTCATGCCTAGAATTGAGAGCATAGTCTATGGCTTTGTCAATAGCAAAAAGTTCTGAAGTAAACACAGATGTATGAGTCGGCAACCGAAACCTGAGGGCACATTCAGTCGACCACACACTTGCACCCACACATTCACTCGACTTGGAGCCGTCGGTGTACAATTGATGGGACCCCAAGTGACGAACAATGATGTTACGAAACAAGTGGTGGACCTCCGCCTCCGGCGCCTTGGCCTTCGGTGCTGGGAGCCATGTAACATCCACTGTAAAGCCGGGTGGCTCCCAAGGCGCTATATTTTTAAGCACCAACTTGTTACAGTCACTAGGGTCCACACCAAGCTCCTGAGTCAGTAAGTGGAGGCATGCGGCAAGTGGCCGACGCACCCCCCACAGAAGGTGGTGGTATTGACGCAGGGGGGTACAGGCCACATTGCCGATATTACTTTTCCTAAATGTCCTTACGCCGTAGGACAAGGCCAGGTGGTAATGGCGAATACGGAGGGGAGGCACATTCGCCTCCACTTCCATATGAGCCACACGGGTACACCAGACGGCTCCAAGACACATTCGAAAACATTTATTCTGTAGCACATCCAATCCTTTCAGCGTGGCATCGGATGCCGACCCATACACCTGTGCGCCATAGTCTAGCTTTGATTGAATAAGGGACTTATACACCATTAATAAAGATTTTCTGTCGGCACCCCAGGTAGTACCCGCTAGGTACTTGAGGACATTTAACGGTTTATCACAACGAGCAAGCAAAGTATTAACGTGAAGTTTAAAATTAATTCTATGATCAAAATGTATTCCTAAAAATTTTACAGAATTTTGAAAAGGTACCGCCTGATTATCCAAAGTTAAGCACAAATTAGGTACGTTACGATTAGTGAAGACTATAGCGGCACACTAACGGACGGAAAACTTAAATCCCCACTGCGGCCCATTGGTGGACGGAGTCAAGGGCTGCTTGAATCCGGCCAGCCGAAAATTGTGCATTACGGGAAGAGTACCATATTGCACAATCGTCAGCATAGAGCGAGTATTTAAGATTCCTCGGGATGGGAGCTGATGACAGAATATCATTGATCATAATACTAAATAAAGTAGGACTAAGTACACTTCCCTGTGGCACCCCGTTTTCCTGGATGAATATATCCGATGTTATGTTACAGGGCAATTTGACAGAGAAAGTTCTGTCCCTTAAGAAATTTGAAATAAAAATAGGCAAATTTCCTCTTAAACCATAAGCATAGAGCTACATTAGTATACCGTGTCGCCATGTCATGTCATAGGTTTTATGGATGTCCAAAAACACCCCTATCATAATTCTTTATTGGCAAATGCCTCTGCAATACAATGCTCCAAATTCATTAAATGATCTAGTGAACTTCTGTATTTACGGACGCCACATTGTTGATCATTTAACAAATTCTTCAGCTTTAAAACAAAAAGAAGCCTATTGTTTACCATACGTTCCATGCCCTTACATAGACAAGAAGTTAACACAATAGGACGAAATGAAGTGGGATTCATAATACGACCAGCCTCTTTGGGTATCGGTATGACTTGCGCAAAGTGCCATGAGTTTGGGAACGTTCGAGATGCCAAAATCTCATTGTACAATGCTCACATCTTAATCAGGTTGTCCTGATTAAGATGCTGCATCATACCATACGTGATGGTGTCTGGTCAAGGGCTGGTGTCTTTACAGGATTTAAGGGCAAGGAGCAGTTCATCTAGTGTAAACTCTTGGTTGTACGGGGAGTCTACGTCTTCTGTGGCAAAGTCTAATATCTGTAGCTCAGCCGTGTGTTTATGATGTTGAAAACGCGGATCATAATTGGCTGAGCTACTTACATGAGAAAAACTCCTGGCGAGGATGTTAGCAACGTCCACGGGCTCGTCATAGATGTTATTATTAACCTTCAGGGTGGTGATAGGTATGTATGGGCCTTTATAATTTAATATTCTTATAGTGGACCAGACTTTACGTAATGGTGTAGTACGAGTCACCGTGGACACGAAGGACAGCCAGGAGTCACATTTGGCCCTTCTTATTATTCTCCTTGCCTCAGCCCGTGCCTGTTTGTATGGAATAAAATTTATCTCAGTGGGCTATCAAAAATCCTGTAAATCCTATTGCATTTTCTTAATGCTTGTCGACAATCCGGAGTCCACCAATGGGCTCTATGCTTCGCGTGAAGTGTAGAGGTCTTGGGAATAGCAGCCTCAGCTGCGTGTAATATGGATTGGGTTATATTTTCGACCTTATCATCTATGGTCTCCCCAGATATATCTAAATTGGCGATCCTTGAGAAGGATCCCCAATCTGCTTTCTTATAGTTAAATTTTGGAGGTGGAGGGTCCAAAATGATGTCGCATGTATAAGAAAGACAGATGGGTAAATGGTCACTTCCCAAGGAGTCGTCGTAAGGGTCCCATGAGAAATCTTGATGTATACCAGGGGAGGCCAAAGATAAGTCAATGGCCGAAAAGTTACCAGTACGATCATCTACACGAGTCGCTCTACCATCGTTCAGAAGACAGAGTTTGGATTGTAGTATTAGGTCGGCTACTTGCTCGCCACGACCATCGATCCTCAAGCTACCCCATTGATAGCGATGGGCGTTAAAGTCGCCCAACACTAACTTATTCCCAGGTAGATGTTCAACTAGTGAATTTAAAGCATCACTATCAATGGGGCCGTGTGGAGGACAGTACAGAGAGCAAATAGACAGATACGTGTTATTAAATTTTACTCTGCACGCGACAGCTTCCAGAGTAGAATTTAGAATCACTTCCGTTTGTGGGTGTGATTAGTGTGTGTAAATGGCTACTCCGTGACCTTCATATCTTCTATACGAGTGATAGTGTTTTAACTGCGGAGGATCAGGATGATCCTCCAGGCACGTCTCATGTAAACAAACAAAGTCTGGCCTGTGTATTGACAGCAAGATTGCTATATCTTGTAACTTATTCCCAATACCTCTACAATTCCACTGTAATAGAGTGAATGAAGCGGTTTAAGATTTTCATTGGGGGCCAGTGTGCTTCGTCTTTTTTTGTCGCTCGCCAGTAGGCGAGCGACTACCGGGGGACCTATCCCGGTGCTTGTTGATGGAAACCTCCATATTTTCATCAATAACTAGGTTCCCAGCCTCCCCCGAGGAAGAGCTAACCATTCTCTCCCTCGCTGGAGTAGGAACCGGAAGGACATGAGGACGCGACTGTTTCGTGAGGGTGATCATATTATTCTTAGTAGGCTTGTCAGGCTTCGTTTTAGGCCGTAGTGATGGAGAGGCAGCACCATCCTGAGAGTAAGTTGAAGCTTTAGGGATGTCAGTGAGAGAGTTGGAGCGGACAGGAGGCTGAGATGGAGAGGTGCTGTGAGTGGCAGGAGGGAGAAGGACAAGGTCAGTTTGCGTCTCTACAGAGCACATCACAGGACGGGACATTACCACCGAAGCATAGGACCTATTCGGCGTGGGAGTTGCATGCAACTCCTTCACCTTTTTCCTAGCTTTGTAGAAGGAAATACCATCAGTTGCCTTCACCGTGCAGACCTCCTTCCACTTGGGACAATCCCTAGAGGAAGTGAAGTGAGGACCCTTGCAGTGAAAGCAACAGACCGTCTCAGATGTGCAATGTTGCGCATCATGCCCTTGGCTTGCACACTTGCCACACACTGGCTGGGAAGCCCAACAAGTCTTGGAACCATGCCCATAAAACTGGCATTTCAAGCAACAGAAATGGTTAGGGATGTATGGCCGAACGTGAATGATTTCATAACTTGGACTTGACTAGGAAGAGAAACTTTGGCAAATGTCAAGATAATAGTTGCTGTCTCCGTCCTTATGCCTTCCGAGTAACGAGTTATGAATTTAGCCTCAATTACATCTTGCTGCGCCAATTCTTGTACGATTTCGTCCTCGCTCATCACCATGAGATCCCTGCAAGTGACAACACCCTTGCAAGAATTCATGGAGATTGGGATTTTGGCTTCGACATCGTAACAGTGGAATTTACGCAGTTTCAGCAAATCTCTCACCTGCAACGAGTTAACAGTTTTTACCAGGAGATCTCCGTTAGCAAGTTTTTTTACTTGTTCGACTTCTCCCGCACAGTGGTCAATCACCTTCTTGATAAGGAAGGGATTGAGACTGGACAGGGGAGTCGAACCTAGAGCATGGATAATAACGAACGTGGCATTGTCAACAGGAACGTCAAGTGGGGCACGAGTCTGGCGTCCGTCAGTCTGGGGGTGGTCAGTTCTGTCATTCCTATTGTCATCTGGACCACCTTCCCCCCTGAAGGGGGGGGGAGGCAGTAGGGGCGTCCGTCATAGTAACCACTCCCCCCGTGAGGGGGAAGTGGGAAGGAGGAGAAAACCAAGCAAGGGACAGAGCACCTGGGGAACACAAACCTAATCTGAGATTACCCTGTCAAACCACTCTCGGGAGGAAGCGCCTGTGTGTGACTCACACCCCAGAGCGACCTGTGGGGGGTACACTCCTGAGGTGAGTAGGCAAAGGCAATCTCAGGAAACAGATACAAACACCTACTATATCTCTAGTAAGGGTAGGGAGGAATATGAATGCTAACTAACCTAACTTTATTGGGAAAAAGCGAAAAAAAACTATTGCCGGTGGGGCAGCCCTAGAATCTGGAGGAGAGTTCAGCACACGTCTGTTCTCTCCGCAACCATGCATAAAAGTCCCATGGAATAGTGAATGGGAGGTTCAGAAGTATGAAAGATACTGAAAACGTTACGAGAAATCCACCCATACCATCCTTCCCTTAAATCTCAGCCGTCCGCCTCTCCTTCAGCCCCCTAGTTCCTCCGACTAACTTATCGTAAAATCGTTGTGTAAGGACTTTAATAATTACGGGTGGTTGTTAAATTGCCCACCACGGCTGAGATGAATGCCGACAATTATTCAGCTGTGCATAGGGCCGGCTTTACGGCTTTGTGGCCTCTCTCAAGTCTGGAATGATTTAATTACGTTTTACCAGCGATTGGGGTTTTTTCTTTGCACCACTTTTTCTTTACTGCTAATGGAAAGGGTAGTATTAATAGTTTTAAAGCAGTACTGATAGTATACGAGTATAACGGTAATTATACGAATATAGATAGATGGGTAGATAGATTATATATTAATATATATCAAAATAGTGTCATAAAATTCTTTATCATTCACAGCAAGCTGCAGCAGAAACTCAGTGTGTGTGTGTGTGTGTGTGTGTGTGTGTGTGTGTGTGTATGCGTGCGCGGGCGCGCATATAATTGGGTGCATGAACCCTTTGCATCATTGCTTAATTGCTGCAGTTTTTCACAGCAAAACAAAAATACCATACCGTGATTCATACTGCGATTCTCTGTCCTTTGATCTATTGTTCCCATCCTTTCCCGAGCCTCCAGTCAGGGCCTTAATCTCCGCTTCAGCTATCTTTTATTTTTCTAGTTTGCTACCACCAGACGATTGAATTAAGTTTAGTAATATAGTCCCTTAAATAGTGAAGGGGTTAAAGAAGGCTATGTCTTACCTCTCCTCTGCGAAAATCATCTCCAATGCCAAATAAAATGTGGAAATAGAGGACAAGTAAAGACGACCGCAGTGACTTAGAACGTCTCTCTAAACCAGAACGATATCGTTCTTAGATAGCTACAAAAATGTCTTAGAGTCAGAGAGATATTATTGGTAGTGATATATATGTTGCTGTAATGGAGTCTTTGCTTTTGATGACACTGGTTCTGTAAAGGTTGTTAAGCAATTAGTTCAGGATGGGGGCTGGCACTTTCTGGTAGTTAATGCAAAGTGCACGTCAGTGGTTATTCACACACACACACACACACACACACACACACACACACACACACACACACACACACACACACACACACACACACACACACACACACACCATCACTCTCAGAATCTCAGGGGGTTATAACAGTTTAGCCACCCCAGGCCGGCGTCTTGAGGGCTAACGAGATGATCCTCCTTTGTCTGAGAGGATCCCTAAGCCCCGTGACCCAACTTTCAGTCCTTAGTTTTCTTGTCCACAGCGTCAGCGCGATTATTCCCGCCTAGATACTGAGCTTCTTCCTGTGTCCCCCTCCCTCACTCCTTCCACCCCAGCCTCCTGTCTTAATACTGAGCCTCCAACCTAGATACTGGTCCTAGATATCTTACCTAATTTCCTTCCTTCAATTCTCTTCCTTCTTTCCTTCTAGCCCTCTCAAATTCCATCCTTTCTTGTCCTTCTCTCTATGCCTCTTCTTCCATCCTTTTTCTCTTCCCTGCTTCCAGCGTCTTCCTTTCTCTTTTTTCTTATTGCCATCCTCTTCTACCTCTGTATCTTCCTTCTTACCTTAACACCTTTCATCTAGTCCCTCTTACTTCCTTCTTCCTAACTCCTTCTCCTCTACCTGAATTTCTTCTGTCTTTTTATCCTTTCATCCTTTTCCTTTCTTCTGAGCCTCATCCACAACCTTCCACTCCACCACCACCTCACAGATCCCTTTCATTTCTCTTCGCTCCCTCCCTTCCATCTTAACTTCAAATTTTCCACTCCTATTTCTCTCTCTGCCTCCCTCTCCCTGCATTCTCTTCCCTTCCTTAATTCTTCTCCCTTCATCATTCCCTCTCACTTCTACCAATTCATTTCTACCCGTAACTCTCACTATCCATCTCTTATTTCACTTTCTCCTTCATCACGTTCAACTTTATTCCCATCCATCTTCCTTTTCCTCTGCCAATCATACCTTCCATCTTTCCTTCCATTCTCTGTCCTCATCCATCTGCACCCCTCTCTTCCTTTCCTCTACATTCCCCTCTTTTTCCTCTCTCCTGCCTTCTACACGGCCGTCAGCCCTAGTTGGAAGTAAACAGGGGTATAAACAAGGGGAGGTAGAGTTTACACCGTGCCAGGCTTTTGTTACTCACGTCGGAGAAAGTGGAGGAGATGAGGGCGTGTAAAAGTAACGCGGGTGGGGTAAGGGACAGGCTAAGAGGAAAATAGAGATGTTTTGGACGCTCTATTTAACTCCTGGTGCTCTAGAGGGGCGGTCTCAGTTGGTAACACTGATATAAACCGGCGGCTCTTCTGCCTGTGCATACAAACGTCACTTAGGTCCTTCCCAACTCCCGAAAGGAGGAGGATAGACTGCATTAAAACAGCTTCAACCATCAGTCCACTGGAGTCACATTTGAGATGAACCTGGGGCTGCTATTACTCTTACCAATACTATTGTTTAACCCCTTCAATGCAAGTGGTCTTCCCTAAGCTGAAATTGTAGTTTTTTCGGGGAGTCCTTTTAACTCGCAACCCCTTCTCCTTCCCCGTACCACACTCTAAATAGTTTTTAAATGGCATCAAATTCACCTCATTTAATACGACTAGTATACCTTTTCTTTTTAACTGCAAAAAATTAATATGTCTAAAGGTAATCCTTAACCCTTTGCTTCCATATTGTAATTACTGAGTTCCCAAAACTTAACACAATTTTCACACCATTTTCTGTGTGACTAAAATTAACACCCTAAGTGACGTCTTCTTTTCAGTACCCTCCGGCTAAGGTAATCTTATTTGGATCAGGCATAAGAAACAGTTTCCATTAATAGAGCATGAAGTTCTTCTCAACATTTTGTAAATGCCAAATTTCTCTCACTTCTTCCTGCCTGAATGCCAAGTCTAATCTTCGCGAAAAACGTGAATTATTTATATATTTGTTCCGTGAGTACCGTACCAAACATCTCTCACCTACGCGAAATTTTTACAACTCTTTCTGCATGAGTGGACGTTTAAATCCGCTTTCCCAAACATGGATATTCAGTATAGTTGTTTCATAAGTACCAAGTTTCTGTGTCCCAAGCGATTTTTTGCCTAGTTTTTACCTACATAAATGAAATACTAAATCTTCCTCCTGGACGTAAATAAATGGTGCGAAGCGGAGGGCGGTCATAAATATGGAGTTGGTCAGGGAGGCTGGCTACAAGTAATACGTAAAGAAAAAAAAAAAACTGTGAGGGTATGGTTGTGGTGTTAGGGTAAAGGAAAAATAAAAGGAATACAGTATGTAGTTTCTTGTGGTAGAAAATTAAAGTTGTGTGTGTGTGTGTGTGTGTGTGTGTGTGTGTGTGTGTGTGTGTGTGTGTGCCTTTCCTTTTTTTCTTATTCTTGAAAATTAAAGTTTTGGCCACAAATCACGAACCCAGTTTTATATTCCGTTTAACTACTGACAATTATAGTGTCCTTAGAGAAAAAGAACGCAGAAAGAAGTCTTAAATGTTTCAAGTGACATTGTCCTAAGTTAACAACTCTTAAATTCGTTCCATCTAACGCCAGGCGATATTATGAACCAATTTTGTCGTATGATCTCATGATTTTTATTTATTCCGTGGTGCATAGACGAAACGATGTAGAAAAAACAGTAATATTAACTACATGTGATTACTCAGCTTATAAAAACTACCTCAGGGACAAATAGATGGAGGAGAGGGACGCCTTCACGTGGTGGCACCGATATAGCTGGGCGGCTTCACTGCCCAGTTATACAAACGTACCTCAACTCCTTCCCTTTTCCTCTCTCATTATATTCGCTTCTTTTCCCTACCCGTTTTCCTCCCTTCCTCCTACCCCTTTCTCTTCCGTGATTATCCGTGCCTGACTGTCAAGCGGGTATCACACGGGGACCCGTGAACAATTTGTGCAGCACAAAACGGACGTCCAAACTGAGCTTGGACGTCCATACCCTATCACACGGTGGACGTCGACGGCCACCTTCTTCTTTATCGAGTCCACCCCACGCGACTGGGAGGTCACTTCCAACTCCCTAGCAGATGACGTGTTTATCAGCAACAACAATGGACATGAACCAGATTGTGACTTTTGCAGTGGGTGCTGCAGTCCTAACCCTGCAGGATGAGGAAGAAGCCTCGCAAGAAGAGAAAGGAGGGGGAGAAGGAGGGCATTGTGGATGAGAGAATGGATCCCACGGAGTGAAGAAAGCAGCCAGTATAGAAATCTGCACAGCAGTGCTTTCTTCCCGAGTATGCCTTTCGAACGTGCGCGGGCCTCTCTTGGAAACAATCAATCCACATTCCATCATATTTACCACATTTTGGTATATATGAAAAGTTTCTATGACAAACAGAAATATTAAAAATACAAAGTTTGCTGACGGTTTTGAGTTAATCATAATATATCACCTCAACTGACTACAGAGTTCAAGTTAGCAGAGGACACACACTACGTGTAAACTCCATAGAGAAGAAGCAGATCACCAAGTCGTGGACGTCCACGGTCACCGTGGATGTCCATGAATGGGTCAGGCGGCCTTCCACTCATGGACGTCCATGACCCTCCCGCGGGGGCAAGTTTGGACGTCCACGGCCAGTTTGGACGTCCACGAGTCTCCCGTGTGATAGCCCCTTCAGTTAAAGTCCCCATTCATCCATCACAGCAACCCTCTCGCTCACTGCCCCATCTCACACACACAGATTATTCCTATCTAGGCAAGTCTTTCATCTGATACCTTCAGGAAGATTGTTTTTATTATTATTATTATTATTATTATTATTATTATTATTATTATTACTATTATTATTATTAACCGAACCATAAAATGGTTAATCACAACATCATTAACATTTTCCAACTTCTGTGCTCCTTTTTCTCTTAATAAAATCGTCTGGCTGTAGCTCAAATCAAACATTAGAGTCGTGTCGATGCTAGAAATGTCCTATATTTTCGTGGAGCAAGTGAAAATGAATAAAAACTAGAATTACTCTGAAATAAAATGCAGAATAAAACAAAACGCGAAGGAGAAGGTCAGAAAAATTCTCATTTCTATTTGTAAATTTATTTGCTGTCCCACTTCTGTATTGCTTTGCTCTTCCTCACACCTACTGACTCTCTCTTTCTCTCTCCCATACAATCATGCACACACACACACACACACACACACACACACACACACACACACACACACACACACACCGCTCGCTGGTGCAGTGGTAACGTTCTCGCATGCCATCTGGTAAACGGGAGTTCGCGCCTCGCTCAGGTTGCGAAAAGTTTCACTGACGAAGTGGGTGGTTACTGTCCCCCTTGAGCAAGGGGACGGGTGTGTGGGTGTGTGAAGGTCACAGCCTTGCCCTTAGATCGGACTATATGAGCTCTCAGCTTCCTTCCGGGAGGGTAAAATGCTGACTATCACGACCATCAAGTGATCCTGACCGACCCGGTGAATTACACACAGCCCCTGGAACTCACTGTTGGATCGTGACGGGATGACAGGGGTGTGAGAGCTCCAGCATAGGGGAGTGAAGGCGTGTAATGGACCCCATACCTTTTGCCCCGACCTGCCTTTCTGCCCTTCTCTCCTCCCTCTTACCTTCTCCCCTTTCTTCCGTACTTAACTTACCTACATCTCGCTCATACTCTTCCCTCTTCCTCTTGCCATCTCTCCTTTGTCCCTTTCTTCACATCTCCCTCCTATCACTCCACCCCCTTCCCTTTTCCCGTTATTCCCGTTCTTCCCCACCCTCCACCTCCCTCCAGTCACATCTCCCATGCACATTCTTCTCCAGCCTCTGCCTCCCTGCCATCTCTCTTCCCCTTCCCTTCTCCCTCTTCTTCCTATATCCCTTCCACACTTCTATCCCTCCTCCCAGGTCCTTTCATCATCATCCCTTCACCCCATCTCTTCTCCAACTTCCTTTCCCGTCCTTCCCTTCTCCTTCTATTCTCTCCCTTCCCTTCTCCCCATTCCATTCTCCCCTTTTCTTCCCATTCCATTCTCCCGTTTCTTCTCCGCATTCTCATCTCCCTTTTCTTCTTCCCTTCCCTTCTTTCTTTTTCTTTTCCCCTTTTCCGTATCCCCCTTAGCTTCTCCACTTTCTCCCCATCTTCCCCTCCTCCATCTCTCTTTTCCCTCCTTCTTTGATCCTTTCTTTTATTTATTTTTTTTCCTTTTCGAAAAGATATCTATGTCGGTAGGTAAGAACCCAAAGCGATATTACAAGTATGGACGGATTGTACAAAATGCATTTGATAACGAACAGTTGACCTGAAATATGTTAAAAACGGCATACATGAGCTCGTGAACTTTCCGAAATATGATTAAAACGGCTTACTTAAACCTATGAATATGTAAATAATGTGGCTGCCCTCCCTCTGACGCTGTAATACTTTTTCACAGACTGCTCTCTCATAAAGCAATAATCAGCCGACATGAAAGGGCGTGGAAATGTCTTTTTTTTTTTTGGGGGGGGGGGCGTGTTGTTGTAAATACTGAAGTAGAGAATTTTTCATACACGAGAAAAACTCTTTAAATCGCTCTTCTGGAATCTAATCTAGCGGAGAACTAAAAAAAAAAAAAAACGCGGAATCTGTAAACCACATCGATTTCCTGAGAATGAGGGAAGGGCGAGTGGGGTGAGGGAAGGGGAGCAGAGAATGGTGAAAGACTGGGGATTGGGGGGAATGAGAGTGGGAGGAGGATATATATGTCACGCTGAGACGGCTACAGGACCGCTTAATTGGCACAGACGCTCTGCCTTGCCCTGCCCTGCTTTGTTCTGGACTGCCTTGTCCAGCTTCTTCACACCCAGTAGCGTCTAGCCGCTCGCCGTGCTCAGGTAAATGCGCGGGTCATGTTCGTCTTCGGAGCTGACGGTGAGATGATGCTGGCAGAAGCGAAGTCATGACGGAATTTTATATAATTATGGTGGTTTGAGGATGTCAGTAATTTAACAACCATTATTATTATTATTGTTACTCTTATTATTATTATTATTGTTATTATTATTATATTATTTGCATTACTATTTATTTATTTATTCATATTTC
>NC_137027.1:24918828-24953828 GCF_032717465.1 Coenobita brevimanus | reverse complement strand
CGCCGACGTTAAATGAGTGGAAATTGGAATATACATCATCTACTTTTACTCTTCTTTTCCTGTCACTAAGATATGAAGAAATCAAGGGAATAAAAGACGTTAGTCCATAGCAAGGGAGTTTGTACAGCAGGGAACGGTGCCATACTCTGTCGAAAACTTTAGAAATATCAAGAGCTACTGCATGAGTTTCTCCATGTAGTTCAATTGATTGATAGATGGTATGAGTTAGGAGATTGAGTATGTCAATGGTGGATCTTTCGTGGTGAAAACCATATTGTCTATCACTAATTAAGTTGTTGGATTCAAGACATTTAACAATGTGCTTATTAATTAAATTTTCAAATACCTTACCAAGAGAAAAAGTGACACCTATTGGTCTGTAATCAGAGGGGTCAGAGGAACTTCCTTTCTTCGGAATTGGGTGGATATTGGCTTCTTTCTACGAATTTGGGAATAAAGAAGTACGTATGCATAGTCTGAATAATTTAGATGGAACAGGGGCAAGTTCAGAGGAACACTTTTTCAAAACAATTGGCGGAATTCCATCTGGGCCTGGAGCTTTGTTGGTAGGTAAATTGTCTAGGATGAATTTTACGTATCTTGTCTGTGTTTTAAGTGGGGCAATTTCGAGAGAGTCGAGTTCTAGTACTGGGACACTCTGGCTGGTATCGTCTAGGATAGAGTTTCTGGCAAATGTACTGGCAAAAATATCTGCTTTCCCACGCGGGTCATTTGTAATGTTGCCATCTGAAGATTTTAGTGGGGGAATGGAAGATGACTTGTTAAAGTTAAATATAAAATTTTAGCTGCTACGCAGAGGGATGAAGATGAAGATGGTACCGACTCATGACTACAACAGAAAATTCTTAGACTGCAAGTAAAAGGGGAAGTTATTTTAAAATATAACTCACCGGAATCTTTAGTGGATCATGTTTAGCAGCAAGAAGCATTGCTATGGTATAGTTGCAAGAGGGAGGGACAGGATAGCAACACAGGATAAACGAATATCCTTATGATAAACGAGAGAGAGAGAGAGAGAGAATATAATGCTGGAGTCTCGAAGAAAGGGAAGAGGTGGCGGGGGGGAGGGGTGTTAGGACCAGTGGGTTAATGAAGCAAGTTTTTGTAACACTGATTATAAAATAGTTTTCTTCCAATACCTTATTCACTTATGGTTATATTTGGCCGAAACCAGACAACGCTTAGGGTTAGCGGACGAAGATCAGGTAAATCGTTTCGTTTCGTTTCGTTTTTAAAGGCTCCAACATGCTTGCATGTGTTGGCCTTGGTCACCTAATGGCGGCTCTCCACGCTGCACGATCCATTGCAGCCTCCCTGTTCAGTCCCTTAACCCTAAGGTCATACTTAATGACCTCGTCCCATGTCTTTCTCGGTCTACCCCTCATAACCCCACCCCCAATATTAACACTTCTCACCTTCCTCACCCAATTATCATCCCCCATCCTCTCCACATGTCCAAACCACCTCAATCTACCTCTCCTCATCACAACACCAATATACTCCAGTCCCATCCTACCTCTCAACTCTTCCATTGTAAACCCAGCCCCTCCAGGCCTTGGATGCAGGGACGCACTGCACATCCACCTAATCATTGTCATTTCTGTACGTCTGAGCCGGCGAATGTCTTCCTCCATCACTGCCCAGGTCTCACTGCCATACAGCATTACACTCCTAACACATGCTGCATACAAAGACCCCTTAGCACGTAGGGAGAGCCCTCTCAATGTCAGGAGAGGCAAGAGCTCCCTGAACTTCTTCCAACCACTTCTCACCCTAGCCACAGAGCTAGCTCCAGCCCCACCTCCAGCACACAACATGTCTCCCAGATAACAAAACTCTTCCACACACTCAAGAGATTCACCAGCAAGTTCAATCCTTTCACGTCTGACGATCTCCACCTGCTCACCCCGGCACGCTGTACACATAAAATCAGCATTATCTCGCAGTCTACCTCTGATACCACTACATCTCTTATGCACCCATTTATCACACACACCGCACAAGATAGAATTACTTTCCACGCCCTTGTGGCAAACTGCACATGGCCACTCTCCCTCGTCTTTGACAGTACCGCCACCAACCCTAGATATCATCACTTTTGTTTTATCTGCATTTACCCTTAAACCCTTTTGCCCCATACCATCTCTCCACTTCCTAAACCTTTCCTCCGCCTCCCTTTAATTCTCTGCAATCAACACCAAATCATCAGCATACAACAACTTCCACGGGAGTCCGTTTCTAAAGTCACGTGAAAGGGCTTCAAGTACCATGAGAAACAACATGGGACTCAAGACTGACCCCTGATGCACACCAACATTCACGGAAAACTCATCACTCAAATCTCCATTCACTCTTACCTGGGTGTGAGCACCCACATACATGGCCATAACCACCCTAACCAGCCACTCCTCCAAGCCAAGCTTTCTCATTGCTCACTTCACCATCTCTCTAGGGACTCTGTCAAAGGCCTTTTCCAAATCAACAAAAACAAAATAAAGATCTCTTCTCCTACCAATATATTTTTCCTGAAACTGTCGAACAATGAATATGGCATCAGTGGTCCCCCTACCTGGCATAAACCCAAACTGCATCTCATCAATATTCACTCTTTCTCTAATCATACCTTCTAAAACTCTCTCCATTACCTTCATTATCTGATCTAAAAGCTTTATACCTCTATAATTTCCTCTTTCCAGGGCATCACCCTTCCCTTTATACACATTTACAATTACACTCTTCAGCCAATCATCTGGGACTAACAATATATCAAAGAAACTCGCCTAGATTTAGCAGCTGATCCAAAAGCATGAGAAAATGGTCAGTGATAAACAGATTGTGAATTATCCTTATAAGCTGCAGGCCTGACATCACTCACACCTTTACACATATATTTTGATGATATGGGAAAGTGTGATGAGAGACTGACCAGGAGAGTATATGTAACTGAGGTGGCTGTTAGGAGGAGAAGGAGAGGAGGAAACCGAAACTAAGGTGGAGAGATAAGGTGTGAGAATACGTAAGCAAGCAAGGAAGATGGGTTGTGGTCGGTAGGGTATATGCAGTGGATATTAGGACAGAAATAGCTGGAATATCAGACGGTAAGTATGAGATAAACAGTTGGATAGATAGAAATTTCATTTATTTGAGTTTCCTTCTGCTTCCGTCCTGGGGGTCATTTTGTCGAAGCCACCCCATCCAGGACGCGACAGATAAGTCAATAAACTTATAGACAGACAGACATTACACTGACGTCTGGTGGTCCGTTTTTTACTACCCCTTATAGGATGCGGCGGTAGGTAATAGACAGGCACATTTTTTTTTTTTTTTTTTAGATTTACGCCGTGTCCCCTTTTCTCGATAAGGGCAAAGGCATTGCCCCTGGGTAGAGGACTTAGGTTTGGAGCGTGTAGCTCTTTATGGCCGGATGCCCTTGCTAATGTCTACCAATGACCCTTGCGTGGACTCTAACCTCCGACCTTTCGGCCAGAGCGGAGCGCTCTAACCCACTGAGCCACGGCACGTAGAAATGAATAAATAATAATAGGTAAATAAATGCAAAACAAAATAAATGAATAAAACTGATAGATAATAGACAGATAGATCACAAGCAGATAGTTAGATAGACAAACAGGCATTACATTAGCTTAGTCACAACGACTCATAGCATCACTGGTAAAAGTGCTTCCTGTCACCTCACGAGCTCATTTCCACAACAGAGTTCACCTTAATTAAAAACTGTGACCCATTTCTGCACAGGTGGGGTCAGTGATGCCACAGAGCTGAAGGTACAGTGACCTGGTTTGACGTCTGACATAAAGCTCGACTGATTAAATGGTGGTGGTGGTGGCGATTGCGGTAAAGGTGGTGATTAGGGCTTGCAACAGATTTGTGGATATGATAATGATGATGATGATGATGATGATGACAATGGTGGTGGTGGATATTTAGTCAGTGATAGTGACCAGGATCAGATACTTAATGATGATGATAGAGGGGGAGGAGGAGGACGATGATGATTGGTGGTGGTGACAGGTGAAAATATTGATGATGATTTTGCAGATGAAACTTTAGATAGACTATTGATGATGATGGTGATAATGACGATTGATACAGTAGCCAGAACTGACATTTGACCTCAACCCATTGGATAATTAAAGGGAAATGAGGGTGAGGTGAGTCATTAGATGAAAATGAGATGATTAATATACCTTTTTTCCGCTCCCTTCCCACCCCACCTTATTAGTTAGAGGTTGGGTTATGATAATGATGATGATGATGGTACTCAGTGATAAATGTCATGTTGATGGTAAAGTTAAAAATGATTAATGATGGTGTTAATGATGCTAGTAAAGAATGCCATTTCGTTGAAAGTAATAGAAATTTTGTTGCTGATGGTAATGATGAACAATGATGTTAATGATTTGATATTTGCCCCTCAGTCTACAATGACCAGGACTCACATTTGACCTGACCTCACAAATTAATCAGATGGAAAGATGAGATCGGTCATTTTGCTGGTGTTTCGAAATTCAGAGTGGCTTGTTGTGTGTAACTAAGGGGATTTGGTCTGTGGATTTAACCCCTTAACTGCGGGGTGTCACTTTCGTGATGCTCGGGCGCAATTAATCATACCGCGGGGCGTCACTTTTGTGATTCTGTGTTATTTTAAATTTTCCCGGCTTACAAGTGGTGGCTTGTATCATCTATCAGTACTGCCAATGTCCAACAGTAGTCAGCACTCCAAATCTCATCTGTACTCCCATCCATTGTTGACAATTTAGCCATTTTTCCCCATTCCTGACTCCCCTCCCTACCTCCCTTCCATTACCCTGTCCTCTCTCCTCCCTGGCCGCGCTGCACTAAAGCAAATTTCCCCCGGAATTATCCACTGATTTCATCCATTGAAATAAGCCCTATGCCCTATTCTTATACAAAATAATATATACCAAAAAGAAATAAGGTAAGTGATAGTGCTATACACCTTGATTTAGCCAATTTTCACCTGCCAACACCTCAAGCGCATGCGTTCGCTAATTTCCCACGGAAATTTCCCCTTTGAAATATGCCGTATAATCTATTTGCATAAAAAATATATATATAAGAAAGGAATGGAGAAGCCAAAGTGACATTTACATTCACCTGGAACTACCTACTTTTTTCTGTACTTTTGAGATTTCCTACTAATCTTTTTTAGCATGTACTGCTACTGTCCACCAATAGTCAGCACTCCTAATCTCATCTGTACTCCTATCCATTGTTGACAGTTTAGCCATTTTCCCCCGTTCTTGACTCCCCTCCCTACCTCTCCTCCAGTGCCTTCTCACCCCTCCCTACCTCACCTCCTTTACCCTTTCGTATCGCCTGCCCTGCCGCTCTGTGCTAAAGCAAATCTCCCCCGGATTTTTCCACTGATTTCATCCATTGAAATAAGCTCTATGCCCTATACTGATACAAAATAATATATACCAAAAAGAAATAAGGTAAGTGATAGTGGTATACACCTGGAATTGGCTAATTATCACCTGACAACACCTCACATGCACTCGTTCGCTAAATTCCCACGGTAATTTCCCCTTTGAATTATGCCTTGTAATCTATTTCCGTAATAAAAATATATATAAGAAATGAAGGGAGAAGCTTAAGTGACATTTACATTCACCTGGAACTACCTATTTCTTTATGTATTACCGAGATTTCCTACCAGTAATTTCTTAGTATGTAAGTTAACAGCTGTCAGCCCCATTGTCACTGTCAACCCTTGCCTTCTCAGATAAGCCGTGCCATTCAGTTCCTTGTCCTCCTCTATGTTCAAACCATGTTGCACTCGTGCCCCGCCATATCCGCCGCTTCTGCACCCATTGCAAAGGGCCCCGTGACCTCTACCCCCAGAAAAACTCATGTGGGAAGCAGGAAAGGACTAAGTGACTCTATAGTGGAACGTGAACTAGCCGAATTATCAATGATAATGATGGATAGTAACTATGATCCTTCGGGTGATTCGTGTAATGAGCCGGGTGAGGAAATCGTACCAGATACTCCAAGTACGAGTTCTTCAGTGTTCCAAGTTATCCGAAGCTCCAAAGGAAAGGAGCCCTTAGTGCAGCAAGGGAAGGAATTTGGGAAGAGAGTGAAAAGGCAGCGGGTTAGCCCCGGAACAATGGCCCCGCATGACCCAGCCCGCTATGAGTCCCAAGGTGAATCACCTCCCCATTCCCCAAGTCCCACTTCACTCATTTCTTCCTCTTCTTCTGCTGAATTTTCTCCGGAGTCTTCGTCGTTGGAGTCTCCACCAGCATCAACAGTGATGGCAGGCTGTAGAGGAAAAGGTAAATCCCTGACCTGTAAAAGTAGAGTTGCCAGTAGAGTAAGGGCTGCTAGTGCTATACGGCAACCCAGGGTCAGTGCAAGTGACCTTGAACCAGATAAATCTGCCTCACAGCCACCCTCCACCCTCACCCACCCTACACCGCCATGACAGGGAATCCTGGACGCCTTCGTGTGGACGGAAGGGTCCGATTTTGTCCCAGAACATCTTGATTTCAATGACCTCAGGGATACAGCCTGCCTTCATTCTTGACGAGGATGCTGAGTGTGTTGACTTCCTTTTGGCCTTCCTCGATAATGAAGTCATGCACCACATATGTGATGAGACCAACAGGTATGAATCACAACGTGCTGCAAGTGGTAGAGGTGCAGCCAAGATGCAACAGTGGTCCATGCTGGGAGTGCAGGAGCTGTATGTGTTCTTCGCCCTCATGTTACTCATGCCACACGCAAAGAAGCATGAGTTGGAAGAATACTGGTCCATGGACCCCTTACTACCCTCACCCACCTTCAATAAGTACATGGCCAGAGATCGCTTCCAGAACATCATGGGAAACCTGCACTTTGCCAACAACGATGTACCTTCCCAAACCGACCCACTCTGGAAGATCCGGGAGATTCTGAGCAGAATGAAGGATAAGTTTATGACATTCTTCCACCCCTTTCAGAAGGTTGTCATTGACGAATCCTTGGTTTTGTTCAGAGGATGTCTTAAGTTTGTGCAGTACATTCCTAGCAAACGCCATCACTTTGGAATCAAGTTTTTTGTACTGTGCGACTGTAAGACGAGGTACATCTTTGACTTCGTCATTTATTCAGCCAGCACTGTCGATCTTGATAAAACACACACCCTTGGCTTCTCAGGCTATGTAGTGAAAGTGCTCCCTGAAAGGTATTTTGGTGGGAATCATGTGCTGTATACAGACAACTATTATACAGCACCGAAACTTGCCAAATACCTTTCAGAGCACGGCATCGGCTCCTGCGGCACTGTCAAGAGTAATCATGCCCACTTCCCTAAATTCCCAGAGGCAGGAACCTCGCAGCGAGGAGACATGCACCTACGCAAGTCTGAGAAGATGCTGGCAATACGGTGGCATGACAAGAGGGTCGTGCACATGCTCACAATCGTACACAAGGGGGAACTGAAAGACAGTGGGAAGGTAGACCGTAGGACAGGCGAACCTGTGAGGAAACCTGATGCTGTCTTAGACTACAGTATCAACATGCGGCTGGTGGACAAGTCCGACATAATGATTGAAGAGATCGACTGCCTCAGGAAGAATACTAGGTGGTGCAGGAAAGTTTTTCTGCATCTCATAGACATGACGATGCTGAACGCCTTCATCCTGTACAAGATGAAGGTCAAGCCACCCAAGTCCTTCTCCCTGAGGTTGTTCGCCAGGACTTGTGTTCAGCAGCTGCTTGAAAGATATGGTAAGGTGACAGCAGCAGCTCCAAGGCACCATGCAGTAAGACTTCCTGACAGACTTGAGCAGAGGGTGTACATGGATCGGCACAGACTGGTGCAAATGCCTGCCACAACCAAGAGGAAGGCTGCGATCCACAGGTGCCAGGTGTGTGCAAATACCACCCGATGCACATCTGAGCACAAATGCACCTCTTGGCGGTTCCCCTCTGCGTTACCTGCTTCTTTGATTACCACAGCCAGAAGCAGTTCTAAAACTGCAAGTGGGAAATGAAAATAATGTGTAAATAATGTGTAAATAATGTTATAACAGTGAAAGTGAATCCGTGGCTCTTTGCGTATTTTACTGAATGAAAAATTGAATGACTTCAGTGACAATATACTAATACTACCGAAGGAAACTTATGGATAAAGACTGCAGATATATATAAGTGTTATATAATAATAGGAACATAAAGGGTGAGTGTTTGTTTGATAAATGACAGAATACCAGCGGCGAACTAGCACAAGTGGGAAGGTCATACGCGCTCGTAATTTTCATTGCTTTCACAGTGTTTTTTTTTTTGGGGAGGTATGGATTCCAAACCAGTTCATAATCATAGAATAGTGTTTCTAGTGATAATATCTGGCTGCGGGTAATGATATTACTGGTTGTCGGGAAGTGTAAAGTAGAGACTTCGTTACCCAACTTCAGAGGTCTCCACAAGTCCTACGGTACTAGGTGAAAGCTCAACAAATATCCCAGGAGAAAGCTGAAGGTATGTGCCATAAGCATATTTAATTTTAATATTCTAGGACTAATAACTGATTTTTGGCAAATATTTTTTGAGAGTCTGTCGGAGCCCGACTATGCCCACGGGACACCAAGACAGCAAAACAAGCCCGTGGTTAAGGGGTTAATAGAGATGATGATGATGTTAATGAGTATGATTATAATGATGGTCACGAAGGCTTGAAGTAGACAATGATGATGATGATGATGATGATGATGAAGGCTTGAAGTAGATAATGGTGATATAAGTGATATCGATGATGGTGTTGACGAAAGAAATTTTTATGGTAAAGAACTTGAGGGGTTGTCGTGTTTTATGTTAATTAGTACCATAGGTTAAAGGTTTAGGTCACAGGGCAAGGATTAAGTTGACCTTGCCCTGTGACCTTGATATTCAATCTATTGATGCAAAAAAAGTAGTTAAATTTAGTTAAAATAAGATAAAAATTGTTCGAAGTATCTCATGATCGGAACTATTTTCATATCAGTTTCGTCGGTGAGATATCTCTTAATTTTTATCCGATTTTAACCAAATCTGGTGGAAGGATTGAAGGTCAGCCCATGATGAAACGTGTTATTTAGAGTATGGATATATCTTAAAACATGGCGATCATTATAGTGGTGATTTTTTATTGGAAACACTACTGAGACTAATTCATATGAAGATATTAATACTGATAGTATATTTTGTTTTGTCAAAAATATTTGCAAAATAATATCTTTTGCTGTATATTATTTAAATAATTTTCATTTGATAGGATATTAACGGGCAGTATACATAAACGAGCAAATGAGAAAGAGTACGATGGATCCTACAAATCTCATTGGAAATGGCTCTAAGAAATTGTTAGTGTTTTTTCACAACTTGGAATTTGTTTGTACTTCATATCCTCTGGTTCACTTCGCACACCTCACTTTCTTTTTCTTTTTTTTTCCTCCTTTTTATAAAGTAAGCATGGAGCTTGTAGAGAGAGGGACTGCTTAGGACCTGTTGGTGAGTCTGGATTTTCGTATTGATTATTGTTCTTTTCTGAATTGTTTGCCCTCTGTCCTTCGCCGTGCTTGTGATCACTAGTGTAGCTCTTCTCTTTTTATAACTTTATGCAATAAACCTTGTAACCCGAGAGTGCTGTAATTCACCTCGTTGACAGTACATCTCACTACTTAATTCTGGCTGAGCTTAACGACCTATAATCAAGTGTCCTATCTCACTACAAGTACCTAAAGCTACGCTATCGAGATTGGTGGCCAGATAACCTTCTCTGTATAATTGCACCCCTCGGCTATGTCTACTTACATTGGTGGCAGCTTGAGATGAGTTAGCAAGAATTTTTAGAAATAGAAGAAAAGTGACGTTTTTCGAAAACTCAGACTTAAATTTATACACAGTGGATGGTAAAGAAATACCAGTTATTGGTATGATTGACTTAAACATGAATTTCACAGAGACCACAAAATCATTCACTACCACCTTTCACGGAGTAGAAATATTATCATTTAGAGGAGAAATGCTGCTTGGGCCTAACACAGTGATAACACAAAATATAATATTGATGCCACATTTCACTGCAATTCATTATGACAGCGAATTTATTGAGGAAATTTCATCTCCTGATTATACAATCATCAATTATAGGAAAACTAGCGTCACAAGAACGATTACACACAAAACCAATATGGGGGAGTCCGACGTACAACTTCTCAAAGAAAATGGGCGCGTAGACCAGCTGCCACAGCCCAAACCTCACTCCCCCCCTCACTCACAGTGCAAACGTGACTCACACTTACCCAGCAAGCATTAATTATGATATAAATTAACCACCAAAATCATTCATGCAAGTTACGATTAAGAGTAAATTGAGAAATAGTAATGTTATTGCATTAGAAGAGACGGTTAGAATAAATGGCCTTTTGATAGAGAGCGCCCTCTGCTGGATGAATGACAAGGGTAAGACGAATGTCATTTTAGCTAACACCATGAATGTAGATGTAAAGATTAAGAAAGGAACCTGTATTTGTAGGTTAGAAATTTGCCCAGCTCCGACAAGCGAAGTGACAGTAGCAGGGGCGTCGAGCAGAGTAAACTCGTCAGACAGAGTGCATAAAGGAGAATTTGATTCACTCAGGTCAATTCAACGTAGAAAAAGATCTCTTAGATCTATTAATGAAACACAGACAAACGGTAGCATTACCTGGAGAACAGATAGGGTGTACTAACCTGATTACACACAAGATTAACCTCCGGACACCACCAGTATATATACCAGCTTACAGGGTCGCGCATTCACAACGCACCCTGGCAAATCAGTATGCTAAGGAAATGTTAAAACTACATACTATTGAACCATCTGTTTCCCCGTGGAATGCCCAAATATTCTTCGTCCCCAAACGAAACGGAGAAATGCGTGCGGTAGTAGATTACCGTAAATTAAATCAGCACACAATCCCTGACCGGTTTCCTATGCCATTGTTAAGTGACGTCTTACAAATTACTGGATCAGAAAATAATGTATTTTCCACAATCGATTTGCTCAATGGCTATTACCAAATTAGCCTCGAGCAAGAATCACGCAAATACACTGCTTTCTCCACAAATACAGGACACTACCAATACAAACGAATGCCTATGGGGTTGAGAAGAGAACCAGGCACTTTCCAAAGACTGATGAATTACATATTGTCTGGAATGCTGGGGAAAGGAGTATTTGTCTATCTAGATTATATTATTATAGCTATTCCAAGTATAGACGAACATCTACAGAAACTAGACCAGCTCCTATAAAAGCTTGCTGATGCTGGCTTAAAAATCAAGCTTTCCAAATGCAAATTTTGCTTTAAGGAAATAAAATTCTTAGGCCATAGATTAGATGCCCAAGGTATTCACACGTCTGAGGACAAAATACAGGCGGTAAGGAATTTCCCAGACCCACAAATACAGATGAAGTAAGACAGTTTGGGGGGCTAGCGGGTTATTACCACTTCTTTATTAACCATTTCTCTCATATTGCACAACCGCTATTCATTCTACTAAAAATGGATGCTGTATTCCAGTGGGAAGAGGAACAAAAATTAGCATTTCATGAATTAAAAGATAAACTTACATGCGCACCATGCCTTGCCTATCCTAATTTAACAAAACCATTCATAATTTGCATGGATGCTTCCCTCAAAGGTTTGGGTGCTGTATTGATGCAAGAGGATAAACGAGGAAAATACCAACCCATTGCCTTTGCCAGTACACAAATAGAAGAACCAGAGAAAAATTACTGTACGAAGACTTAGAAGCCCTAGCAGTAGTATTTGCTCTACAGAAATTACGTGACCTCGTGTACGGATACGAAATTCACCTATACACAGACCACAAGCCTCTTCCGGGCATGTTCCAAGAAAAACTCCTCTCTGGGAGGAGAGCACGAAACCCGTTAGCCAATGTTGCTACAATAAGTCCACAGGAATCACTCTCCAACAATGATAAAACGATCCTTTCAAATCAAGAAATTTCACAGGCACAAAGACAGGACCTAGTCAGGTCTAAAGTAATATGTCATCTCGAGTCAGGCGATGATGTACCATTACCCAAGTTACAGGTACCACTTGAACAATTCACAGTGGTAAACAATGCCTTATATAGGGTAAATCCAGGACAACCAAATCATAGAAAAAATAATAGGCAGTTACCCGGTAGTTATTCCTAGTACCATGATACCTCACATTGTAAGGGTAATACACGATAGTCCACATGCAGGGCATCCTGGCAAGGACAGGGCAGTCAGACAGGCCCGTAAGTCATATTACTGGTCAACGTTACACAGAGACGTACATAAGCACATAGACAGATGCGAGTCATGTCACCTACACCTATAGGACAATATCCTGTACCTAGACAACCGTGGGACACTGTCGCAGTTGATTTACTTAAATTACCCTTAACTACCAATCACAATCAATATCTTTTTGTTGCAATTGATCACTTCTCACGATTTGTGATCTTTGTTCCAATTAAGGATAAAATAGCAGAAACAGTCACACGGGTATTCATTGACAGTGTGATCTGTAGGTTCACCACACCAAATGTGCTAATAAGCGACAATGGTGGTGAATGTAACTCTGAAATTTTACCAGAAATATGTAAACAATACAATATAAAGAAAGTTAATATCTCGGCCTACCATCCAGCTTCCAATGGATTGGTGGAAAGGCAGAATAAAAAAATATTACTACGGCACATTCTCGATGAAAATTACTCAAACTGGGATGACTGGATCCCCAGAGTTGATGCATCACTTAACTGTGCAATTAACAAATGAATAGGAGATACACCTCATTTCATCATTTACGGGTCAGACAAACGTCTCCGTTATGGGACGTTAAAGGGCGAGCAAATTCCCTTATATAATTATGACGATTATCCTAAACTTCCCTTACTTGAATTTCAAGAAATACACACAAAGGTAAAGAAACAGCAATGTCCAAGCTAGAAATGACAGAATCATTTAATAGGAAGGCAAAAGATTCAAATATCAGCACAGGTGATATTGTCTATAGCCTCATTCACACTAGAAACAACAAACTGTCACCTAAATTTGAAGGTCCATACAGGGTAATCAAGAGAAGAGACAATAAGGTAGTGATTAAGTCACTATCGAGTGACGAAGAAAAAGAAACACATATTGATCACTTAAAAAAGGTCTCACGAAATTTAGCTTGCAACTATAAAACACCAGAAACGACCGAAAACCCTAGTACACACGGTGAAAATAAGCTTGAAGCAATCAACACATATCGGAATAAACTGCTGTCGCATACCAAACAGACAAACTTAGGTGCAGCCAATACAGCTCTCACCATAACAAGGCATTTACATGACTTAGGGAATGGAGAGGTGCGAGTGTGAGAGAATGGGAGTATGGATGGGGTATATGTGCAGAAGTAGGTGAGAATGAGAGGGCAAAAGAAGGAGTATGTATAGTTGTGAGTAAAAGATGGAAGAAGAGCATAAGACAGTATGGATCAGTTGGGTCAAGGATTGTGTGTGTAAGATTGAAAGTTGGAATACAAATGTGGGCGATTGTGTTTGTGTATGCGCCAATGCAAGATCGTGCAAGCAGAGTGAGAGAAGAGTTCTTGACAAATGTGGAAGTGTGCATGGAAAAGTTTGGAAGGAATGAGAGTGTTTTTGACCGGTGATATGAATGGTAAAGTAGGGAATGTGAAGGTGGATGGAATAGTTGGTGAGTGGGGTGTGCCTGCTGAGATAGATGAGAATGGCAGCGCGTTAGTGGACATTTGTGCTGGGAGGGGGTTGGTGATAGCCAATACACTCTTCAGGCACAAAATGATCCACAGGTATACATGGCGAGTGACGAGAAGGGTGGGTGGTGAACTGAATGAAAGGAAGACAATGATTGATTATGTGTGTGTGGATGAAAGGATGCAAAAATGTGTAATGGATGCAATAGCTTATAAAGGTTGGAGGAGTCGACTTTCTGACCACTACTTGGTGGTGGCCAGAATTAGGATTCAAGTAAGATGCAGGAATAGAAGAAGGGAAAGACGAGAGGAAGGAGTAGTTGCAAGAAGAGTGGAAAGGTTACAAGAGGATGAGAAAAAGGCAGAGTATAAGAGAGAAGTGGAGGAACGATTGGGCAAATATTAATTGGAGCAGATGTGGGACGTGGAAGGTGTGTGCAGGATATTCACAGAAGAAATATGTGCAGCATGTGATGTGGTGTGTGGGATGAAGAGAAGACGGAGGGGTGTGCAACGAACAGCATGGTGGAATGAAGAGGTGAGACAAGCTGTGGCACAAAAGAAGAAAGCATACAATGAATGGATGAGAAATAGGGGCATGGAAGAAGTTGAGAGGCGGAAGAGAGAGTTATATGTAGAAAGAAAGAGAGAGGTGAAAAGATTAGTCAGAGAGAGTAAGAAGAGAGTGGATGAGGAATTTGGAAGGAACTTGAGTGTAAAGTGGAGGGACTGTAAGAAAATGTTCTGGAAAGAGGTGAAAAGAGTAAGACAGGGTGGAAGTGAAGTTAGCAGGGGAGTGAAAGATAAAAGTGGTATATTACTAGTGAAGAAAGGAGAAAAAGTGAGCAGATGGAGAGAACACTCTAGGGAATTGTTGAACATAGAGGATGGAAGTAATGCGAGTATAAGTGGTTGGGGAATGGCTGGGAGAAGGAGGGAGGTGAGAAGACAGGAAGAAATCAGTAGGATAGAAGTTGCGGAAGCAATGAAGAAAGTTAAATTGGGGAAAGCCCCAGGAATTGATGGAGTGTGTGGTGAAATGTTGAAGTATGGGGGAGAGATAGTAGTAGAATGGATGTGGAAAATGTGCAGATTGGCCTGGGAGGAAGGTAGAGTCCCGGAGGATTGGAAGTCAGGTATAATTATTCCCTTGTACAAAGGAAAAGGGGAAAAAGAAGTGTGTGGTAATCATAGGGGCATTTGTCTTCTTAGTATTATAGGAAAAGTGTATGGTAGGATACTTATTGACAGAGTTAGAGAAAGAACAGAGGAATTAGTTGGAGAAGAACAGAGAGGCTTTAGGAAGGGAAGAGGTTGAGTAGATCAGATATTTATTCTTAGATCTTTAGTGAAAAGTTTCTAGGGAAGGGAAAGAAATTGTATGCGGCTTTCATGGATTTGGAGAAAGCATATGACATGGTGGATAGACAAGGATTGTGGAAAGTATTAAGAATATATGGAGTAGTTCGTAAGTTGTTAAATGCTGTGAAGAGTATGTATGATGGTGCTAAGGCTGCAGTGCATGTGGATGGTGAACTGAGTGAATTTTTCTCTTTGAAGGTTGGGTTGAAACAGGGATGTGTCATGTCTCTATGGTTGTTCATTCTGTACATGGATGGGGTAATAAAAGAGTACAAGGTAGGGTAGTGGATGTTGGAGTGGCCCTGGTGAGAGAGGGTAGTGTTTGGAAACTCCCTGTACTGTTGTTTGCAGATGATACTGTGTTGTTGAGTGAAGACGAAGGAGAGCTGCAAGGCTTGGTGGATGAGTTTGGGAGAGTGTGTAAGAAACGGAATCTAAAGGTGAATGTAGGGAAGAGTAAAGTGATGGTCTTTGAGAGAGGTGAAGTCAGTGAATGTACAGCGAGATTGGATGGTGAGGAACTGGAAAACGTGAGTACGTTTAAGTACTTGCGTAGTGTGATGAGTAAGGATGGAGGTTTGGAGGGTGAAGTGCTTGAAAGCGTACAGCAGGGAAGAAAGGTTGCTGGTTCCTTGAAAGCAGTGATAAGAAGCAGGGAAGTGAGCATGGAAGTGAAAAAGTTACTACATGACAGTATTGTGATACCAACTCTAACGTATGAATGTGAAGCATGGACGTTGCTGGAAGGACACAAGTCAAGAGTGAGAGCAGTGGAAATAAGTTATTTAAGAGGAGCCTGTGGAGTCACATGGAGAAACAGGCTGACAAATGAGGATATAAAGGAGCGTTGTGGTGTGGATGTGGATGTGATAGGAAGCGTTAGGAGGAATACACTGAGGTGGTTTGGCCATGTGGAGAGGATGGAGGGTGAAAGACTGACGAAGAGAGTGTATGTGAGGTGGAGGGGGCAGAGGGGGCGGGAGACCGAGGATGAGATGGAGGGATGGGGTGGAGAGGTATATGAGAGTGAGGAGTGTGAGTTGGGAGCGGGGCAGTGAAATGGCGGGGGACAGAGCGACGTGGAGGCAATTTGTTTGTGGCCACCCCAAACGGGATTGAGGCGTCTGGCAAAAGGAATCGATTTAGACTCCTTTTATAGGTAATAGGATTAATCAGGCCAAGATATCTGTATTATTCATCACCACTATCATCACACTTAGCATACCTTACTAACAAGTGGATTAGATCTCTAATACAGTTGTTCTTTCGGTAGGTAAAGTTGAGGCGAATAATTCCATGAATCATCTTACTGTTGATATCAAGAGGATCGCCTCATTTACATCCTCAACATGTAGTCCGACAGGGGTGCCTGATAGCCCCAACAGCCTCAACAGCAATAGTGCAGGATATAAGTACCGAAGTTACTGTAGTTTGGATGTACTGCAGGACACCAAGAATGTTACAGAAGATATCAGGACCACTTAGAACTCTGAAAGCGGTATTAAAACACCCTTCATCACATGATCACCCCACACAGGAAGTAGTTGAATTAATTAAATTAACTGACTGGAAGCTAGAACAGGCTAAGTACGTAATGATCACCATGATCCAGGATATCCCATCAGATGGGAGCAACACACTGGAGACAAGAAACGAGATCACACATACACATAACAGAGGCGGTTTGTTCGACCTAGGTGGAGCAATTTTAGGCAACATTTTTGGACTAGCTACAGAAATTGATCTAGAGGAAATAAACAACAAATTTAACAAAATAGCACAAATTATCTCATACCAACATAAGTTAGCTGATACTCAGAACACCTTAATGCTGACGATTGTGAAGAACCTAAGGAAGGCAGAAGCATCAACTCTAGGAATTGTGGAGAAAGTAAATGCACTAGAATGTAACAATACACTATTCCAACACCTCTCTGTGATCATAGAACATATTGATGTAATATTACTACAGTAAGACAATACTATAGCTCAGTATAAGGCCTTCATGAAAGGATTTGCTAATGCTGTTAACGGAAGGATCACCATTAATCTACTACTCATTCACAACCACCGGCAAATAATTAATCAAGGCATACATAAGCATGGTTTGAAACGTTTGTTTGAGGAAAGAAATTTGATGTTAAATTATCCATATTTCAAAGCAGCACTCACAACAACATCAATAGTATTTCATGTACCATTCGTAACGGATGATTTTTTTCACATTCTGTCAAATATACCCTTTTCCTTCTAAGAAAGATGACTTATTAGTCACCATCAACATCAAAACAGAAGTCATCATGGTCTCCAAGAAACAGGACACTGTCACTTTCACTAGTGAAACAACAATTGAACGCAAATGTCGCACATCAAAGGAGTGAAATAGTTAAATCCACCCGCCCCTCAGCTTGTGTACGTCCTTCATAAAATATTCCATCAACCATCAAGGGACTTTTTCTCAACTTAAGAGTGATTTTTCGAAGTGGAGGAGCTTGATACAGCTTACATTAGCCTCCTCAGTACGCGATTTTTTTTCTGTTGAGAAAGCCTGAGCTAATTAAAATGTAACGTCAGCATAGTGGAGAAATTTACCCAACCTCCATCAGCTTGTGGCCGTCCTTCATATTTCATCCTGCCTGCCATCAAGCGACTCTGTTCAGCTTAAACGAAATCCCAGGGTCTAATGGGCTTAGAAACAATCTTCATTAAGAAGACTTGGCTTTAGGAGGGAGAGGAGGATGGGAATAGTATGGGTCATATTCTAGATGGTTAAGGAAGCTCACTAACAGATCTTCATTTACTATTTTTTTTTAATTAGTTCGCCTATATTTTCGTGTGTTATTTGTGAAAATTGTGTGGATTAATAGGGGGTAATAATGACAGTGTTTGCAACCAGGCTCATCTGAAACGTGAACCTGGTTAACTGCAGGTTGTCGTCATGATCCTTCAGTCCACCATCTTGCTCTGGGGAACAGGGAGCTGAGAGACGTTTGTATAACCAGGCAGCTCCACTGCCCAGTTATACCGGTGCCACAACATGAAGGCGTCCCTCTCCAGCACCTAATGAGTAGTATAATGCAAAATTTATCGTTAAAGATGAAATGTTATAAATCCTCCTAAATTGGTGAACTGAATGAGAAGATAAAGCATAAGAAGATGTTTATATGGATAGTGTGAATGGGGGAAACTGAAGGTGAGAGAGAGAGAGAGAGAGAGAGAGAGAGAGAGAGAGAGAGAGAGAGAGAGAGAGAGAGAGAGAGGAAGAAATTAAAGAATAGAGAGAGAGATAAAGTGCAAGGATCGAGAGTGATCAAGAGTAAAGGGTAACAGAAAGGGAAGGAATAGATAGCACAAGAGAGAGAGAGAGAGAGAGAGAGAGAGAGAGAGAGAGAGAGAGAGAGAGAATGGAAGAAAGCAGACAGGAATACAATGAAAAGAGAGGAATGCACTGTGCAATACAAAGCTATCAATGTTGGGAGGGAAAGATAGTAAACAAGAGAGTACATGGGAATAAAGAGGGACAAAGCAGGAACATGATAAGGAATAGGGAGGAATAGAAGTTTAAAACGGAAGACCTATTATGTATAGAAGAATACTAGAAAATAAGGAGGGAGTGGAAGACAGTAAGCGAGAAAGCACTGGAGAATGAGGAGTGGATTAACAAGGAGAGGATGAAGAGACAGGGGGATGTGGAAGGGGGAGGGGAAGGGGGAGGGAGTGAGAAAGAGTCTGCAGGGTAAAAGAGGGGATCAAGGTACAGGGAAGTGGAGGGCGTTATGTTGCGAATGTAATGTGAATAGACTCAGAGAAAGGATTATCACTGGTTTACATTTTTTTTTTCCTGGCATGGACTTAGATAATGGATTTTGACTAATTTTGGGGTGCTGAATCCGAAAATGAGCTCAGATTTGCTCTATCACATCTAGTTTTCATGCTACGGGTATGCAATAATTATTTCGATGAACCGATTTAGGTTCATAGGTGTTGCATTTTGGGAGAGCAAATTTGGTTTACTTGCCTTAACCTAAGCCGCCTTTACACATTTATATCTCTCCCATACTCTTTGTTTAAGGGCTGGATACAGGAGGAGGGGAGGGCAAAGGGGCCTCGCAAGTGGCCTTTCGCTATGGTTGATAAAGACTTTTTCTTTGATCGATGGCAGCCTCAAGTGGTATATTATGGCTCCTAAATATATGAATAAGCGAATGTCAACAACATAAAAAGTTTATTTATGCATTTATGGTTATGAAGTTACACTTGAAATTTCTTAGTATAAAGCTGACTTCTTTCACTGAGCTTCAGTTCTCTCAAAGTATATTGGTTGGTTAGGGCATATATATGCTAGTACACAAAGATCTTATTTAATTTTAAATCGTAAACCGTAGTGTTCAATCTTACTATTTTTTCTTTACAGATTAATTTGTTGTTGGACTGCGATTTCTTGATCAGATCATGTCTACTTCTTCGTCTTCAAAGCGGAGAAAATACTACAATGATCCAGATATTTTTGCTACATCTGTGGCTGTTTCACTTTAGCCTCTCAAAGCCGCAACATCACTACTTTTGTAAAACAAATGTACCTTACTTATTTTATGGTACCCTTGGGAGACCAGGACAAAAGCTGGGTTCCTTATAATGTTTGCAAATCTTGTGTGGAGACTTTGAGAGCTTGGTCAAAAGGCAAGAATGTCAAGCTCAAATTTGGCATTCCCATGATTTGGAGGGAGCCAAAAAACCATACCGAGGGCTGCTACTTCTGTCTTGTTAACGTCAAAGGATTCAAGAGAAAGAAAGAAAAAAAAAATAGTATTTGAAATATCCCAATCTCGAATCAGCTGTAAGGCCCATCCCTCATTGTGATAACATACCAGTACGTATTTTTACTGACCTCCCAGATATTGATGATGAAACTTCAGTATCATCCTCGCATCTTTCCACAAGTGGAGATGAACAAATCGATGTGGATTTTCATCCATCAGAAACTTCGTTAGGCCAACCTTCATTGTTCAATCAGTTTGATTTGAACTATTTAATTTGAGACTTGGGCTTGCCAAAATAATCTTCTGAGCTATTGGTTTCAAGGCTAAAAGAAAAAAATCTTCATCATGGCACTAGCGTCTCATTTTACCGTAACAGAGAAGAGAAGCTGCGGAAGTACTTCACTTCAGATGACAAACTTGTTTATTGCAACGATGTTGAAGGACTTCTTTTGGAAATGGGATTATCAAGATATGTATCCAATGAATGGAGACTTTTCATCGACAGTTCAAAAAGAATCCTAAATGTGTCTTGCTTCAAAATGGTAACACTTTCGGATCGATTCCTATAGGGCACTCAGTGACCCTTAAAGAGGAATATGCCAACATAAAAGTTGTTCTGGAAAAGTTGAAATACAACGATCATGCTTGGTTGATTTGTGTTGATTTAAAACTAGTGAACTTCCTTTTAGGACAACAAAGCGGCTACACGAAATACCCGTGCTATCTCTCCCACTGGGATAGTAGGACAAAGGAAGAGCATTAGGTTAAGGATGAGTGACCATTAAGAGACAGCTTGACACCTGGACATAAGAACATCATAAATGAGCCATTGGTTAATCCGGATAATATCATTCTGCCATCATTTCATATTAGGCATAACGAAACAGTTTGTTAGGGCTCTTAATCACTCCGGGAACTGTTTCAACTATATATGCTTAGCTTTCCCTGCGCTAAGTGAAGAGAAGAGAAATGCCGGAATATTCGATGGGCCTCAAATCAGAAAGATGCTGAACGATCCACAGTTTGTTGTCTCAGTGTCTCCTATTGAGGTAAGAGCCTGGAAAGCATTTGCCAATGTTGTGAAAAACTTTTTAGGAAACTGGAAATCACACAACTACAAAGAAATCATGAAAGAGCTCTTGTCCAGTTTGCAAGCAATGGGATGCAAGATGAGCATCAAATTGCATTACTTGCATAGCCATTTGGACAAGTTTCCAGACAATCTTGGCCATGTGAGCGAAGAGTAAGGTGAGCGTTTTCACCAGGATATCAAAGTAATGGAAGAATGCTACCAAGGCCGACAGGACTGTAATATGATGGCTGCACACAAAAGAATGTCTTTGAGAAAAACATTATGCAATTGAAATAACCCAGTCGTGTTACTAACCGTTTTTACTTTTAGAGAATAAAATTAAACTTGTTTTAACATTGAGAAACTCATCATATCTATGGATCTATGGTTTACTAATTTTGCTTTTTTAAACTTATTAGATGATAAAACGGCAATGTGAAATAAAAACAAAAAGAGCACTGTAGTTTGAGTATCATATTTCCAATAAATTGAATCATTTTACTCTGCCAATTCTTTAAATTTCAGCGCAAAATTGCGAATTTTCCACAAACGTATGGCATACCATATCTCAAAAACTGATGTGACACAAAAACTAATACCATATTCGGATTCAGCACCCCAAAATTACCTACAGTCCGTTGCAAACAGTCACGCCAGAAAAATTGTGTTGACCAGTGTTATCTAGCCTACGCCCTGAACTCGATGCATGCAAAATACTCAGAAGGGAAATCTAAATGACTAGATATCCTCCATGGCTACTGCATGGTAAGGGAGTTTGGTATGTTCTAGAAATGTTGTGGATGTTGGTTGGTGTGAATGTTTTGTGCTGTGATATGCATGTTTTTATACCAGGAATTTAAATCAGTGTTGTCTGGTGTGAGTCTTGTGTGGTATTCGTTTCTGATTCCTGTGTGCACAGACTAGGAATCCATCGTGTGTGTGTGTGTGTGTGTGTGTGTGTGTGTGTGTGTGTGTGTGTGTGTGTGTGTGTGTTTTACTCTAGTAATCTTTTATTGATTTTATGCGGTGTGAATATTGGGTAATATGAAAGCTGTGATTAGCCCGGAAATAGTTTATCGACATTGTGTAACCCAGTGCTATGTGATGCTTAAACTGTGTTGCGTGACTGTGAATACTCAACTGGAAATGAACTGTATCATTTTGTGTGTGTGTGTGTGTGTGTGTGTGTGTGTGTGTGTGTGTGTGTGTGTGTGTGTGTGTGTGTGTGTGTGTACAGTGGACTAGGAGTGCAGTATACATTTATTATCTAGAAATATACTGAGAATGATGTGCAAGGTAAATGTTGTCTGGTTGTATGGTGTGATAATTGTGGTCGAAACAATCTAGTACTCTTTTTCAGCTAAAGCCAGACGATTTTATTCAGCTATGAGTGAATTATAGGAGCCTGTGTGCTAATACTACCACCATTACCCTTCATATGGTCGAAACAACTCTAGCACCATCACCTAACGCGAGACGATTTTATTCAGTTGGGTGAGTTAAAAGAACTTAGTATTAAGATGATATGGTACTCTGCTGTGAATGCTGTGCTGGGGATGCTGTGTACTAGTGATAAGAAATGAAAATAGACGACGGAAACAAAGATAAATGATGAAGAACGAAGGTTTAGTATGAGGGACGAGATTAGGTGGTGAAAAAATTACGATAAATGATGAAGGAATGTCTCGACACCGTACCTCCTATTATTCCCTTTTACTACGCAGACATATTTTATATGTCAATCACACTAATGCCAGGCTATTTTACTCAGCGATTTTGTTCAGTTCTGGGAGTGACGGGGTTGATTAAGGCTAAATCTACCTCTTATAATTCAAAAATCTCTCCTGAGTAAAATCGTTTGTGAATGACGAAATGAAAATGCCACAATTCAGGAGGATGTTAATTTCTGCTAAACAATGATTTTCCACAGCATAAAACCTTCTTTATGTACTCCTCCATCTTTTGCCATTACAAAGTAGGAAGGAATGGCTTTAATGTCCCTAGCCAGCGTCGATCCTCCCTTCCACGACGCAACACCATTGCCACCATCACCCTATCCCCACAACTTACCACCCTCTCATATATACACTCGCGTTCCATCTCTCTCAACAAGACGAACCGTAGAAGATATAATTTCGCACAGTGTCAACTCTATTACTTAGTTGAATACCGTCTGCTAGAGTAACGAGGGGTGTGTTTTGTGCAGTGAGGGGGAGATAATTTGTGTGAATGTGCGTGCCTGCGAGCGTACCTGAGTGTGTGTGTGTGTGTGTGTGTGTGAGTATTGGTCTTTATCCTTTTATTTTCTCCTGTGTATATGGTGGAGGTTGGGTGTGGCGAAGGGAGTGGGGAGGGAGAGAGAGGAGGGCATTGAAAATGTTGTCTGATCCAGGAAAATCCACTGTAGAAGTTGTGTGCTGTCCGGAACGCAGCCAAACTTTGTCAGCAAAGGAAGGCTGTGTTCACTGCATGGTGTTCACTCTATCCTTAAGGAAACCAACTCTTGCACTGGTACCCAAGAAAGTGCTACCGGTGTCTGAATTCCTTTTGTTCTTAGATTATAAAGAAAGAAATTTAGACCGAGGTTAGATTTCCTTTGTTCTTGGATTATTATGATAAACATTGTAGGCTCCACAGTTTTCTAGCTCAGGAAAAGAACTCTTGCTTTGTGACCTCCATGGAAACGGGGCTGGTGTCTGAAAGCCTTTGTTCTTAGATTATTGTGAAATGATTTTGTTCCAAAGCTGGCATTCTTTTGTTCCCGGATTCTTTTGTTGAAGCGTATTGTGGTGTACACAGTTCCCCCGCAAAGAGAATGAACTTCTGCTTAGGGAAACAAGGAAGTGCGGTTGGTGTTTGTATCCCTATTGTCCTTTGATTATAATGCTGTACTACTGTAAATTATGTCCTATATTTGAATTCCTTTAGTTCTGGGTTCATAACGATGAGCTCTACAATAGCCTACATACTTTTCTCGCTGGGAAGCTGTTTGAGACAGAAGGAAACGCGGCCGGTGTCTGGATTCTTTTAACTGTATATTGTGACTAGAGAACTAAACCTTGAACAAGCTGCAGGATGGGGTAAGAAATTTTGAGGGTTTTGTGTGGTAAATGGGTAGAATTGTGGCCCTTTAATTTTTTCTTTTACTATTGTGTCTATGTTCTTATTTTGGATTATACTAACCACGTTTACGTAATGGGATATTGAGATAAAAATGTGGTGGTGGTGGTTTTCGTCGGAAATTGGTACACAGGAACAGTGGAGGACAATGTTACTCCAAGATTTAACACTGTTTTGTTCTCTGCAGTTCTTTAATTCTCACGAGTAGACAGATTATCAGGAAAACTGGCTGGTAAACACATGTTTCTTGGGTCCTCCTTCGCTGGTCATGCTGATTGTTTTTTGTATGTTTTCCTGGTCTGTATGTTAATCCTACCCTTCCCATAAATGTTAGGAGGAATATGTAAGTATGAATTTGATGATGATGATGATAACGATGCTGATGGCGTTGAAAATGACGATGTTGATTTCGATGGCGACAATAATGATGATGATGATGATGATGACAGATGACAATGACGATGACGATGACGATACTGATGATGCCCATAATGACGGATGACGATGACGAAGATAACGATGCCGCAAATAATTATGCTTTCCGATACTTCCACAAATCTGAATACACCAAATAGTGTACACAGACTTCTTGGATAGTGATCCCTTACGGCATTTTGCGAAGAAATAAAGTTGCTCACTCTTACAAGGGTCTTTTCGTACCTTGTTCCGGGATAAGGTGTGTGGGGGGGAGGGGAATATCACATTTTGTTTTGGAACTATTCTGTCGTGTGTGAAATTTTAACAGTGGGCGCACACACACACACACACACACACACACACACACACACACACACACACACACACACACACACACACACACACACACACACACACACACAATCAACATCATTTCTGAATATTGTAGACCTCTGAAGTTGAAATATACGAGCTTTCCTGTCCAATTTAGGATATAATGAGCAAACACAGAGTAAAGAGTGTGAGGGAGAAATGGGAAGAGAGAGGGAAGGAAAGAAAGGAGGGAAAGGAAGTGGAGGTATGGACAGAGAGGGGTATTAGGGGGAGGAGGAGGCGGAGGGAAGTAAATGAAGGATAGAGCTGGAGGTAAAGGGGAGAGAGAGAGAAGTGTAAAAGTAGAAAGAAGAGAAGGGATGGAAAGAAGGGTAGGAAGAGGGATAGACATAAGGTGGAGGGAAAGGTAGAGGATGGAGAGAAAAGTAGTGGAGGAAGGGTAGTGTTTGAGACTACATGAATAGTGGAGGGTACAGAGAGAGAATGGACTAGGTGAAAAGAGAGGAAAGAGTAATGCGTGGAAGCAGAGGAAATGATAGAGTGAGGATGCGGGGATGGAAGTGGAGGGATAGGAAGTAAAGAAGACAGAAGAAAAGACTAAGAATGAAAAAGTAGAGGAGGGAGCAGCAGTGTGTGTGTGGAAGCAGAAAGAAAGGTAGATGTGAAGGACAGTAGGTAAAACGGTATAAAATGTTGACGCTAGGGTGCTAGGTAGAGAAACAGGTAGAAAAAGCTGGGTAAAATGTCAGGTGGTAGCAGTAATAGAAAAACAGTAAGCCAGCGGATTGAAGGGATTAACCTCAGCTACTCTTGAGTTCACAGGTACACATGATAATCGCTGACTTTACACACATTACCGTACAATGGCTACCAATTAACTACACGTCATTTGTATTAAAGTCTACGACGTTTCACTTCCACTTCCCAATTAATGGAAAGTCAATGGGAGTTTATATACAGCGGATCCCACACCCTCGCCGGGGAATTATGTGAAGGGCAGAATGAGTAATATAACTCGTTCTGCTCATTATCATTGACGCTTGGTATAAATTCAGTGCCAGTCACCCCTTCTGTATAAACTTAGTGCCACTCTTGCCTTTGTGCCACTGAAACACCTACCGACTGTATCGCTATTTTAAAGCATTTCGTAATACTGATGAGGTTTGGCGAACTGTTAGATAGTAATGCCATTTTCATGTTAAGTGATACTTAAAGTGCCTTATTTTTCTTGAATGCTGAGCTGCAACTAATGTTAAAACTAATCTGTGATGCTTGTCATGAGGAAGTGCTACGGAAAGGACATAGAACCGTAGTACTGTCCTATTCAGCCATTCGAATACGTGACGTAAGGTGCAAAAATACAAAATTCTGGGTCAGATTAAAGTTAAAATCGTATAGCTGTATTTATAATGTCGTGTGACCATTTTTGGTTACGATTTTCATTAACTTTAAGAGCCGTTCTTCTCTTAGTAATAAATAGAGCGTTCTAGTTAAGGTGTTAGGTTGACAAAGATATCTTATATTTTCAGGATTAAGTGAAGGAATATCGGCAGGTGGCTGGAACTGGATGGAACGAACGAACATGAGATGTGATAGCGAATCGTTGAGGATATTTTTGTCACTTTGAATGAATTGTAACATTAGGCATATACTCGTAGATACTGTTAGACTAATGCATTAGAAAGATCGACGATTGATCGATCTACAAGTCGACAGGGGGAGGCGGTGGCTGAATCGGTAGAGAGGCGGCCTGCAGTCCTGATGGACCCAGGTTCGAATCCTAGCTGGGGCAGGGAACAGTTTAAGGATTTGAATTTCATAAAAGCAGACTTTCCTGATCTACCAGAAGACCCGCCGACATGTCATAAAAGTACCCCCGTTAATACCAATACACCAGACCTGTATGAGACAGCTCTAGCATGTATTCAATATGGAAGGGGGGTGTTAGCGCCGAAGTGGTGACATGTGGAGAGGTTTATGGTATGTAGGAGGACTACTGGGTCTTGAGAGCAGGCTGTGAAGCCTATACTCAGAGTCGGACGCATAAAAAAAAAGACACCTGGTAACTAAATGAGTAGACACATTATCCTCGGGAAATTTATCCTTCTTCCAATATCTGTTGGTATGATCGTGCTGATGAACAAACTGACAGTGAGTCAGATTCACTGACTCGATTAGACAGACAGATGAGCACATAGATAGACAGAGAGACATACAGACAGGCGGATACATAATAGATAGCCCCGTATATTCTACAAACAGAATATTGCCTCCCTGCATTATGGTCCAGGGTACATACTACCGTGGTCGCTCATAAACTTAAGCTGGCAGTGGACACACTCTTGGAGGTTCACGTCCTTACGCACTTTGGTCGTCGATGAGTAGGGACTTTCTTTTTTAACGAGTTCCGAAATTCCCCGGGCAGGTGGCGCTGGCCCACATGTACCATCATTAGCGGGATCGATGTTTGTTAAATAGGAGAGCGCATGTTATGAAGATGTAGTAGGTCTCATAGCTTGGAGCGAGGTTCGGATGGATGAGTATATATATATATATATATATATATATGTGTGTGTGTGTGTGTGTGTGTGTGTGTGTGTGTGTGTGTGTGAGAGAGAGAGAGAGAGAGAGAGAGAGGAAAGGGGGGGGGAGGAAGATTAAAAGGAGAAAAGGATGACGAAGGGATGGAACAGTGAATGGGAGGGTTCAGAAGTGTGAAAGGTACTGAAAACGTTACGAGAAATCCACCCATACCATCCTTCCCTTAAATCTCAGCCGTCCGCCTCTCCTTCAGCCCCCTAGTTCCTCCGACCAACTTATCGTAAAATCGTTGTGTAAGGACTTCAATAATTACGGGTGGTTGCTAAATTGCCCACCACGGCTGAGATGAATGCCGACAATTCTTCAGCTGTGCATAGGGCCGGCTTTACGGCTTTGTGGCCTCTCTCAAGTCTGGAATGATTTAATTACGATTTACCTGCGATTGGGTTTTTTTCTTTGCACCACTTTTTCTTTACTGCTAATGGAAAGGGTAGTATTAATAGTTTTAAAGCAGTACTGATAGTATACGAGTATAACGGTAATTATAGGAATATAGATAGATGGGTAAATAGATTATATATTAATATATATCAAAATAGTGTCATAAAATTCTTTATCATTCACAGCAAGCTGCAGCAGAAACTCAGTGTGTGTGTGTGTGTGTGTGTGTGTGTGTGTGTGTGTGTGTGTGTGTGTGTGTATGCGTGCGCGGGCGCGCATATAATTGGGTGCATGTACCCTTGCATCATTGCTTAATTGCTGCAGTTTTTCACAGCAAAACAAAAATACCATACCGTGATTCATACTGCGATTCTCTGTCCTTTGATCTATTGTTCCCATCCTTTCCCGAGTCTCCAGTCACGGCCTTAATCTCCGCTTCAGCTATCTTTTATTTTTCTAGTTTGCTACCACTAGACGATTGAATTAAGCTTAGTAATATAGTCCCTTAAATAGTGAAGGGGTTAAAGAAGGCTATGTCTTACCTCTCCTCTGCGAAAACCATCTCCAATGCCAAATAAAATGTGGAAATAGAGGACAAGTAAAGACGACCGCAGTGACTTAGAACGTCTCTCTAAACCAGAACGATATCGTTCTTAGATAGCTACAAAAATGTCTTAGAGTCAGAGAGATATTATTGGAAGTGATATATATGTTGCTGTAATGGAGTCTTTGCTTTTGATGACACTGGTTCTGTAAAGGTTGTTAAGCAATTAGTTCAGGATGGGGGCTGGCACTTTCTGGTAGTTAATGCAAAGTGCACGTCAGTGGTTATTCACACACACACACACACACACACCATCACTCTCAGAATCTCAGGGGGTTATAACAGTTTAGCCACCCCAGGCCGGCGTCTTGAGGGCTAACGAGATGATCCTCCTTTGTCTGAGAGGATCCCTAAGCCCCGTGACCCAACTTTCAGTCCTTAGTTTTCTTGTCCATAGCGTCAGCGCGATTATTCCCGCCTAGATACTGAGCTTCTTCCTGTGCCCCCCCCCCCCACTCCTTCCACCCCAGCCTCCTGTCTTAATACTGAGCCTCCAACCTAGATACTGGTCCTAGATATCTTACCTAATTTCCTTCCTTCAATTCTCTTCCTTCTTTCCTTCTAGCCCTCTCAAATTCCATCCTTTCTTGTCCTTCTCTCTATGCCTCTTCTTCCATCCTTTTTCTCTTCCCTGCTTCCAACGTCTTCCTTTCTCTTTTTTCTTATTGCCATCCTCTTCTACCTCTGTATCTTCCTTCTTACCTTAACACCTTTCATCTAGTCCCTCTTACTTCCTTCTTCCTAACTCCTTCTCCTCTACCTGAATTTCTTCTGTCTTTTTATCCTTTCATCCTTTTCCTTTCTTCTGAGCCTCATCCACAACCTTCCACTCCACCACCACCTCACAGATCCCTTTCATTTCTCTTCGCTCCCTCCCTTCCATCTTAACTTCAAATTTTCCACTCCTATTTCTCTCTCTGCCTCCCTCTCCCTGCATTCTCTTCCCTTCCTTAATTCTTCTCCCTTCATCATTCCCTCTCACTTCTACCAATTCATTTCTACCCGTAACTCTCACTATCCATCTCTTATTTCACTTTCTCCTTCATCACGTTCAACTTTATTCCCATCCATCTTCCTTTTCCTCTGCCAATCATACCTTCCATCTTTCCTTCCATTCTCTGTCCTCATCCATCTGCACCCCTCTCTTCCTTTCCTCTACATTCCCCTCTTTTTCCTCTCTCCTGCCTTCTACACGGCCGTCAGCCCTAGTTGGAAGTAAACAAGGGTATAAACAAGGGGAGGTAGAGTTTACACCGTGCCAGGCTTTTGTTACTCACGTCGGAGAAAGTGGAGGAGATGAGGGCGTGTAAAAGTAACGCGGGTGGGGTAAGGGACAGGCTAAGAGGAAAATAGAGATGTTTTGGACGCTCTATTTAACTCCTGGTGCTCTAGAGGGGCGGTCTCAGTTGGTAACACTGATATAAACCAGCGGCTCCTCTGCCTGTGCATACAAACGTCACTTAGGTCCTTCCCAACTCCCGAAAGGAGGAGGATAGACTGCATTAAAACAGCTTCAACCATCAGTCCACTGGAGTCACATTTGAGATGAACCTGGGGCTGCTATTACTCTTACCAATACTATTGTTTAACCCCTTCAATGCAAGTGGTCTTCCCTAAGCTGAAATTGTAGTTTTTTCGGGGAGTCCTTTTAACTCGCAACCCCTTCTCCTTCCCCGTACCACACTCTAAATAGTTTTTAAATGACATCAAATTCACCTCATTTAATAGGACTAGTATACCTTTTCTTTTTAACCGCAAAAAATTAATATGTCTAAAGGTAATCCCTAACCCTTTGCTTCCATATTGTAATTACTGAGTTCCCAAAACTTAACACAATTTTCACACCATTTTCTGTGTGACTAAAATTAACACCCTAAGTGACGTCTTCTTTTCAGTACCCTCCGGCTAAGGTAATCTTATTTGGATCAGGCATAAGAAACAGTTTCCATTAATAGAGCATGAAGTTCTTCTCAACATTTTGTAAATGCCAAATTTCTCTCACTTCTTCCTGCCTGAATGCCAAGTCTAATCTTCGCGAAAAACGTGAATTATTTATATATTTGTTCCGTGAGTACCGTACCAAACATCTCTCACCTACGCGAAATTTTTACAACTCTTTCTGCATGAGTGGACGTTTAAATCCGCTTTCCCAAACATGGATATTCAGTATAGTTGTTTCATAAGTACCAAGTTTCTGTGTCCCAAGCGATTTTTTGCCTAGTTTTTACCTACATAAATGAAATACTAAATCTTCCTCCTGGAAGTAAATAAATGGTGCGAAGCGGAGGGCGGTCATAAATATGGAGTTGGTCAGGGAGGCTGGCTACAAGTAATACGTAAAGAAAAAAAAAAACTGTGAGGGTATGGTTGTGGTGTTAGGGTAAAGGAAAAATAAAAGGAATACAGTATGTAGTTTCTTGTGGCAGAAAATTAAAGTTGTGTGTGTGTGTGTGTGTGTGTGTGTGTGTGTGTGTGTGTGTGTGTGTGTGTGTGTGTGTGTGTGCCTTTCCTTTTTTTCTTATTCTTGAAAATTAAAGTTTTGGCCACAAATCACGAACCCAGTTTTATATTCCGTTTAACTACTGACAATTATAGTGTCCTTAGAGAAAAAGAACGCAGAAAGAAGTCTTAAATGTTTCAAGTGACATTGTCCTAAGTTAACAACTCTTAAATTCGTTCCATCTAACGCCAGGCGATATTATGAACCAATTTTGTCGTATGATCTCATGATTTTTATTTATTCCGTGGTGCATAGACGAAACGATGTAGAAAAAACAGTAATATTAACTACATGTGATTACTCAGCTTATAAAAACTACCTCAGGGACAAATAGATGGAGGAGAGGGACGCCTTCACGTGGTGGCACCGATATAGCTGGGCGGCTTCACTGCCCAGTTATACAAACGTACCTCAACTCCTTCCCTTTTCCTCTCTCATTATATTCGCTTCTTTTCCCTACCCGTTTTCCTCCCTTCCTCCTACCCCTTTCTCTTCCGTGATTATCCGTGCCTGACTGTCAAGCGGGTATCACACGGGGACCCGTGAACAATTTGTGCAGCACAAAACGGACGTCCAAACTGAGCTTGGACGTCCATACTCTATCACACGGTGGACGTCGACGGCCACCTTCTTCTTTATCGAGTTCACCCCACGCGACTGGGAGGTCACTTCCAACTCCCTAGCAGATGACGTGTTTATCAGCAACAACAATGGACATGAACCAGATTGTGACTTTTGCAGTGGGTGCTGCAGTCCTAACCCTGCAGGATGAGGAAGAAGCCTCGCAAGAAGAGAAAGGAGGGGGAGAAGGAGGGCATTGTGGATGAGAGAATGGATCCCACGGAGTGAAGAAAGCAACCAGTATAGAAATCTGCACAGCAGTGCTTTCTTCCCGAGTATGCCTTTCGAACGTGCGCGGGCCTCTCTTGGAAACAATCAATCCACATTCCATCATATTTACCACATTTTGGTATATATGAAAAGTTTCTATGACAAACAGAAATATTAAAAATACAAAGTTTGCTGACGGTTTTGAGTTAATCATAATATATCACCTCAACTGACTACAGAGTTCAAGTTAGCAGAGGACACACACTACGTGTAAACTCCATAGAGAAGAAGCAGATCACCAAGTCGTTGACGTTCACGGTCACCGTGGATGTCCATGAATGGGTCAGGCGGCCTTCCACTCATGGACGTCCATGACCCTCCCGCGGGGGCAAGTTTGGACGTCCACGGCCAGTTTGGACGTCCACGAGTCTCCCGTGTGATAGCCCCTTCAGTTAAAGTCCCCATTCATCCATCACAGCAACCCTCTCGCTCACTGCCCCATCTCACACACACAGGTTATTCCTATCTAGGCAAGTCTTTCATCTGATACCTTCAGGAAGATTGTTTTTATTATTATTATTATTATTATTATTATTATTATTACTATTATTATTATTAACCGAACCATAAAATGGTTAATCACAACATCATTAACATTTTCCAACTTCTGTGCTCCTTTTTCTCTTAATAAAATCGTCTGGCTGTAGCTCAAATCAAACATTAGAGTCGTGTCGATGCTAGAAATGTCCTATATTTTCGTGGAGCAAGTGAAAATGAATAAAAACTAGAATTACTCTGAAATAAAATGCAGAATAAAACAAAACGCGAAGGAGAAGGTCAGAAAAATTCTCATTTCTATTTGTAAATTTATTTGCTGTCCCACTTCTGTATTGCTTTGCTCTTCCTCACACCTACTGACTCTCTCTTTCTCTCTCCCATACAATCATGCACACACACACACACACACACACACACACACACACACACACACACACACACACACACACACACACACACACACCGCTCGCTGGTGCAGTGGTAACGTTCTCGCATGCCATCTGGTAAACGGGAGTTCGCGCCTCGCTCAGGTTGCGAAAAGTTTCACTGACGAAGTGGGTGGTTACTGTCCCCCTTGAGCAAGGGGACGGGTGTGTGGGTGTGTGAAGGTCACAGCCTTGCCCTTAGATCGGACTATATGAGCTCTCAGCTCCCTTCCGGGAGGGTAAAATGCTGACTATCACGACCATCAAGTGATCCTGACCGACCCGGTGAATTACACACAGCCCCTGGAACTCACTGTTGGATCGTGACGGGATGACAGGGGTGTGAGAGCTCCAGCATAGGGGAGTGAAGGCGTGTAATGGACCCCATACCTTTTGCCCCGACCTGCCTTTCTGCCCTTCTCTCCTCCCTCTTACCTTCTCCCCTTTCTTCCGTACTTAACTTACCTACATCTCGCTCATACTCTTCCCTCTTCCTCTTGCCATCTCTCCTTTGTCCCTTTCTTCACATCTCCCTCCTATCACTCTGTCCCTTCCCTTTTCCCGTTATTCCCGTTCTTCCCCACCCTCCACCTCCCTCCAGTCACATCTCCCATGCACATTCTTCTCCAGCCTCTGCCTCCCTGCCATCTCTCTTCCCCTTCCCTTCTCCCTCTTCTTCCTATATCCCTTCCACACTTCTATCCCTCCTCCCAGGTCCTTTCATCATCATCCCTTCACCCCATCTCTTCTCCAACTTCCTTTCCCGTCCTTCCCTTCTCCTTCTATTCTCTCCCTTCCCTTCTCCCCATTCCATTCTCCCCTTTTCTTCCCATTCCATTCTCCCGTTTCTTCTCCGCATTCTCATCTCCCTTTTCTTCTTCCCTTCCCTTCTTTCTTTTTCTTTTCCCCTTTTCCGTATCCCCCTCAGCTTCTCCACTTTCTCCCCATCTTCCCCTCCTCCATCTCTCTTTTCCCTCCTTCTTTGATCCTTTCTTTTATTTATTTTTTTTCCTTTTCGAAAAGATATCTATGTCGGTAGGTAAGAACCCAAAGCGATATTACAAGTATGGACGGATTGTACAAAATGCATTTGATAACGAACAGTTGACCTGAAATATGTTAAAAACGGCATACATGAGCTCGTGAACTTTCCGAAATATGATTAAAACGGCTTACTTAAACCTATGAATATGTAAATAATGTGGCTGCCCTCTCTCTGACGCTGTAATACTTTTTCACAGACTGCTCTCTCATAAAGCAATAATCAGCCGACATGAAAGGGCGTGGAAATGTCTTTTTTTTTTTTTCGGGGGGGGGGCGTGTTGTTGTAAATACTGAAGTAGAGAATTTTTCATACACGAGAAAAACTCTTTAAATCGCTCTTCTGGAATCTAATCTAGCGGAGAACTAAAAAAAAAAAAAAACGCGGAATCTGTAAACCACATCGATTTCCTGAGAATGAGGGAAGGGCGAGTGGGGTGAGGGAAGGGGAGCAGAGAATGGTGAAAGACTGGGGATTGGGGGGAATGAGAGTGGGAGGAGGATATATATGTCACGCTGAGACGGCTACAGGACCGCTTAATTGGCACAGACGCTCTGCCTTGCCCTGCCCTGCTTTGTTCTGGACTGCCTTGTCCAGCTTCTTCACACCCAGTAGCGTCTAGCCGCTCGCCGTGCTCAGGTAAATGCGCGGGTCATGTTCGTCTTCGGAGCTGACGGTGAGATGATGCTGGCAGAAGCGAAGTCATGACGGAATTTTATATAATTATGGTGGTTTGAGGATGTCAGTAATTTAACAACCATTATTATTATTATTGTTACTCTTATTATTATTATTATTGTTATTATTATTATATTATTTGCATTACTATTTATTTATTTATTCATATTTCGTCTTTGTTAGGAGGAAAGTACGAAGCTGAAGTGTGCCACGTACTAAAAGGCATCAGCAACGGCACAAACAATAGCTCTTTATAATGCCAGGATCAGTACAAACTCGAGAGGGAGCTGTTATTTATTACTTCCGCTGAGGAGGTTATGTTTTCACCCCTGTTCATTTGTTTGTTGGTTGGTTGGTTGTTTCGTGAGCAAGATTACACAAAACCTACTGGACAGATTTCCACGAAACCTTGGTAGAAGAATGAGCCTTGGCCCAGAATAGACTCCATTAATTTTTGGTGCGGATCCGGATAAAGGTGCGGATCCACGATTTTTTTTTCTTTTTTTCACTTTCTTTAACA
>NC_137027.1:24901328-24913828 GCF_032717465.1 Coenobita brevimanus | reverse complement strand
TTTAACAATGTGCTTATTAATTAAATTTTCAAATATTTTACCAAGAGAAAAAGTGACAGCTATTGGTCTGTAATCAGAGGGGTCAGAGGAACTTCCTTTCTTCGGAATTGGGTGGATATTGGCTTCTTTCTACGAATTTGGGAATAAAGAAGTACGTATGCATAGTCTGAATAATTTAGCTGGAACAGGGGCAAGTTCAGAGGAACACTTTTTCAAAACAATTGGCGGAATTCCATCTGGGCCTGGAGCTTTGTTGGTAGGTAAATTGTCTAGGATGAATTTAACGTATCTTGTCTGTGTTTTAAGTGGGGCAATTTCGAGAGAGTCGAGTTCTAGTACTGGGACACTCTGGCTGGTATCGTCTAGGATAGAGTTTCTGGCAAATGTACTGGCAAAAATATCTGCTTTCCCACGCGGGTCATTTGTAATGTTGCCATCTGAAGATTTTAGTGGGGGAATGGAAGATGACTTGTTAAAGTTAAATATAAAATTTTAGCTGCTACGCAGAGGGATGAAGATGAAGATGGTACCGACTCATGACTACAACAGAAAATTCTTAGACTGCAAGTAAAAGGGGAAGTTATTTTAAAATATAACTCACCGGAATCTTTAGTGGATCATGTTTAGCAGCAAGAAGCATTGCTATGGTATAGTTGCAAGAGGGAGGGACAGGATAGCAACACAGGATAAACGAATATCCTTATGATAAACGAGAGAGAGAGAGAGAGAGAGAGAGAGAGAGAGAATATAATGCTGGAGTCTCCAAGAAAGGGAAGAGGTGGCGGGGGGGAGGGGTGTTAGGACCAGTGGGTTAATGAAGCAAGTTTTTGTAACACTGATTATAAAATAGTTTTCTTCCAATACCTTATTCACTTACGGTTATATTTGGCCGAAACCAGACAACGCTTAGGGTTAGCGGACGAAGATCAGGTAAATCGTTTCGTTTCGTTTCGTTTTTAAAGGCTCCAACATGCTTGCATGTGTTGGCCTTGGTCACCTAATGGCGGCTCTCCACGCTGCACGATCCATTGCAGCCTCCCTGTTCAGTCCCTTAACCCTAAGGTCATACTTAATGACCTCGTCCCATGTCTTTCTCGGTCTACCCCTCATAACCCCACCCCCAATATTAACACTTCTCACCTTCCTCACCCAATTATCATCCCCCATCCTCTCCACATGTCCAAACCACCTCAATCTACCTCTCCTCATCACAACACCAATATACTCCAGTCCCATCCTACCTCTCAACTCTTCCATTGTAAACCCAGCCCCTCCAGGCCTTGGATGCAGGGACGCACTGCACATCCACCTAATCATTGTCATTTCTGTACGTCTGAGCCGGCGAATGTCTTCCTCCATCACTGCCCAGGTCTCACTGCCATACAGCATTACACTCCTAACACATGCTGCATACAAAGACCCCTTAGCACGTAGGGAGAGCCCTCTCAATGTCAGGAGAGGCAAGAGCTCCCTGAACTTCTTCCAACCACTTCTCACCCTAGCCACAGAGCTAGCTCCAGCCCCACCTCCAGCACACAACATGTCTCCCAGATAACAAAACTCTTCCACACACTCAAGAGATTCACCAGCAAGTTCAATCCTTTCACGTCTGACGATCTCCACCTGCTCACCCCGGCACGCTGTACACATAAAATCAGCATTATCTCGCAGTCTACCTCTGATACCACTACATCTCTTATGCACCCATTTATCACACACACCGCACAAGATAGAATTACTTTCCACGCCCTTGTGGCAAACTGCACATGGCCACTCTCCCTCGTCTTTGACAGTACCGCCACCAACCCTAGATATCATCACTTTTGTTTTATCTGCATTTACCCTTAAACCCTTTTGCCCCATACCATCTCTCCACTTCCTAAACCTTTCCTCCGCCTCCCTTTAATTCTCTGCAATCAACACCAAATCATCAGCATACAACAACTTCCACGGGAGTCCGTTTCTAAAGTCACGTGAAAGGGCTTCAAGTACCATGAGAAACAACATGGGACTCAAGACTGACCCCTGATGCACACCAACATTCACGGAAAACTCATCACTCAAATCTCCATTCACTCTTACCTGGGTGTGAGCACCCACATACATGGCCATAACCACCCTAACCAGCCACTCCTCCAAGCCAAGCTTTCTCATTGCTCACTTCACCATCTCTCTAGGGACTCTGTCAAAGGCCTTTTCCAAATCAACAAAAACAAAATAAAGATCTCTTCTCCTACCAATATATTTTTCCTGAAACTGTCGAACAATGAATATGGCATCAGTGGTCCCCCTACCTGGCATAAACCCAAACTGCATCTCATCAATATTCACTCTTTCTCTAATCATACCTTCTAAAACTCTCTCCATTACCTTCATTATCTGATCTAAAAGCTTTATACCTCTATAATTTCCTCTTTTCCAGGGCATCACCCTTCCCTTTATACACATTTACAATTACACTCTTCAGCCAATCATCTGGGACTAACAATATATCAAAGAAACTCGCCTAGATTTAGCAGCTGATCCAAAAGCATGAGAAAATGGTCAGTGATAAACAGATTGTGAATTATCCTTATAAGCTGCAGGCCTGACATCACTCACACCTTTACACATATATTTTGATGATATGGGAAAGTGTGATGAGAGACTGACCAGGAGAGTATATGTAACTGAGGTGGCTGTTAGGAGGAGAAGGAGAGGAGGAAACCGAAACTAAGGTGGAGAGATAAGGTGTGAGAATACGTAAGCAAGCAAGGAAGATGGGTTGTGGTCGGTAGGGTATATGCAGTGGATATTAGGACAGAAATAGCTGGAATATCAGACGGTAAGTATGAGATAAACAGTTAGATAGATAGAAATTTCATTTATTTGAGTTTCCTTCTGCTTCCGTCCTGGGGGTCATTTTGTCGAAGCCACCCCATCCAGGACGCGACAGATAAGTCAATAAACTTATAGACAGACAGACATTACACTGACGTCTGGTGGTCCGTTTTTTACTACCCCTTATAGGATGCGGCGGTAGGTAATAGACAGGCACTTTTTTTTTTTTTTTTTAGATTTACGCCGTGTCCCCTTTTCTCGATAAGGGCAAAGGCGTTGCCCCTGGGTAGAGGACTTAGGTTTGGAGCGTGTAGCTCTTTATGGCCGGATGCCCTTGCTAATGTCTACCAATGACCCTTGCGTGGACTTTAACCTCCGACCTTTCGGCCAGAGCGGAGCGCTCTAACCCACTGAGCCACGGCACGTAGAAATGAATAAATAATAATAGGTAAATAAATGCAAAACAAAATAAATGAATAAAACTGATAGATAATAGACAGATAGATCACAAGCAGATAGTTAGATAGACAAACAGGCATTACATTAGCTTAGTCACAACGACTCATAGCATCACTGGTAAAAGTGCTTCCTGTCACCTCACGAGCTCATTTCCACAACAGAGTTCACCTTAATTAAAAACTGTGACCCATTTCTGCACAGATGGGGTCAGTGATGCCACAGAGCTGAAGGTACAGTGACCTGGTTTGACGTCTGACATAAAGCTCGACTGATTAAATGGTGGTGGTGGTGGCGATTGCGGTAAAGGTGGTGATTAGGGCTTGCAACAGATTTGTGGATATGATAATGATGATGATGATGATGATGATGACAATGGTGGTGGTGGATATTTAGTCAGTGATAGTGACCAGGATCAGATACTTAATGATGATGATAGAGGGGGAGGAGGAGGACGATGATGATTGGTGGTGGTGACAGGTGAAAATATTGATGATGATTTTGCAGATGAAACTTTAGATAGACTATTGATGATGATGGTGATAATGACGATTGATACAGTAGCCAGAACTGACATTTGACCTCAACCCATTGGATAATTAAAGGGAAATGAGGGTGAGGTGAGTCATTAGATGAAAATGAGATGATTAATATACCTTTTTTTCCGCTCCCTTCCCACCCCACCTTATTAGTTAGAGGTTGGGTTATGATAATGATGATGATGATGGTACTCAGTGATAAATGTCATGTTGATGGTAAAGTTAAAAATGATTAATGATGGTGTTAATGATGCTAGTAAAGAATGCCATTTCGTTGAAAGTAATAGAAATTTTGTTGCTGATGGTAATGATGAACAATGATGTTAATGATTTGATATTTGCCCCTCAGTCTACAATGACCAGGACTCACATTTGACCTGACCTCACAAATTAATCAGATGGAAAGATGAGATCGGTCATTTTGCTGGTGTTTCGAAATTCAGAGTGGCTTGTTGTGTGTAACTAAGGGGATTTGGTCTGTGGATTTAACCCCTTAACTGCGAGGTGTCACTTTCGTGATGCTCGGGCGCAATTAATCATACCGCGGGGCGTCACTTTTGTGATTCTGTGTTATTTTAAATTTTCCCGGCTTACAAGTGGTGGCTTGTATCATCTATCAGTACTGCCAATGTCCAACAGTAGTCAGCACTCCAAATCTCATCTGTACTCCCATCCATTGTTGACAATTTAGCCATTTTTCCCCATTCCTGACTCCCCTCCCTACCTCCCTTCCATTACCCTGTCCTCTCTCCTCCCTGGCCGCGCTGCACTAAAGCAAATTTCCCCCGGAATTATCCACTGATTTCATCCATTGAAATAAGCCCTATGCCCTATTCTTATACAAAATAATATATACCAAAAAGAAATAAGGTAAGTGATAGTGCTATACACCTTGATTTAGCCAATTTTCACCTGCCAACACCTCAAGCGCATGCGTTCGCTAATTTCCCACGGAAATTTCCCCTTTGAAATATGCCGTATAATCTATTTGCATAAAAAATATATATATAAGAAAGGAATGGAGAAGCCAAAGTGACATTTACATTCACCTGGAACTACCTACTTTTTTCTGTACTTTTGAGATTTCCTACTAATCTTTTTTAGCATGTACTGCTACTGTCCACCAATAGTCAGCACTCCTAATCTCATCTGTACTCCTATCCATTGTTGACAATTTAGCCATTTTCCCCCGTTCTTGACTCCCCTCCCTACCTCTCCTCCAGTGCCTTCTCACCCCTCCCTACCTCACCTCCTTTACCCTTTCGTATCGCCTGCCCTGCCGCTCTGTGCTAAAGCAAATCTCCCCCGGATTTTTCCACTGATTTCATCCATTGAAATAAGCTCTATGCCCTATACTGATACAAAATAATATATACCAAAAAGAAATAAGGTAAGTGATAGTGGTATACACCTGGAATTGGCTAATTATCACCTGACAACACCTCACATGCACTCGTTCGCTAAATTCCCACGGTAATTTCCCCTTTGAATTATGCCTTGTAATCTATTTCCGTAATAAAAATATATATAAGAAATGAAGGGAGAAGCTTAAGTGACATTTACATTCACCTGGAACTACCTATTTCTTTATGTATTACCGAGATTTCCTACCAGTAATTTCTTAGTATGTAAGTTAACAGCTGTCAGCCCCATTGTCACTGTCAACCCTTGCCTTCTCAGATAAGCCGCGCCATTCAGTTCCTTGTCCTCCTCTATGTTCAAACCATGTTGCACTCGTGCCCCGCCATATCCGCCGCTTCTGCACCCATTGCAAAGGGCCCCGTGACCTCTACCCCCAGAAAAACTCATGTGGGAAGCAGGAAAGGACTAAGTGACTCTGTAGTGGAACGTGAACTAGCCGAATTATCAATGATAATGATGGATAGTAACTATGATCCTTCGGGTGATTCGTGTAATGAGCCGGGTGAGGAAATCGTACCAGATACTCCAAGTACGAGTTCTTCAGTGTTCCAAGTTATCCGAAGCTCCAAAGGAAAGGAGCCCTTAGTGCAGCAAGGGAAGGAATTTGGGACGAGAGTGAAAAGGCAGCGGGTTAGCCGGAACAATGGCCCCGCATGACCCAGCCCGCTATGAGTCCCAAGGTGAATCACCTCCCCATTCCCCAAGTCCCACTTCACTCATTTCTTCCTCTTCTTCTGCTGAATTTTCTCCCGGAGTCTTCGTCGTTGGAGTCTCCACCAGCATCAACAGTGATGGCAGGCTGTAGAGGAAAAGGTAAATCCCTGACCTGTAAAAGTAGAGTTGCCAGTAGAGTAAGGGCTGCTAGTGCTATACGGCAACCCAGGGTCAGTGCAAGTGACCTTGAACCAGATAAATCTGCCTCACAGCCACCCTCCACCCTCACCCACCCTACACCGCCATGACAGGGAATCCTGGACGCCTTCGTGTGGACGGAAGGGTCCGATTTTGTCCCAGAACATCTTGATTTCAATGACCTCAGGGATACAGCCTGCCTTCATTCTTGACGAGGATGCTGAGTGTGTTGACTTCCTTTTGGCCTTCCTCGATAATGAAGTCATGCACCACATATGTGATGAGACCAACAGGTATGAATCACAACGTGCTGCAAGTGGTAGAGGTGCAGCCAAGATGCAACAGTGGTCCATGCTGGGAGTGCAGGAGCTGTATGTGTTCTTCGCCCTCATGTTACTCATGCCACACGCAAAGAAGCATGAGTTGGAAGAATACTGGTCCATGGACCCCTTACTACCCTCACCCACCTTCAATAAGTACATGGCCAGAGATCGCTTCCAGAACATCATGGGAAACCTGCACTTTGCCAACAACGATGTACCTTCCCAAACCGACCCACTCTGGAAGATCCGGGAGATTCTGAGCAGAATGAAGGATAAGTTTATGACATTCTTCCACCCCTTTCAGAAGGTTGTCATTGACGAATCCTTGGTTTTGTTCAGAGGATGTCTTAAGTTTGTGCAGTACATTCCTAGCAAACGCCATCACTTTGGAATCAAGTTTTGTACTGTGCGACTGTAAGACGAGGTACATCTTTGACTTCGTCATTTATTCAGCCAGCACTGTCGATCTTGATAAAACACACACCCTTGGCTTCTCAGGCTATGTAGTGAAAGTGCTCCCTGAAAGGTATTTTGGTGGGAATCATGTGCTGTATACAGACAACTATTATACAGCACCGAAACTTGCCAAATACCTTTCAGAGCACGGCATCGGCTCCTGCGGCACTGTCAAGAGTAATCATGCCCACTTCCCTAAATTCCCAGAGGCAGGAACCTCGCAGCGAGGAGACATGCACCTACGCAAGTCTGAGAAGATGCTGGCAATACGGTGGCATGACAAGAGGGTCGTGCACATGCTCACAATCGTACACAAGGGGGAACTGAAAGACAGTGGGAAGGTAGACCGTAGGACAGGCGAACCTGTGAGGAAACCTGATGCTGTCTTAGACTACAGTATCAACATGCGGCTGGTGGACAAGTCCGACATGATGATTGAAGAGATCGACTGCCTCAGGAAGAATACTAGGTGGTGCAGGAAAGTTTTTCTGCATCTCATAGACATGACGATGCTGAACGCCTTCATCCTGTACAAGATGAAGGTCAAGCCACCCAAGTCCTTCTCCCTGAGGTTGTTCGCCAGGACTTGTGTTCAGCAGCTGCTTGAAAGATATGGTAAGGTGACAGCAGCAGCTCCAAGGCACCATGCAGTAAGACTTCCTGACAGACTTGAGCAGAGGGTGTACATGGATCGGCACAGACTGGTGCAAATGCCTGCCACAACCAAGAGGAAGGCTGCGATCCACAGGTGCCAGGTGTGTGCAAATACCACCCGATGCACATCTGAGCACAAATGCACCTCTTGGCGGTTCCCCTCTGCGTTACCTGCTTCTTTGATTACCACAGCCAGAAGCAGTTCTAAAACTGCAAGTGGGAAATGAAAATAATGTGTAAATAATGTGTAAATAATGTTATAACAGTGAAAGTGAATCCGTGGCTCTTTGCGTATTTTACTGAATGAAAAATTGAATGACTTCAGTGACAATATACTAATACTACCGAAGGAAACTTATGGATAAAGACTGCAGATATATATAAGTGTTATATAATAATAGGAACATAAAGGGTGAGTGTTTGTTTGATAAATGACAGAATACCAGCGGCGAACTAGCACAAGTGGGAAGGTCATACGCGCTCGTAATTTTCATTGCTTTCACAGTGTTTTTTTTTTTGGGGAGGTATGGATTCCAAAACCAGTTCATAATCATAGAATAGTGTTTCTAGTGATAATATCTGGCTGCGGGTAATGATATTACTGGTTGTCGGGAAGTGTAAAGTAGAGACTTCGTTACCCAACTTCAGAGGTCTCCACAAGTCCTACGGTACTAGGTGAAAGCTCAACAAATATCCCAGGAGAAAGCTGAAGGTATGTGCCATAAGCATATTTAATTTTAATATTCTAGGACTAATAACTGATTTTGGCAAATATTTTTTGAGAGTCTGTCGGAGCCCGACTATGCCCACGGGACACCAAGACAGCAAAACAAGCCCGTGGTTAAGGGGTTAATAGAGATGATGATGATGTTAATGAGTATGATTATAATGATGGTCACGAAGGCTTGAAGTAGACAATGATGATGATGATGATGATGATGATGAAGGCTTGAAGTAGATAATGGTGATATAAGTGATATCGATGATGGTGTTGACGAAAGAAATTTTTATGGTAAAGAACTTGAGGGGTTGTCGTGTTTTATGTTAATTAGTACCATAGGTTAAAGGTTTAGGTCACAGGGCAAGGATTAAGTTGACCTTGCCCTGTGACCTTGATATTCAATCTATTGATGCAAAAAAAGTAGTTAAATTTAGTTAAAATAAGATAAAAATTGTTCGAAGTATCTCATGATCGGAACTATTTTCATATCAGTTTCGTCGGTGAGATATCTCTTAATTTTTATCCGATTTTAACCAAATCTGGTGGAAGGATTGAAGGTCAGCCCATGATGAAACGTGTTATTTAGAGTATGGATATATCTTAAAACATGGCGATCATTATAGTGGTGATTTTTTAGTGGAAACACTACTGAGACTAATTCATATGAAGATATTAATACTGATAGTATATTTTGTTTTGTCAAAAATATTTGCAAAATAATATCTTTTGCTGTATATTATTTAAATAATTTTCATTTGATAGGATATTAACGGGCAGTATACATAAACGAGCAAATGAGAAAGAGTACGATGGATCCTACAAATCTCATTGGAAATGGCTCTAAGAAATTGTTAGTGTTTTTTCACAACTTGGAATTTGTTTGTACTTCATATCCTCTGGTTCACTTCGCACACCTCACTTTCTTTTTCTTTTTTTTTCCTCCTTTTTATAAAGTAAGCATGGAGCTTGTAGAGAGAGGGACTGCTTAGGACCTGTTGGTGAGTCTGGATTTTCGTATTGATTATTGTTCTTTTCTGAATTGTTTGCCCTCTGTCCTTCGCCGTGCTTGTGATCACTAGTGTAGCTCTTCTCTTTTTATAACTTTATGCAATAAACCTTGTAACCCGAGAGTGCTGTAATTCACCTCGTTGACAGTACATCTCACTACTTAATTCTGGCTGAGCTTAACGACCTATAATCAAGTGTCCTATCTCACTACAAGTACCTAAAGCTACGCTATCGAGATTGGTGGCCAGATAACCTTCTCTGTATAATTACACCCCTCGGCTATGTCTACTTACATTGGTGGCAGCTTGAGATGAGTTAGCAAGAATTTTTAGAAATAGAAGAAAAGTGACGTTTTTCGAAAACTCAGACTTAAATTTATACACAGTGGATGGTAAAGAAATACCAGTTATTGGTATGATTGACTTAAACATGAATTTCACAGAGACCACAAAATCATTCACTACCACCTTTCACGGAGTAGAAATATTATCATTTAGAGGAGAAATGCTGCTTGGGCCTAACACAGTGATAACACAAAATATAATATTGATGCCACATTTCACTGCAATTCATTATGACAGCGAATTTATTGAGGAAATTTCATCTCCTGATTATACAATCATCAATTATAGGAAAAACTAGCGTCACAAGAACGATTACACACAAAACCAATATGGGGGAGTCCGACGTACAACTTCTCAAAGAAAATGGGCGCGTAGACCAGCTGCCACAGCCCAAACCTCACTCCCCCTCACTCACAGTGCAAACGTGACTCACACTTACCCAGCAAGCATTAATTATGATATAAATTAACCACCAAAATCATTCATGCAAGTTACGATTAAGAGTAAATTGAGAAATAGTAATGTTATTGCATTAGAAGAGACGGTTAGAATAAATGGCCTTTTGATAGAGAGCGCCCTCTGCTGGATGAATGACAAGGGTAAGACGAATGTCATTTTAGCTAACACCATGAATGTAGATGTAAAGATTAAGAAAGGAACCTGTATTTGTAGGTTAGAAATTTGCCCAGCTCCGACAAGCGAAGTGACAGTAGCAGGGGCGTCGAGCAGAGTAAACTCGTCAGACAGAGTGCATAAAGGAGAATTTGATTCACTCAGGTCAATTCAACGTAGAAAAAGATCTCTTAGATCTATTAATGAAACACAGACAAACGGTAGCATTACCTGGAGAACAGATAGGGTGTACTAACCTGATTACACACAAGATTAACCTCCGGACACACCACCAGTATATATACCAGCTTACAGGGTCGCGCATTCACAACGCACCCTGGCAAATCAGTATGCTAAGGAAATGTTAAAACTACATACTATTGAACCATCTGTTTCCCCGTGGAATGCCCAAATATTCTTCGTCCCCAAACGAAACGGAGAAATGCGTGCGGTAGTAGATTACCGTAAATTAAATCAGCACACAATCCCTGACCGGTTTCCTATGCCATTGTTAAGTGACGTCTTACAAATTACTGGATCAGAAAATAATGTATTTTCCACAATCGATTTGCTCAATGGCTATTACCAAATTAGCCTCGAGCAAGAATCACGCAAATACACTGCTTTCTCCACAAATACAGGACACTACCAATACAAACGAATGCCTATGGGGTTGAGAAGAGAACCAGGCACTTTCCAAAGACTGATGAATTACATATTGTCTGGAATGCTGGGGAAAGGAGTATTTGTCTATCTAGATTATATTATTATAGCTATTCCAAGTATAGACGAACATCTACAGAAACTAGACCAGCTCCTATAAAAGCTTGCTGATGCTGGCTTAAAAATCAAGCTTTCCAAATGCAAATTTTGCTTTAAGGAAATAAAATTCTTAGGCCATAGATTAGATGCCCAAGGTATTCACACGTCTGAGGACAAAATACAGGCGGTAAGGAATTTCCCAGACCCACAAATACAGATGAAGTAAGACAGTTTGGGGGGCTAGCGGGTTATTACCACTTCTTTATTAACCATTTCTCTCATATTGCACAACCGCTATTCATTCTACTAAAAAAAGGATGCTGTATTCCAGTGGGAAGAGGAACAAAAATTAGCATTTCATGAATTAAAAGATAAACTTACATGCGCACCATGCCTTGCCTATCCTAATTTAACAAAACCATTCATAATTTGCATGGATGCTTCCCTCAAAGGTTTGGGTGCTGTATTGATGCAAGAGGATAAACGAGGAAAATACCAACCCATTGCCTTTGCCAGTACACAAATAGAAGAACCAGAGAAAAATTACTGTACGAAGACTTAGAAGCCCTAGCAGTAGTATTTGCTCTACAGAAATTACGTGACCTCGTGTACGGATACGAAATTCACCTATACACAGACCACAAGCCTCTTCCGGGCATGTTCCAAGAAAAACTCCTCTCTGGGAGGAGAGCACGAAACCCGTTAGCCAATGTTGCTACAATAAGTCCACAGGAATCACTCTCCAACAATGATAAAACGATCCTTTCAAATCAAGAAATTTCACAGGCACAAAGACAGGACCTAGTCAGGTCTAAAGTAATATGTCATCTCGAGTCAGGCGATGATGTACCATTACCCAAGTTACAGGTACCACTTGAACAATTCACAGTGGTAAACAATGCCTTATATAGGGTAAATCCAGGACAACCAAATCATAGAAAAAATAATAGGCAGTTACCCGGTAGTTATTCCTAGTACCATGATACCTCACATTGTAAGGGTAATACACGATAGTCCACATGCAGGGCATCCTGGCAAGGACAGGGCAGTCAGACAGGCCCAGAAGTCATATTACTGGTCAACGTTACACAGAGACGTACATAAGCACATAGACAGATGCGAGTCATGTCACCTACACCTATAGGACAATATCCTGTACCTAGACAACCGTGGGACACTGTCGCAGTTGATTTACTTAAATTACCCTTAACTACCAATCACAATCAATATCTTTTTGTTGCAATTGATCACTTCTCACGATTTGTGATCTTTGTTCCAATTAAGGATAAAATAGCAGAAACAGTCACACGGGTATTCATTGACAGTGTGATCTGTAGGTTCACCACACCAAATGTGCTAATAAGCGACAATGGTGGTGAATGTAACTCTGAAATTTTACCAGAAATATGTAAACAATACAATATATAAAGAAAGTTAATATCTCGGCCTACCATCCAGCTTCCAATGGATTGGTGGAAAGGCAGAATAAAAAATATTACTACGGCACATTTTCTCGATGAAAATTACTCAA
>NC_137027.1:24738913-24901228 GCF_032717465.1 Coenobita brevimanus | reverse complement strand
TGGAAAATCTGGACCAAGTTAGAGGAAAAACAGCATAGGCCTAGTTCCATACGATTTGATTCAGTTAATCTGTCCCTAAGAAGACAGGTTTGTAAAAGCTAAATCTAATCTCTTCAAGTGGAAAAAGTCTCTCCCAAGTTGAAAATAAATGTTGGAAGGATGTATGGTAATGAAGACGTTAATTTTTGGCCAAATTTAGCTGCTGCATTTCTATAAGTCTCTCCTAAGCTGCGTGTGAGTCCCTGCAACCTTTTTTTTCTGATGGAACTGACCTACTCCTAAAGCATGAATATTTTGTCGCGGTTGCATGATATTTGATGAGTCTTCTTTGTTAGGTATGAATGAGTGTCCTTAGTGAATGATTAAGTCACCCCTCCAGTTTGGCTACATTTAGCTAGCAACTGGGCTGAAAGGAGTTAAGGATCTTTGTCAGGTTGGAGTAAACGCGCTACATCAATCTATCTATCTCTCTATCTATTGCCAGACGCCATAATCCCGTACGGGGTGGCCATTTGACTCTGAGTTATTTGTTTTACAGGAGGGGCACTAACCCTCCACCAACCCACTTGACACGTAGGGACCACGTATGGTTTGGTTATATGGTTACCACCCAGCGTTGTAAATGGTTTCTTGGCTTACAGGAAACCATTTGCCTTGTCACTCAATGTAAAGCCACCTGTAACGGAAAGAAAAGCATTAAGTAGTGACAGGAAAGATGGGAGAAATAGGAGGAGAGGAGGGCAGGCACAGAAAAAGAATGATAAATGCTAAGGAAGAAGTAGGCAGCACTACATCAAGTGAGTGTATGATGGTCGCCACCACCTACCCATCGAAATGAAGAGGTTGATGAGCACGCCTCTTTTTCTAAAACCTTTTCATTATAATAATGTCTCGTGTTCTAAGATCTTTTAATTACTTCGCGCCTTTATTATAAACAAAGAAAGAAAAAATAAAAATGAGGCCCTAAAGACTCGGCCATAATATCTCTGAGGCAGACTTTGATGCGATCTTGGCAGTAAATTGAATAAGGCACTTAATTAACAACGCCCTGCAGCCCACCAAGAGACGCGGTGGCCGGCATGCTGCAAGCGTTGTCATGGTGACGGTAAAGGCAGGTGAAGACAGGGTAAAAAAGGAAGAGAGGTAGGAAGGTGTAAAGAAGGGAAAAGGGAAGTAGATTCTCTCTCTCTCTCTCTCTCTCTCTCTCTCTCTCTCTCTCTCTCTCTCTCTCACCACACTCGAACGAACACGAAAGCAGAAGTAACATTAGATCCTCACACTTCAGAAAATCGTGTTCTCAGGGCAATGTAAGAGGAAGCACTAAAAGTAAGGAGAATTGAGGTGGGTTGGCGTAGTGAGAGAGAGAGAGAGAGAGAGAGAGAGAGAGAGAGAGAGAGACAGACAGACAGACAGACAAACAGAGACAGAGACAGAGACAGACAAAGACAGAGAGAGGCGCGTACACACACACACACACACACACACACACACACACACACACACACACACACACACACAGGCAATTGCAGTAAGTCAAGGCGACAGTTCCGTAATCAAATAACATTATTAAATATTTTCACTACGACGCCCTCCCTTTATTTCTTTACTACAGCGCAGGAGAGGAACGCCTTCACGTGGTGGCACCGATCTAGCCGAACGGTGGAGCTACCTGGGTATATAAATGTCCCTCACCTTTCTCCCCATCCCCCAAAAGCATGGTGGTGGACTGCAGGAGGAGGGCAGCTTCAGTCTGCAGTCCACCGGGTTCACATGCCATGCCAGCGTGAAATTGGTGAACTGCTGGCTTACCTTGCTCCTCTCCTGCAGCCCACCATCCTCGTTTCGGGGGATAAACAAGTAGTTGATAGACGTTTGGATGAACAGGCAGTGTATCCGCCCAGTTACCGTATATCAGTGCCACCATCAGAAGGCGTCCCTCTCCGGCTCCAGTGAAAGGGTTGATTAAGGCTACTTTCAACCCCTCCAGTTTAAAGTTCACTTAAGCTTTAAGAAAATCGTCTTACTGTAGCATGTACTAAACACACACACACACACACACACACACACACACACACACACACACACACGTGGGTCTCAGCCGTGAAATGTCAGAAACCTGCTGGCTGGAAACGGACCCCATCTTTGAATACAGCTCCCGCCAAGCGCTTTGGAAAACATTAAGTAAAAAACTCAGTTAATTTTTCGCCTCTAAGCTTATTTTTTTCATGTTTAAAAATGACTACATCTACACCTTTATCTACTTTTCCCTTAACTTGGACTAAAATTACCATCTCTCCATTCTTAATGCAGAGCTGTAAGAGGAGATTAACTAAAGACCATGATGTCAGCCACAAAGAAGTGCAATGGCTAGAATGTAAACACGTAATATCTTCATATTTGCACCAGCTACGTGCCATAAGATGCATACAGACATAGATCTACGCAAAAACAATTCTCAACGTTTTCGCGAATTCAGTTTTTAAGTCCCACTGTATACTATTTAAACTTTAACTTGGCCTGAATTTGACTTCTGCCCAGCATAAGTTGCGAGTCATAACAAGGGATTACTCTACACACACACACATACACACACACACACACACACACACACACACACACACACACACACACACACTCTGACACTGGGGGTGTCATAAAAAGACTTTGTAGTTACTTGTAGAGAAGTTATATATATTAGACTTGTGGACGAGCGGTTGTTAAACTTGAGTAGCTTTGTAAGTAGATAATCTTCTTTCCCATTTGTCATTCAATGACAAGGACAGGTAAAGAATAGTATGGGACTATTTTTATTTGTCTTGGAAATATTAACAAGTCTCTCACACAGAGCGAAGTATAAAGTAGAGTCCCGCTAGCTATCTCCCTATCTCTCCCTCTCTCTCTCTTCCAAGTTGCTAAGCCTTTCCTCCCACTCCCTGCCGCTTCTATGGCCTCTCTCCTTCTGAGCTCTCTTTCCTAAATTCTGGTGAAACAGAAGTCGTGTCACGTGTGTTCACTGTGGTTGGAAAGTTCAAGAAGCCTGTGTGTGAGTATGTGTGTATGTGTGTGTATGGTCAACAAGGCTTTGTTCACCTGGTGTATTGCTGACAACTAACTGCATCATCTTCTGACTGGCTACTTCCTAGTTTGTCATCAGCTTTTCCTCAGTGTAACTTGCAAGTTCATTCCCCATTCCCAGGCTCGCATAGAGCTGTCTATCTGTCTATTTATCTATCTATTTATCTATTTGTCTATTATGATTTGTAATTATAATATGGACTCATAACATATGCTCGGCCGCGCAGCTGAAGGTCCTCCGACAGCAATTATCATTGACATATGCTAATCTATTAGTACATAATATTGATTATAATATTGTATACATATAATATTTATGGTAAATAGTGATTATTCAGTAATATTACATTTCAAACAAGTTGTATACATATTTGAATAAATGCATTAAAAGTAAATTACTTAACTGTAATACAGTATGTACTTGGGTTATTGTAGTGAAATGCATACATGCAAGAAAGAAAAAAAAATTGTTTAAAATTAAGATTATGGTAAGAGTTATTAATATTTCATTTAAAGATAATGATACTGCTATGCCATACATGGGTCATTCTTCTTTGTATTTTTCTTTTCTTTTTATATATATATAACTAATACTATATACAAAATATGTACACTTCATTCAGGGGGGTTAACTTGGATGTTAACTCTCCCCCCACTAAATACTGACTCCAAATTTGCAATTCTTGCATGCATTCTGTGCATTGCGAACAGCAGTACTGCAAATACAATGCAGAAGATTATAAAGACAGTAGGTGCTGGGCTATACACATAATATGGGTTGAACATACTCGAACTCAAATCTTCCCAGGGCTTCATTGTTTCATTGATCAGTTGCATAGTTTCAAACTTAGGTGAAGTCAACTTAATACTTGTGCTCATGTTTAAGTCCATATCAGGCAGTGGGTGGAAATATTTGTGTGTATGATTGAGAATGGCGTAGTGATTGATGGTGGATAAAGTAGACATGGCTGGTGTAAATACCGCACAGTAGTCTGGTGCTATGAATAATCCTGTTGCAGATGTATGAGATGGTGGTATATCTGGACAGACTATGTAAACTGATGTGTTATGAGGGAAATAAAAAAAACTGTGAGTGTCCAATGCGTTGATGGTGTACAAGTTTATCTGGAGCAAAAGTGAAGTTGCAATGATGATGAATATTGTCATTTCTGATGATAGCCATTTCACAAGGGACTGTATTAGTAGGCTGAAACGTGAAAATGTACGCAGGACAAAGATGAACAGCATGTAAGCATGTGCGGCACTTTCGTTCAATCGTTGATTCACTTGCGAAAGTGACAGTGTCCCGTCTCTTGGAGACCATGATGAGTTCGGTGTCTGTGTTGATGTTGATGATGACCAAAGTGTTGTTATTTTTATAGGGGAAGGGGTGTATTTGGTATACGGTGAACAGGTCTTCAGTTATGAATGGTACATGAACTACTACTGATGTTGGTGTTAGTGTTGCTTCAAAATATGGATAATATTGCATGAATTCTCTACTGCGGAACAACGGCTTCAATTTATGTTTATGTATGCCTTGACTAACTATCTGACGTAGCTTATGAACTGGGAGTAAGTCAATTGTGATCTTGCCATCACCAGCATTCGAAATTCCTTGCATAAGCGCCCTGAAACGATCTCTAGTGTTCTCTAATTGTAGTAGAATCGTGTCAATATGTTCTGTGATGATGGAGAAGTGTTGGAAAAGTGTAATGTTTCCCTCCATTTCATTTATTTTATCTACACTCTCGAGAGCTATGTTTTCTGCTTTTTTCAGATTTTTCACAATTGTCTTCATTGCTGAGTTCTGTCCTGTGATGAATTTATCTTGGTATGTTAGTACCTGAGGTATCTTATTAAATTTGTTGTTTTTTTCTTTAAGGTCATCCTCTGTAGCCAATCCAAAGATGTTCCCATGAACTGCGCCACCCAGGTCGAACAAACCGCGCTTTTGGCGAGTACGTGTGATGTTGTTCCTGTCGCTCAGAACCTCCGTTCCATAAGATGGGAGATCTTGGATCATGATGAGCATAGTTGACTTTGCCTGTTCTATTTTCCATTTCGCTAACTTTACCATTTCATTCACTTCGTTGGTGTTATGTGCTTGTGAAACATACCTTCCTATCATGAAGTCCAGAGTTCGCATTGGCGTCGCAAGTCTGTCTAGATAAGTAGGTAATTCATACAAGTAATCTAGACTTATTTCAGTACCCATGACGTCCTTAACGATTGTAGTCGTGGCCGTTGGAGCTATGAGGCATCATTGTTGTACTATGTGTTGGGGGTCTAAGTGCGCATATCCTCTTGCTATGTAGAGGAGAATCCATAGCATAAGTTCCTTCATCGTAACCTACCGAGAAAAAAAAAAAATCTATTATTTTCCTAATATGGTCATGCTGTGGTCCTTGCCACTTGAAAGTGACTTAATTAAAACTTTGTTTGCTTTTATGTTAATTACTCTGTATGGGCCCTCAAATTTTGGGGATAATTTATTGTCTCTCGTATGAATGATACCGTAAACAATGTCTCCTAAGCTGATAGGTGAATCTTTTGCCTTCTTGTTAAATACCTCCGTCATTTCTTCCTTGGACATCGTTAATTGTTTTTTTACTCTTTTGTGAATGTCCTGGAATTCACGTAAACGGAGTTTAGAGTAATCATCGTAATTGTATATAGCCTTGCTGTCACCTTCTAGGAGCTCATATGGTAATTTTTTTATCTGTGCCATATGTAATGAAATGAGGTGTGTCACCTATGGATTTATTTGTAGATCCATTAACTGAGGCTTCTACTCTGGGAATCCAATCATCCCAGCTTGCATAATTTTCAATGAGAATGTGTCATAGCACATCTAATACTTTTTTATTTTGTCTCTCTACCAACCCATTCGATGCTGGGTGATAGGCTAAAACGTTAATCTTTTTGATGTTGTATTGTTTACATATTTCTTGTAAGATCTCAGAATTAAATTCTCCTCCATTATCACTTATTAGTACCTTTGGGGTAGTAAAGCGACATATTACATTATCTGTTATTGCCTTTGCTACTGTCTCTGCTGTCTTATCTTTAATTGGAGCTAAAATGACATAACGGGAAAAATGATCCATTGCTACGAATAAGTATAGATTATTATTGTATGATAATGGCATCTTGAGTAAATCAACAGCGACAACGTCCCATGGTTGATGTGGTACAGGGTAATTACCCATCGGTGCAGGTGTGATTGGGTATCCTTTGTGTTTCGCACATGATTCGCATTTGTATATATGATTGTTTATATCTTTTCGTAATGAAGGCCAGTAATATAACAGCTGGGCTTGGTTGAATGTCTTATCCTTTCCAGGATGTCCTGCATGTGGGCTGTTGTGTATCGTTCGTAATACTTGGGGTATCATATCATTAGGTACTACCAACTGGTTAGTATTTCTTCGGCGTTTTGGTTGTTTAGAGTTAATTTTGTATAATGTATTATTGACCATTGTGAATTGTTCGAGTGGGACATGCAGTTTGGGTAATTGTATGTCATCTCCACTTTCTAACTTGTATATAACTTTAGACCATAATGAGTCAAGTCTATGTGCCTTTGCGATATCCTCGTGGTTTGGGATATTTCCTTTGAGATCTAACGCCGCGACCTGAATTGTGTTCTGGTTTCTAGATAATGCGTCAGCTACTATGTTCATTTTACCTTGTATATAATGAACTTGTACATCGTAGTTTTCAACTGTACATTTCCATCTTGCTCTCCTCCCAGAAAGGAGTTTTTCTTTAAACATACCCACCAGTGGTTTATGGTCGGTGAATAAGTGGATTTCGTAACCGTATACCAAATCTCGAAACTTTTGTAATGCAAAAACCACTGCAAGTGCCTCTAAGTCTGTAGTGCAATAATTTTTCTCTGCACCTCTTGTTTGTCTGCTGGCAAATGCAACTGGTTGATTTTTTCCTCTTTTATCTTCCTGCATCAGTACAGCCCCTAATCCTTTAACTGATGCGTCTGTACAAATAAGAAATGATTTTGTGTAATCTGGATATGCTAAACAAGGTGCATTTGTTAGTTTAATTGTAGATTGTTAAATGCCCTTGTTTGTTCTTCTTCCCATTGGAATACAGCATCTTTTTTGAGTAGTTGGAATAGAGGAAAGGCTACATGAGAGAACTGTGGTACGCATGACCTATAGTACCCAGCCAGACCTAAAAATTGTCTAACTTCGTCAGTCGTAGTGGGTTCAAGAAAATCTCTCACTGCCTGTATTTTGTCATCAGTGGTGTGAATACCATCAGAACTTAATTTGTGGAACAAGAAATTTATTTCCTTAAATCAAAATTTGCATTTAGAAAGTTTAATTTTTAAACCAGCATCAGTAAGCTTTTGTAAGAGTAAGTCTAATTTCCTGAGATGATCCTTAATATTCTTCGTTGCTATTATAATATCGTCAAGATAAACAAATATTCCTTGTCCTAAAATTCCGGACAATACGTAATTCATAAGACGCTGGAATGTGCCTGGGGCTGTCCTCAGTCCCATTGGCATTCTTGTATATTGATAATGGCCTCTGTTTGTTGAAAAGGCAGTGTATTGACGTGACTCCTGAGATACCGGAATCTGATAATAGCCGTTTAGGAGATCGATGGTCGAGAATATATTATTCTCAGGACCAATATTCTGTAGAACGTCGCTTAGCAGTGGCATGGGAAATCTGTCTGGGATTGTGTGATTATTTAGTTTACGGTAATCTACTACCGTGCGCATTTCTCCATTTCGTTTGGGCACGAAGAATAAGGGGGCATTCCACGGGGAGACTGAAGGCTCAATAATTCCAAGTTTTAACATTTCATCGACATACTGATTTGCAAGTGTACGTTGAGAGTGTGGTATGCGGTAAGCTGGTACGAAAATTGGTGGTGTTTCTGGGTGCACATTAATCATGTGATTAATCAAGTTAGTACACCCTAATTGTTCTCTGGGCAATGCTACAGTGTCCCTGTGTGTTTCCAGCAAGGTTAACAAATCATTTTCTTCATCAAATTCACCTGAGTGAATTAAATTCTCTTTTATTCTTTCTCTATCCGTAGATATTATCTCACTTGTCACTCCAGCTATAACTATTTCCTTCACAGGGGCGGGAATTTTTTCAGTATTAACTATGCAAGTTCCCTTTTTCAACTGAACTTCCCCTTTCATGTGATAAATTATGAATATCTGAGTTTGCCCTTCGTCGTTCGTATGACATAATGCGTTTTCTACTGACAATCCTTTTACTTTACATAATTCTTCTAAGACAAGAACAGTACTATTCCGTAATTTGCTCTCTATGGTAACCTTCATGTAGGAATTAGGTGGCATAACTAAATCATTAGTGAGATTGGCTGGAAAAATTGATAAATCAGTACTGTTATCTGGGTCACTAATTCTGGAGGATGGGGTTGGTGGTGGGAGTGGATCTATACACTCATCTGTTTGTGTATGTTTGTTTAGGCCTTTAATATTACCAATTCTTTTTGGCTCTCTTCTACCAATCGGTGAGGGCTCTGAAGTTATTTCCTCTATGAATTTATTGTCAAAGTCTATTCCATTCATTTGTGGGAGTATGGTTATGTTCTCAGCTCTCATGGATCTTAAGCCCAGTAACATATGAGCTTTAATTGCTAAGTTTTCAACGATATAGGAAAATGCAGAGAATGGTCTTGTAGTCTCTGTGAAACTGATATTTAATCTTATCATACCTTTCACTGTAATTTCTTGTCCATCTACTGTGTATAAATCTAAATCAGCTTCATCCAGAAAAGTTACTTTCTTTTTATTTTTAAGAATTCTATTTAGTTCTTCATGTGTTATTAAGTTCACTGGAGAGCCTGTATCTAAAAATAAGGAAACGTTTTGATCCTCACATACAGCTGGTATCAAGATACACTCATTTCCCAACATGCCTCCTATGTGAAGTTTAGACTTGTTTTTCTTTACGTTTGTTCGTTTTTTGTCATGACTTGGTCTTCCCCCGATTTGAACATAGACACAATTTTTTCTACTGTTTTGCAATCACTGGTCCAGTGCCCTTGGTATCTATGATGCCTACAGTAAGGACCAAATCCTTGTGTCTTTTGCTTGTCCTCTTTTGCCTTGATAAAGCATTCATACCTTGTGTGTCCTGGTTTTGCACAATAATGACATAGAATGGACCTATCCCTTGACTGTGACCTACGATGTGATTTCCTATAAGAAGTGTTGTTTATGGCGCGAGACCTGCTCGGGCTGCGCGAAATCTTATGAAACTGCCTGTAGCACGGCGTCTGTGATCGAGGCCTTGTCATGTCTGGTTGTTTGGTCTGCCTGCCTTCTGGTCACTATCGATTTTGTTCTCTGTTTGGGGTCGGTGTAGATGTTTTCACTGCTGATACTGTCTCAGGTACCCTCATTCTAACAGAATGTGCATGTGTGTCGACCATACCTGCTTTACTGCACTGCATCTCTACCTCGTTCATTAAGTCTAGCAAGCACATTCCTGGGGTGTACGCTTTTTCTATGTTGTTCATGGTTGCTTAATTACTGGCTAATTTCCTTGGGATACTTTTTTAAAGTTTAGTTTATATTGCACAGGTATTACTGAAAATGATATTATATAGCCCCATATTTTGTTATTTTATATAAAAAATATATACACTATATACAGTATTAACTATATACACTGACTTGTTGTTCACTTGTACCTATCGTGGGCAATATATGTGTCAGAACTGTGTGGAAATCATTGTCTTTACGAGTGTGTTGAAGATGTTCACTCTTGCTAACGTCATTTGTGTTGACCATTATTTTTTTTTTTCTGGTTTTCCTTATAATTTAATTTATATGTTTCCACTGGGTAGCTTTAATTAATAAATGTTTAATACAGTCCTTTTAATCGCTCACTGAGTAACTGTGATGGTATATTTTCTTCATCACTTTGTAGATATAATAATGTATAGCTGTATGTATGAAACACGTATTTTATGTAGGTATAAATGGTAACACTCGATGGTAGTAAATAAATGTTATAATAAATGAATGAATATATACAGTGTAGATATTTATTGTTGGTGATTATTTAGTGTTTGAGTTATGCAGATAACTGAAGTAAGTATGTGTATTTAAGCTGTAACTATAGAGCACGTTTTATATGTTTGTGCAGAAGCTTATTGTCTATCACTGTATAATGTATAAATGAAGTAACTATGTAACTCACTAATTTTTACCGTGGTGGAAATATCATGACATTCTATAAATGAAATAACAATCAACCGTAACGCACATCATCACTATCATCGACCACAACATGACCATATTATGAAATTAATAGTTTTTTTTTTTTCTCGGTAGGTTACGATGAAGGAACTTATGCTATGGATTCTCCTCTACATAGCAAGAGGATATGCGCACTTAGACCCCCAACACATAGTACGACAAGGATGCCTCATAGCTCCAATGGCCATGACTACAATCGTTAAGGAAGTCATGAGTACTGAAATAAGTCTAGATTACTTGTATGAATTACCTACTTATCTAGACAGACTTGCGACACCGATGCGAACTCTGGACTTCATGATAGGAAATTGTTTCACAAGCACATAACACCAAGGAAGTGAATGAAATGGTAAAGTTAGCGAAATGGAAACTAGAACAGGCAAAGTCAACTATGCTCATCATGATCCAAGATCTCCCATCTTATGGAACAGAGGTTCTGAGCGACAGGAACAACATCACACGTACTCGCCAAAAGCGCGGTTTGTTCGACCTGGGTGGTGCAGTTCTTGGGAACATCTTTGGATTGGCTACAGAGGATGACCTTAAAGAAATAAACAACAAATTTAATAAGATAGCTCAGGTACTAACATACCAAGATAAATTCATCACAGGAAAGAACTCAGCAATGAAGACAATTGTGAAAAATCTGAAAAGCAGAAAACATAGCTCTCGAGAGTGTAGATAAAATAAATGAAATGGAGGGAAACATTACACTTTTCCAACACTTCTCCATCATCACAGAACATATTGACACGATTCTACTACAATTAGAGAACACTAGAGATCGTTTCAGGGCGCTTATGCAAGGAATTTCGAATGCTGGTGATGGCAAGATCACAATTGACTTACTCCCAGTTCATGAGCTACGTCAGATAGTTAGTCAAGGCATACATAAACATAAATTGAAGCCGTTGTTCCGCAGTAGAGAATTCATGCAATATTATCCATATTTAGAAGCAACACTAACACCAACATCAGTAGTAGTTCATGTACCATTTATAACTGAAGACCTGTTCACCGTATACCAAATACACCCCTTCCCCTATAAAAATAACAACACTTTGGTCATCATCAACATCAACAGACACCGAACTCATCATGGTCTCCAAGAGACGGGACACTGTCACTTTCGCAAGTGAATCAACGATTGAACGAAAGTGCCGCACATGCTTACATGCTGTTCATCTTTGTCCTGCGTACATTTTCACGTTTCAGCCTACTAATACAGTCCCTTGTGAAATGGCTATCATCAGAAATGACAATATTCATCATCATTGCAACTTCACTTTTGCTCCAGATTGTACACCATCAACGCATTGGACACTCACAGTTTTTTTATTTCCCTCATAACACATCAGTTTACATAGTCTGTCCAGATATACCACCATCTCATACATCTGCATCAGGATTATACATAGCACCAGACTACTGTGCGGTATTTACACCAGCCATGTCTACTTTATCCACCATCAATCACTACGCCATCCTCAATCATACACACAAACATTTCCACCCACTGCCTGATATGGACTTAAACATGAGCACAAGTATTAAGTTGACTTCACCTAAGTTTGAAACTATGCAGCTGATCAATGAAACAATGAAGCCCTGGGAAGATTTGAGTTTGAGTATGTTCAACCCATATTATGTGTATAGCCCAGCACCTACTGTCTTTATAATCTTCTGCATTGTATTTGCAGTACTGCTGTTCGCAATACACAGAATGCATGCAAGAATTGCTAATTTGGTGTCATTATTTAGTGGGGGGAGAGTTAACATCCATGTTAACCCCCCTGAATGGGTGTACATATTTTGTATACAGTATTAATTATATATATATAAAAAGAAAAAAAAAATACAAAGAAGAATGACCCATGTATGAAATACCAGTACCATTATCTTTAAATGAAATATGAATAACTGTTACCATAATCTTAATTTCAAACTTTTTTTTTTCTTTCTTTCTTGCATGTATGGATTTCACTACAATAACCCAAGTACATACTGTATTACAGTTAAGTAATTTACTTTTAATGCATTTATTCAAATATGTATACAACTTGTTTAAAATGTAATATTACTGAATAATCACTATTTACCATAAATATTATATGTATACAATATTATAATCAATATTATGTACTAATAGATTAGCATATGTCAATGATAATTGCTGTCGGAGGACCTTCAGCTGCGCGGCCGAGCATATGTTATGAGTCCATATTATAATTACAAATCATAATAGACAAATAGATAAATAGATAGATAAATAGACAGATAGACAGCTCTATGCGAGCCTGGGAATGGGAAATGATCTTGCAAGTTACACTGAGGAAAAGCTGACGACAGACTAGGAAGTAGCCAGTCGGAAGATGATGCAGTTAGTTGTCAGCAATACACCAGGTTAGCAAAGCCTTGTTGACCATACACACACATACACACATACTCACACACAGGCTTCTAGAACTTTCCAACCATAGGGAACACACGTGACACGACTCCTGTTTCACCAGAATTTAGGAAAGAGAGCTCAGAAGGAGAGAGGCCATAGAAGCGGCAGGCAGTGGGAAGAAAGGCTTAGCAACTTGGAAGAGAGAGAGAGGGAGAGATAGCTAGATAGCTAGCGGGACTCTACTTTATACTTCGCTCTGTGTGAGAGACTTGTTAATATTTCCAAGACAAATAAAAATAGTCCCATACTATTCTTTACCTCTCCTTGTCATTGAATGACAAATGGGAAAGAAGATTATCTACTTACAAAGCTACTCAAGTATAACAACCGCTCGTCCACAAGTCTAATATATATAACTTGTCTACAAGTAACTACAAAGTTTTTTTATGGCACCCCCAGTGTCAGAGTGTGTGTGTGTGTGTGTGTGTGTGTGTGTGTGTGTGTGTGTAGATTAATCCCTTGTTATGACTCGCAACTTATGCTGGGCAGAAGTCAAATTCAGGCCAAGTTAAAGTTTAAATAGTATACAGTGGGACTTATAAACTAAATTCGCGAAAACGTTGAGAACTGTTTTTGCGTAGATCTATGTCTGTATGCATCTTATGGCACGTAGCTGGTGCAAATATGAAAATATTACGTGTTTACATTCTAGCCATTGCACTTCTTTGTGGCTGACATCATGGTCTTTAGTTAATTTCCTCTTACAGCTCTGCATTAAGAATGGAGAGATGGTAATTTTAGTCCAAGTTAAGGGAAAAGTAGATAAAGGTGTTGATGTCATTTTAAACATGAATATATAAAGTTAGGTAACTATTTTGATATTTTACTGTTTTATGCAATTATTCGCATCTAGGGGAGAAAAATGCTGCTCTGATGTCACAGTAAAATGAAAAATGTGATTTAGTAAAGTGATATGTTTGAAATATCTGACGTCAGTTTTGACCAGCACGAACCCCATTTCATTTCTCGAGTAGAACTTAGCGTAACTAGCCTCTTTTCACAGTAAATTGCCTAAAAATGACCCTATTGTCGCAAAATATTAACATTTGAATAGGATGCTAATCATGAAGAGGTGATGTGGAAAGGATGTAGAGTCGTAGCATTATCTTTTTCAGCCTCTGACCTATGCTACGAAAAATAAGCAGCGAAAGGACGAAAATATGTGCCAGGTTAAGGTGAATGAACTGTCAAGGATGACATTTCTTCTCTGCATCCTCTTCATTTTTTCAACAGTTTGTGATCTTGAATTAAGTCCCATTAGATCCTATGAGTGACTCCGTATTATTGCCCTTCATTACCTTAGCTGGCATTATTACTCGCTAATTGGTGTGTGTGCGTGGGGGAGGGTAGCTGGGACAGAAGATGAAAAGGGTGGGGATGCCAAGGGCAGGAAAGGCTGGGAAATAAAGGAAGGGAGAAACAGAGGATAAGAAAGAGGCAATGAAGTTTGTAGTGGAGAAAGAAGGGGGAAGGAGTCGAGGTTAGGAAAGGAGGGGTGTCACGGATGGGGGAGGAACTGCGAAATAAAAAAACGGGAGGAAATACAAGAAGGTGAGGGACGGTTGATTTCAGATGGAGCGGATAAAAAGGGAGAAAGAGGAATGAAAAAGAGGAATGTAAAGAAAGAGGAGATAATAGAGAGGTTGAGGAGGGGGGGTTATTGCACTGGCAAGAACAGGTCAAAGGACTAGGACTAATGAGAGGATCAAAAAGGTCAGCAGTCAAAGAAAAACGTAAAGTAGGGAAGGCCAAGTGTCAGTGGAGGTCAAGAATCAGGGGAGATCAAGGGTCAGGAGAAGTAAAGGAGCAGGGGAGACCAATAAAGTAGATAAACATGACAGAAAGGTAGGTAGAGAGATAAAAAATAGGTAGATTGACAGACTGGGTGAGACATACAAAGACACATAAATAAAGATATAAACAATGATAGATATTATAACCAGGAAACCGAATCCATTAACATGAACAGATTAGTTTTATAACATCGTTACCACAGCTAGGCTGCTTTGAATCTATCATCTTATTTCATGCATTTTAATTAGGCATTTCCTTCTCTCTCTCTCTCTCTCTCTCTCTCTCTCTCTCTCTCTCTCTCTCTCTCTCTCTCTCTCTCTCTCTCGTTTCTTTTTCTTCGTTGCGTGCTTTCTTCTGCATTCCTTAGAAAGTCAATGTTGGTTACTCTGACTCACCAGCAAAATCGGCTCCGTCACCCGTGCTGGAGTGTTCGGCTGAGTGTCCTAGTCGGCATTCATTTCGTAACTCGAGGACCATCCCCTTCCCCCTCTCCCCCCTCCTCTTCCCCCTCAACCTCCTTCCCTAAGCTTGAGCCGAATACTGGTACTGGACAGAAGTGAATACATTTCGGCTCTTACTTTTATTGAGTGTGTGTGTGTGTGTGTGTGTGTGTGTGTGTGTGTGTGTGTGTGTGTGTGTGTGTGTGTGTATGTGTGGTGAGAGAGAGAGAGAGAGAGAGAGAGAGAGAGAGAGAGAGAGAGAGAGAGAGAGAGAGAGAGAGAGAGAAATTCTTTTCACCACTCAGCGGAAATTGCACTTCGTTTTTCAATACTCCCAGCTTGGTGCAACCTACCGTAAACCCTCCTCCCCCCAGCGTCCTCTACCCCCTCTCCTTCTCTCCCCTCCCTCACCCATCTTTTCTCTCCCTTTCCTCTTTTACTTCCTTGCCTAGCCCCTTGCAGCAGCTTCCCCCTCCCTTCTCCATTCTCTTTCCCTTTCCCGCATCTTATGTCCACGTCCTTCCTCTTTCGCTTCTTCCCCTCCCCCCTTTCCATTCTCCTCTTCACCTCATCCCGCCGTTCTGTCATTCCAGTTCCCTCCTTCCCCTATTCCTTATCCTCTATCTTTCTCTTTCCTCTGTCTTTCCCTTTCCTCAACCCCCTTCCCCTGCTCCCCTCTCCCTCTTCCCTCTCCCTCCTCCACTTCCCTTCCCTTTACCTCCTCCCCTTTCCACGCATTCTCCCCATTCTCCTTACTCTTCTTTCCCCTTCCCTTTCTCCTCCTCCTCCTCCCTTCCCCATCACCCCTTTTACCCGTCTACTCCTCAGTACTCGACACCATCTCACCTTCGTACCCTCTAGATTCTCTCTCTCTCTCTCTCTCTCTCTCTCTCTCCAGTCACTTTCTGATGCTCTGCTTCTTATTCTCTTTTTCTCCTTCCTTTTACACATAGATTTAAATATCTTCTCCTCCAGGTATTGAAATGATAGTTACACTTAAGAATTAGGAACAAAGCATGAGCAAAAGATTAGATAAATAAATCAAAATGCTAAACAGGCGCAAGAAAGAGGCGGAAAGAGAGAACAGCAGAGAAAAATGCTTACAAAGCGAAAGAGGAAGACGGCAGGTAGGAAGATTAAGAAAGAATAGTTTTAATGATGAGTGAATTAAGGTGTGTCTTATGTCTTTGGCCCGTGTGACTATATTTCTCTGAATTCTCCTATTCTTCTTTCTGGATCGAACCCATCCAATTTCTAATAGTGTTAAGTCAAGTTAAGATGATGGTGCTAAATGGTGTTAATTATGGAGAAGAAGGGTTAACTGGTACGGTACTTAAATAGAGGAGTGTAAAAAGACAAGAAGGAAGAGGAAGGGCAAATGGGATGGTAAGTGGATGAGGATTTTTGAAGAGTGCAATGTAATGAAAACAGAGGAGAAAAAGAATGGAGGAGGAAGGAAGAAGAGGAAGAAAAGTAAAGCAGGAAGAGGGGGAGAGGAAGAGAAGAATACTGGAAGAGGAGGGGAGAAAGATATTAGGAAAAAGAAAAGAAAAAATAGATGAGGGGAGGAAGACATGAGTAAGGAGTGGAAGATGTAAGGTGAAGAAGGATAAAGGTAAAGGAAAAGGAAAAAATGAGAAAGGCTTGAAGAAGAAAAGGGAAGAATAAGAGAGAGCAAAGTGGATGAGAAAAAGCTATAGGAAGAAGGGGAAGGCGAGTAGAAAGAAAAGGAGGAAGAGAAAGAGAGGAAAGGAGAAAGATGGCGAGGAGAGGGAGAAGCAGTATAAGTTTATGACGGAAGGCGAGGCTGAGAGAGGTGATATGAGAAATTAGGGCAAATGAAGAGGAGGAGGGTAGGAAAGAGAGAAGGATGGATGACAGAGAAGGGGACAGCAGAAGTAGGTGTGTGTGTGTGTGTGTGTGTGTGTGTGTGTGTGAGAGAGAGAGAGAGAGAGAGAGAGAGACAGAGAGAGAGAGAGACAGACAGACAGACAGACAGACAGAGACAGAGACAGAGACGGGGGGGGGGGAGCAAAGTGATAATTGTTAAAGTGTACCTTAAACATATAATACATTGCGGAAGACCTCACACTACTGTATACAAAACGGGCCTCTGGTTCCACAGGTTTCAGATCCTCATGATAATAATAATAATAATAATAATAATAATAATAATAATAATAATAATAGTAATAATAATAAGCATGATATAACAAAAACATCAACAACAAAAATAATAATAATAATAATAATAATAATAACAACAGCAGCATCAACAATCACTAACAAAAGATAATAGGCTAAAGAAGAGCAGTCTTGTAAGGGCTAACATAGATAAACACAACTTACCACGTCATCAAACTAGCAAGGGAGCATAGTCCAGGGAAGAAGTCTGTACATTATGGTAACAGCGTGATTTTTGTTGGAAGCACAGGGGTGAGTAAAGGCTTGAGAGGGTCGGGTCCTAAGAGGTAAGGCGATGGCTGATGAAAGTTTAGTGTCAACCGAGTGGAACGAGAGAGGAGAGGAAGACCAGTAATGTGGAGGGCGTCTGGGGGAGTGAGAGGAGTGGAGAGAAGGATGAAGGTGAGGATAAAGTAGGCAAGGAGAGAAAGGAGAGGAGGAAAGGAGTGGTGATAAAGGAGAAGAGAGAGAGAAAAGAGGGAGACTAATAATGTGGAGGGCGTCAGGGGGGATGAGAGAGAAGATAAATGGAGGAGGACAAAGGAGAAGAGAGGAGAGGACAGGAGACTAACAATGTGAAGGGCGTCAAGAGGAATGAAAGAGGAAAAAAGAGGGACAATATGGAGAGGAGAGGAGAGAAAAAGAGGAGAGGCGAGAAGACATGAAACAAGGAAGAGAGGAGAGAAGAGAGGAGAGGGAGACTAATGATGTGGAGGGCGTCAGGAGAAAGTGGTGGTAATGTACGTAATGACAGTAATTGATGTGAGGGTGAAGAAGGGAGTTGAGAGTGTGTGGGGGGGAAGGGAAGGGTTAAGCTTAGAGGGGGTGAGGGGCAAGGGAGAGAAAGGGGGAAAGGTATTGAGCTCAGAAGGAAAAGGAATGGAGAAGAAGAGGAATGAGCTGAGAAAGAGAGAAAGAGAGAGAGAGAGAGAGAGAAGGGGGGGGGAAGAGAGGAAATGAGCTTAGAGGGAAAGGAAGAAGGGAGGGAGATGAGCATAGAGAGAGGGAAAAGGGGGAATGTGGAGGGGGATGAACCTACAAGGAAGGGTAATGGGGACAAGGGAGGGGGAAAAGCTCAGAGAAAGGAAAAATGAGGAGAATGAGCATACAGCAAACAGAAAGAGGGAAAAGGAAGAGGGATGACCGTACAAGAATGAGCAGGGGGGAAGGGGAAGGGGGATGACCGAGAAGAGGAGAAGGGGAGGAGGATGGGCTCAGGGAGAGGGGAAGGTGGATAAGTAAGTGCAGGAAGCTAACCTAGACTCCAGGAATAGCTCTGGGATGGAAAATGGCTATGAGAGTAAAGGTGATTCACTGTGCCTCATACTGCCAAGAAGTAGATGGTGAGAGCGATTAGGTGAAGAGGGAAGGGAGAGGAGGAGCTTAAGGGATGGGAATAGAGGGGAGGGAGAAGAAGGAGCATAGAAGAGAGGGACTGATGAGCTTAGAAGAAATGGAAGAAGAACCACAGAAGAAGAAGAAAGGGAGGGGGAGCAGGAGCTTAGGGGAAAGAGGAAGGATTAGTTTCAGGGAAGGGGAAGGTGGGGTTGCGGGAGAAGGAGCTTAGGGGAACGGGCAGGAGGGTATCAAATAATCAGGCACCTTTCACACAGCACAAAAAATTATACCAGATCACAAACAATCACACACCGCCTCCCTCGTAAAGGCTGTTTGATGGCCTGGGAGAGTCACCTTGGCCATTAAGCAAATTCTACTGCTCATATCCCTCCAAACCCTCTCAGCCGGTGCTCCAGGCTCTTATCCATGGGTGGGGTGGAGACGAGAAGGTGGAATTCATGAAATAAAGGGTCTTCGATACAGAAACCTTATTTGACATTCTGCGGCTAATGCGATTTGGAATGAATTTAAGAATTATATATTTTCTCTGTCTCCACTTCCCGCCTCCCTCCTCTGTCTGTGCCTCCTCCTCCTCCTTCTCCCCTCTCTCCTGGCACGGCTGACCCCTCATCCTCCCAAATCCTCCTCCTCCCCCCTCAAATCTCCTCCTTCTCCCCCTTCCCAATGTTCTTTTGATGCTAAAGATGGCTTAAAAGTGAACTTTTTTGTTGTTGTTTTTTTTATTAGCCCTGCTACTTTCGCGTCAAAATATTCATATTATCATTTTTCATCATAAGCTTTTATCTGTTATCCATCCATCCATCATCCAATCCTACATTGCCTCATGGGGAGCGTAGGAGCCCGGGGCTAGGCAGTTGGTCCCGACATTTAAGATGGGAGTGACCAGCCTCACTCATCCCTGAGTGACATTACATAAGCAATCAACCCCAACCCCACCTTGGATATAAACCTTCACCGGCTCAATCCGATTGGAGCGCAGTAATTACCCACTAAACCACCAGGCGCCAAAATTTGGTTATATGGTTACCACTCAGCGTAGTAAATGGTTTCCTGGTGTACAGGAAACCATTTGGCTTGTCACTCAGTGCAAAGTCACTCACAGGCAGAAGCAAGCGGAAAGAATGAAGTAAAGAGACAGAAGAGGGAGTGTAACGTTACCGGTAAGCAGAAGGACAAGGAAAGAAAGAAGGAAAGGAAGACAGAAGAGGACGGAAGGAACGAAGGATAGAGGAGAGGAAAGGGTAGACACCCGACAGCAGCACTACATCGTGTGAGTGGATGGTGAGCGCCCCCACCTACCACAAGTTATACCATTATTATTATTATTATCTCGCGGAGGTGATGGGTGTTTTGTGAGGGGTAAGGGATATTTCGTCGGGGGTGAGACATAATAATAATAATAATAATAATAATAATAATAACAATAACAATAATAAAAATAATAATGATAATAAGAGTAATAATAATATTAATAATAATAATATTACCTGCATTATTATTACGCCTCACCCCCCACGAAATACAGCCCACCCCTGAAATATTTCTAACCCTCACGGAATACCCCGTACCTCCCGAAATATCCCTCACCTTCCGTGAAATACCCTTTACCCCAAGTGAAATACGCCCTATCCACCACGAATATCCCTCGCCCCCCAAAAATACCCCTCACCTCCCAGGAAATACCCCTCACCCCACTAAATATCCCTCGCCTCCACGAAATACCCCTCACCCCCACGAAATACCCCTCACCCCCATCCTACCCCCGAAATACCCGTCACAGCCACGAATACCCCTCACCCCCATCCTACCCCCGAAATACTCCTCACTCCCACCCCGTTCCTCCATCCCCTCCCTCCGTTTCCACCTCTTGGCTCCAGCTTCATTGTGTGGTTGGGAGTGGGGCATAAAGGGAAGTTGGTGTGTGGCTTCAATCTGCTGTACTGAAGCGAGGACAGAGAGAGAGAGAGAGAGAGAGAGAGAGAGAGAGAGAGAGAGAGAGAGAGAGAGAAAGGAGAAACTTGGTGAAACTCTTGGAAATTAAACCCGACTACAAACTTGATGTGAGAAAGAGTAAACCGATGATAAAACCCGAAGGCGAGGGTCAGCTTATGGCCGAGGACAGGTTTTACAATCGCTCGTCAGGTCATCAGAGGCTGTTAGATGATTTACCGGAGAGTGTGTTAATTGCGCTGTCAAAGGTCGTTCGCTTGTCAGGTTTTTACATATATTTAAAAGGTCTCTTCTACTTTTTCACTTTTTTGTTTTCTTTTTCACTTCTTTCTTTGAGACATCATTTTCTTTACTACTTGACGTCTTTCTGAAGCTGGGTAATGTTTTCTGGCTTTAGCATCATCACTGTCTTCGTCATCATCATCATCGAGTCCTCTTCTTATCAGTTCTAACTCTCAGTCCCGAACTGTACCAAAATAGATACAATAGACGCCCTTGAAGTCCTTTATTGATATTCTTAACCATCACGCTGTAAAAAATTTCCCTTAAGACGAGTATAATAATATGTTACAGTATGACATAAATACATATATATAAAATTTTCAAGGACTGCACCAAAAATTTACCTCATGGACAAAATGGAAGTAAATTGTCATCCCTAAATAAGATTAATTTTTCTCGGTATCTCATGTTCACCGACTTTCAGGAAATATATACTAAAGCATCTCAGAAAATGACGAGTTATATTTTTTGTGATAATTCCCATTCTCTCTCTCTCTCTCTCTCTCTCTCTCTCTCTCACACACACACACACACACACACACACACACACACACACACACACACACACACACACACACACACACACACACATTAACGTAACTCTGATCTGCAAAAGGATTAACTGACCTTACTGCCAGAAAATCAGATTAACTCGTCAAAAGTGAGTAGGTGGAACTAAGAGACAGACACAGACAGACAGACAGAAAGACAGTGAAACAGAGACAGATAGAAACAGACAGACAGAGAAGGGAGGGAGGGAGGGAGGCAGATAGACAGATAAATAGATAGACTGTTTGTGATAGTTAAAGGGAAACACACATGAACACAGATTGACACACGGACACAGGAAGCTAGATAGACCGAGAGAGAGAGAGAGAGAGAGAGAGAGAGAGAGAGAGAGAGAGAGAGAGAGAGAGAGAGAGAGAGATAAATTAATTAGTCCTTTGACCATAAGAGAAAACATAAGCAAGCATTTTATTCCTGCTACCGGTCAAACTAATTATTTTTCCCCCGCTAATGTTAGATGATTTTTTTTTTTGAGTGGCCTCTCGTATATAAAGCTTGGTCTGGGAATTTTATGTTTATTTTAGTCTTTCTATCTCCGGGCGATTTTATTCAGCTGTAGATAGACCTTTTGAGATAGAGGGGTTACGTAGAGCCTTCTTAAACGTACTCAGTGAAAGAGTGTTTCCTATGCTCAGTAAAATCGTCTGAAGGATGCAAATACATAGCTACAGAGGGATGCCAGAGACCACAGCGGCTTAGTCTCCAAACGTTTGACCTTGACCAAAATTTTATCATCTTCCCAAACACAGATACAAACATATATACATATACTTACTGTACATACGTACAGACAGACAGACAGATTGACATGGATACACACAGACAGACAGACAGACATAGAAACCGAGCATATCATAATAGGTGCAACTTTGAAAAACTAAATGCCATCATAGTGAAAAGGATAGGCATTTCATTCTTTATAATAATAGGTGATTTGTTTTTCATTTCGGATTACATAAACAAATAAATAGGTAATACATTAAGAAAACAAAACCCAGCTTCATTAGAGTAAGACCCAATACTAACATAATGGGTAAAACATGTGGATTAGTATACTGTATGTGTGGACAGCTTATTAATATAACACTGCAGTTTATAACTCGATTTCACTCTCCCACACACGCATTCATCCATCTTAAGAAGCCCAGTGAACCAACACAGCACCCGGCTTAACCCAGAAAGTGGCTGGCTTACCCGACATTTGAAGCGGCTTGGACGAATCATATCCCCCCAAACACCCCCCCCCCGCCACACACACACACACACGCACACGCACGCACACGCAAGCACACATCACCCCACACCCCCACACCCAGGCACTAATACACTCAATCCTCACCATTGGAATAAGCTCGTAAGTGAGTTTTATGTTCCGGCTCAGCGATGAATGCGAAATCAGGAGGCAGGTGGTGAGAGAGAGAGAGAGAGAGAGAGAGAGAGAGAGAGAGGTGGGGTGAGGAAGTACTGGAGCGTGTGGATGAGAGTAGAGTGGGTGTGGGGAGTGGGGGGGTGAGGCAGTGTATGGTTGTAAGATGGGTGAAGGAAGTGAGGGAGGGTGTGGGTAAGAGCAGGGTGGGTGAGTTATTAGGGAGAGTGTCGGTGTGGATGGATGAGGGTGGTGGGAGAGTGTGAGTGTGTATGAATGAGTAGGTGGATGGATGGGTGCAAGGGAGTAGCTAAGAGTAGTTGTGAGAGTGTGTGATCGATGAGTAAGAGAGTATAGAGGAGTACGTGAGAGACTTAATGTGATGGAGAGTGGGTGTGTGAATGAAAGGGGGTGCATAAGTGTGGATGTGTCTAGGTAAGAGAAGAAGTGGTTGGGGGAGTTAGAGAACGTGGGGAAGGGAAAGAGGTATTGTGAAGTGCGTGAGTGAGTGTGTCACAAAAAAGACTTTGTATAAACTTGTAGAGAAGTTTTGTAGATCAGTTATATATATATTAGACTTGTGGACGAGCGGTTGTCATACGTGAGTAGCCTTGTAAGTAGATAATCTTCGTTCCCATTTGTCATGCAATGACAGGAGAGGTAAAGAATAGTATGGGACTATTTTTATTAGTCTTGGAAATATTACCAAAGTCTCTCACACACGAGTGAAGTTAAGAATTCCGCGAGCTACCTCCTCTCTCTCTCTCTCTCTCTCTCTCTCTCTCTCTCTCTCTCTCTCTCTTCCATGTTGCTAAGCTCGTTCTCCCTACTACCTGCCGGTTCTATGGCCTGTCTCCTTATGAACTCTGCTTCCTAAATTCTGGTGTAGCAGGGGTCGTGTCACGTGTGTTACACTGTGGTTGGAAAGTTCTAGAAGACTGTGTGAGTATGTGAGTATGTCACTAGGCTTTGTTCGTATGCTATCTCGCTGAAACACTACCTACATCATCCCCTGACTTGCTACTTCCTGTGTATTGTCAACATTTCCTCAGTTAACTTGCAAGATCATTTCTCTTTCCCAGGCTTGCATGGAGCTGTCTATCTATCTATTTATCTATCTGTCTATTATGATTTGTAATTATAATATGGATTCATAACATTGCTCGGCCACGCCGCTGAAGGTCCTCCGACTGCAATCATCATTGACATATGCTAATCTATTAGTACATAATATTGATTATAATATTGTATATATATAATATTCATAGTAAATTGCAATGATGCAGTAATATTACATTTTAAACAAGTTGTATACATATTTGAATAAATGCACTAAAGGTAAACTATTTAATTGTAATACAGTATGTACTTGGGTTATTGTAGTGAAATGCATACATGCAAGAAAAAAAAATTGTTTAAAATTAAGATTATGGTAAGAGTTATTAATAATTCATTTAAAGTTAATGGTTCTGGTATGCCATACCTCTATATCATGGGTCATTCTTCTTTGTTATATATATATATATATATATATATATATATATATATATATATATATATATATATATATATATATATATATATATATATATATATAATTAATACTATATACAAAATATGTACACTTCATTCAGGGGGGTTAACTTGGATGTTAACTCTCCCCCCACTAAATACTGACTCCAAATTTGCAATTCTTGCATGCATTCTGTGCATTGCGAACAGCAGTACTGTAACTACAATGCAGAAGATTATAAAGACACTAGGTGCTGGGCTATACACATAATATGGGTTGAACATACTCAAACTCAAATCTTCCCAAGGCTTCATTGTTTCATTGATCAGTTGCATAGTTTCAAACTTAGGTGAAGTCAACTTAATACTTGTGCTCATGTTTAAGTCCATATCAGGCAGTGGGTGGAAATGTTTGTGTGTATGATTGAGGATGGCGTAGTGATTGATGGTGGATAAAGTAGACATGGCTGGTGTAAATACCGCACAGTAGTCTGGTGCTATGTATAATCCGGAGGCTGAAGTATGAGATGGTGGTATATCTGGACAGACTATGTAAACTGATGTGTTATGAGTGAAATAAAAAAACTGTGAGTGTCCGATGCGTTGATGGTGTACAAGTTTATCTGGAGCAAAAGCGAAGTTTCAATGATTATGAATATTGTCATTTCTTATGATAGCCATTTCACAAGGGACTGTATCAGTTGGCTGAAACGTGAAAATGTACGCAGGACTAAGATGAACAGCATGCAAGGACGTGAGGCACTTTCGTTCAATCGTTGATTCACTTGCGAAAGTGACAGTGTTCCGTCTCTTGGAGACCATGATGAGTTCGGTGTCTGTGTTGATGTTGATGATGACGAAAGTGTTGTTATTTTTAGAGGGGAAGGGGTGTATTTGGTATACTGTGAACAGGTCTTCAGTTATGAATGGTACATGAACTACTACTGATGTTGGTGTTAGTGTTGCTTCTAAATATGGATAATATTGCATGAATTCCCTACTTCGGAACAAAGGCTTCAATTTATGTTTATGTATGCCTTGACTAATTATCTGACGTAGCTCATGAACTGGGAGTAAGTCAATTGTGATCTTGCCATCACCAGCATTCGAAATTCCTTGCATAAGCGCCCTGTAACGATCTCTAGTGTTCTCTAATTGTAGTAGAATCGTGTTAATATGTTCTGTGATGATGGAGAAGTGTTGGAAAAGTGTTATGTTACGTTTCATTTCATTTATTTTATCTACACTTTCGAGAGCTATGTTTTCTGTTTTTTCACAGATTTTTCACAATTGTCTTCATTGCTGAGTTCTGTCCTGTGATGAATTTATCTTGGTATGTTAGTACCTGAGCTATTTTATTAAATTTGTTGATTATTTCTTTAAGGTCATCCTCTGTAGCCAATCCAAAGATGTTCCCAAGAACTGCGCCACCCAAGTCGAACAAACCGCTCTTTTGGCGAGTACGTGTGATGTTGTTCCTGTCACTCAGAACCTCCGTTCCATAAGATGGGAGATCTTGGATCATGATGAGCATAGTTGACTTTGCCTGTTCTATTTTCCATTTCGCTAACTTCACTATTTCATTCACTTCCTTTGTGTTATGTGCTTGTGAAACATAGCCTCCTATCATGAAGTCCAGGGTTCGCATAGGCTTCGCAATATTGTCTAGATAAGTAGGTAATTCATACAAGTAATCCAGACTTATTTCAGTACTCATGACGTCTTTTACGATTGTAGTCGTGGCCGTTGGAGCTATGAAGCATCCTCGTCGTACTATGTGTTGGGGGTTTAAGTGCGCATATCCTCTTGCTATGTAGAGGAGAATCCATAGCATAAGTCCCTTCATCGTTACCTACCGAAAAAAAAAAAATCTATAAATTTCCTAATATGATCATGCTGTGGTCGATGATAGTGATGATGTGCGTTACGGTTGATTTTTATATCATTTATAGAAGGAGTTTAAATCGATATTTAATTCTCGTAAATGATGATATTTATCTGTCTATCTATTATGATTTGTAATTATAATATGGATTCATAACAAGTGGATGGATGGAGGAGTGAGGGTGTTGGAAGAGTGTGTGTTGGGTAAGTGAGGGATTTGTGCGCTGGTAGGTGGACATGAAGTGAGAAAACAAGAGAGACAGAATTTGTTCAAGGATATATGAATGGATGGATAAAAGTGAATTTGAAGATGAGAGTGAGTGAGTGTGAATGGAGGGAGGATGAATTTGTGACAGGGTTGGTAGGTGTGGGTGATTAGGAGCATGAGAGTAGTTGGATGGGTGGGTGTACGTTGGTGCGTGCAAGAGAGAAGGTGGAGGTTTGGCTGAGCGAATGGATGAATGAATTATAAATGGCCTGGGAAGTTGGTGAAGGGGGAGGGGGGGGGAGATTGCAGAGATGAGAGGTAGAGGAGTATGTGTGGGTGGGGAAGTGGATTAGTTTTGTGGGAAGTGGATGGGGTTTGTGTGAGGTTATAAATAGACAAGTACACTGGCTCTGCTTCTCTCTTTCCTTTTGTCTCTTTTATCTATATCTTCTATTTTTATCTGCCTGTCTACCTCCATCTATCCAATCTTCTCTCTCTCTCTCTCTTCCGCTCAGGTGTTCAGGCCTTAATTAACGGCGGGCAGGTAAGACGTCCACCTCAGCAGGTACTGGCAGACGTGACCTGAACCAATGAGCCAAGCAAAAGCAGACCGCAATTATCAGCTCTATTTTCTGGAATCTGGAAATGTCAGATGTAGTTTTTTCAGCTTTTTTATTTCCTCTCTCTGAAAATGTTAGCTCTGGTTTTCGGTAATTTCGACTATGCAGACGCCTTTGTCAGCTGTATGTAATCTGATCCTGTTAATTGTTATATCCTCAGGTCTATTTTCTGGATTTTACAAGTGTCCGCAGTGGAATCTGTGTGATCAAATTATCATTCTAATTTTCTGAAATTGTGTAATTGTTAGCTATTGAGTTTGCTATTGTTAGTTCTATTATCTGGAATGTGTACAGTAAGTGGCACCTATGAAATTTATTATTGTCGGCTGTGCATTTCGAAAATGTCAGCGTAATTTTATGGAATTCTGGAAATGTCAGTTATTTAGATTTGGTATTGTCAGGCCTGTTTTTCTGCAATCTGACTGTGGAACTGTTAGCCATATAGCTTAGTATAGGAGGCTGCGAAGTGCGAAAAACTTTGTCCTTTTTTTTTTTTTCTTAGAATAGTAGAATTATTAGATGTGGAGTTTGGTATTACTAGCTTTACTTACTGGAAACTGGAGTCTGGAACCATAGCTTTAGAATCTGGAATTTGGAAGTGTTAGCAGAGAAGGATGTTTTTGTCAGATGTGGTGCTAGTTGTCGAGCTTAGATTTGACAGATTATTTTATGAAATCTTGGACTGTCATCTGTTTAGAGAATGTCAGGTATGGAGTCTGGAATCTGGAACCGTTATTTTGCCACATTGGTACCATCACTTGCTGTTTCTGAAGTTTATCTGCTATATTTTCTGGTACCTGCCGGCTTTTCTTTCTGGAATCTGAAATTGCCTGTTGAGAAATATGGATTCGTAACGTTAAATAGTTAAGACTGGAAATGCCGGCTTTTAAGTCTGGGTTTGTCAGCTATATTTTCCGGAATCTGGAAGTGTCATGTGTCGAGTTGGAATTGCTAGTTTTATTGCCTGAAATATAGAGCTGTCTGGTGTGCTGTCTGGAATCTCTATGTCCATCTACCATGACAGTTTTGCTTTTATTTATCTGTCTGTCTGCCTTTTTATGTCTGCCAACTGCTATCTATTTACTTCATTGTATTTCTCTTATCGTTTCTTATATTTGTCTGCCTGTCACCTGTTATCTCTGTACTTTATCTGCTATATCTATCTGTCTTCTGTCTATCTGCGTATCTGTCTGTCTTCTACCTATCTGTATCTGTCTATCCATCTGTCTCACCATCTCTTCTACTCTGTAACCGGACCAGTCTTTTGAAGTCCAGCACCACTGCGTGCCATAGACACTTTGCATGTAGGGACAGTGACTGACCCCTTTGTGACATCGAATTTAAAGCAGCATGGGAAAATGAGTCTGGGAATACTCTCTAATCCTGTTTCAGCACATTTACTTCTCTTGTTAGTTTAATATTGCTACTCCCAAAACGTTATATTAACATTTGATGAACTGGTGTTTTTTTTTTTAGTATATGCTCCTGCCATCCAAAATATATATATATATATATATATATATATATATATATATATATATATATATATATATATATATATATATATATATATATATTTTTTTTTTCAGATCAAACTTTATGTGACTCGTATGTTCCAACATGACAAAGATCCCTAACCCCTTTCAACTCTGTTGATGGTCAAGTCCATTCAGATTAGAGGGCTGCGTTGACTAGTAACCAAGGAGACTTATCCCTGCCTCATTACTAAGGCTAATCTAATTCCATGCAATCGCAACTCATTATTCAAATTATGGGAGTGACAAAGTTCTTTCAAGTAACACAAAACTACAATATTGAAGGAGACACTGAACTCTGTTAGACTGTTCCACCTTGAACAGTTTAAAATATAAATAATAGTCGCATATCAATAACAGGAAAATCGCCTCCCACCTTGCCTAAAACCTGACTTCTGGAATAATATACTGGTATTCCTCTGTCAAGAAGATGCAAAGGACTCTAGAATTCCTGCATAAGATCCCCAGCTCAGCCTCTGACCCAGCTGCAATTTATATATGTATTTATGTATGTGAAGATTTCCAGAGCATTAGTAAAAGTTCCTCTGCAGAAGACACTACCACATTTCACACTGCCATACTTCACACTGCCTCAGTATTCATACTGCCACAATATTCATACTGCCCCGCTTCACACTGCCACAATATTCATATTGCCGCACCTCACATGGCTACAGTATTCATACTGCAGCACCTCACACTGCCACAATATTCATACTGAGGGACCACACACTGCCATACCTCGCTCTGCTACACTTCACACTGCCACACCCCACGCTGCCACACCTCGTACTGCTACGTTTTACACTGTTACATCTCACACTGCTACATCTCATTACCAAGGTATTCACACTGCCGCACTTCTAACATACTTCACACCACCACACATACAACCACTCTTTACACACCACACCTCAAACACACCTAACTGCCGCTCCGCACACCTCAGCATCTCACACTGCTACTCAAATACACCTCACAGTCACACCTCACACTGCAACACCTCCCGTCTCTCATTACACCGAGACTTTTCCAACACTGGGCACGCCATTCTGTATGCATCTATGCAAACAACAATTTGCAGCTCCTGTTTTCCATATTCCTCTTTGTGCTCAACGTTTATTTTATTTATCTCATTTTAATCTCTGTGTCCGTAACCCTATGACCTTGACCTGGAACTATTGTTACAATCTCAAAAACAATAGGTCAGCCTTTTGGCTACCTCTTAATCCTTCCATCGAGTTGGGTTAAAATCGGATGAAAATTTTTTGAGTTACGTTTTTACACACACACACACACACACACACACACACACACACACACACACACACACACACAGATCGTAAAAGAGATAATTTCCACTCTTGCGCGGGTGTGATAATAATAATGACACCTACTGTTGCTACTATCATAGTTAGGACTCCCTTTCCCCCAAAAAAAACTACATCTACAAGCTTGGTAAATCACAGTAAATCCAGCCCTAATAGAACGCGAGTCTTGCCAATCCTGAGCTAATCCTCCATCAGATCAGGCCCTTCACTACAAACTCGACTATTTGACGTTGGAGTCCCACTTCAGCCTGCAATCTACAGTGTTCTCTCTGTCCAAGGGATACACGCACTATAGGGGAAATGTATATGAGAGGGCGTTTGTTTGGTGGAGAGAGAGAGAGAGAGAGAGAGAGAGAGAGAGAGAGAGAGAGAGGGGTTGATGATGATGATTACATTAACTTCTTCTTTGTAGGAGGTGTTTAACAAGTTGAATAAATTCGTCTGTAGGCAGAGTGAGAAAATATATAAATCTGACATCAAAGAAGTGAAATAGTTAACTCCACCCGCCCCTCAGCTTGTGTACGTCCTTCATAAATCATTCCATCAACCTTCAAGGGACTTTCTCTCAACTTATGAGTGATTTTTCGAAGTGAAATTAGATACAGTCTACATTAACTCCTTTAGTAAGAGGAGTTATAAGATGAATAAAATTTTCTAGAGAAAGCTTGAGGAAACTAAAATATAACGTTGGTGCAGTGGAGAAGTTTACCCAACCCCCGTCAGCTTGGGTCCGTCCTTCATATTTCATCCTGGCTACCATCAAGCGACTCTGTTCAGCTTACAAGAGATCCCCGAGTCTAATAGGCTTAGAAACAATCTCCATTAACAAGACGAGGCGCGTGGCTTTAGGGAGGAGAGGAGAATGGGAATATATTAAAGTGTATGGGTCTTAATCTAGATGGTTAAGGAAGCTCCCTAACATGCTCTTTACTTTTTTTTTTTTTTAATTGATGCTCCAATATTTTCGTGTGTTATGAAGTTTGTGTGGATTTATAAGATACCCGGTATAATAATAGTAGTCTCATCTGAAACGTAAACCTGGTTAACTAAAGGTGGTTGTCATGATACTTGAATTCACCATCCTGTTTTGGGGGGATAGGGAGCTGAGGGACGTTTGTATAATCTGGCAGCCCCACCGCCCAGTTATATGTGCCACCACGTGAAGGCCTCCCTCTCCTGCACCTAATGAGTTGTAATATGCAAAATTTATCTTTAAGGATTAAGTGTTATAAATCCTCCTAAATTAGAGAAAATAATGACCGTGAAGGTTGACGAATTGAGTGATATGATGAAGCACAAGAAGGTGTTGAGAAGGATGATGTAAATGGGGGAAGCTGAAGGTGAGAGAGAGAGAGAGAGAGAGAGAGAGAGAGAGAGGGGGGGGGGATGGAATAGAGTGGGATAAAGTGCAAGGATGGAGAGAGATCAAGATTAGAGGATAACAGAGAGGGCAGAATAGATGGTAAGAGAGAGAGAGAGAGAGAGAGATAACGGAAGAAATTATACAGTAATACAATGAGAGAATAGAGAGGAATATAGAATACAAGAGATTCATGTTGGAAGAGAAAGATAGTAAACAAGAGAACACATGGGAATAAAGAGGAAGAAAGAAGGAACGTGATAGAGAATAGGGAGGAATAGAAGATGAAAACAGAAGTGGTATCTAAAGAATACTTGAGAATAAGATTGAAATTGAAGGAGGGAGTGGAAGACAGCAAGCGAAAAAGCACTGGAGAATGAGGAGTAGATTAACAAGGAGAGGATGAAGAGACAGGGGAATGTGGAAGGGGGAGGGGGTGGGAGTGAGAAAGAGTCTGCAAGGTAAAAGAAGGGATCAAGGTACAGGGAAGTGGAGGGAGTTTTGTTGCGAATGTACTGTGTACAGACTCAGGGAACGGATTATCTAGCTTATGCCCTGAAATGGATGCATGTAAAATACATAGAAAGAAAATCCAGATGACTAGATATCCTCCATGGCAATTCCATGGTATGAAAGTTTTGTATGTACTAGAAATGTTGTGCATATTGGTTGGTGTGAATGTTCTGCGGTGTGGTATGATTGTTTTTATACCAGGAATATTTTATCAGTGTTGTCTGGTGTGAGTATTGTGTGGTATGGGTGTATGGCTCCTGTGTGCATAGACTAGAAATCCAACGTGTGTGTGTGTGTGTGTGTGTGTGTGTGTGTGTGTGTGTGTGTGTGTGAGTGACTATCGTGAAATGAATGTTGTATGTAGAGTAGAATAGAACTGCAATATACATTTATTATCTAGAAATGTACTGAGAATCATGTGAAGGGTATATGTTGTGTGGTTGAATAGTGTGAAAATTGTGGTCGAGACAATCTAGTACTCTTTTTCAGCTAAGGCCAGACGATTTTATCCACCTGTGAGTAAATTATAGGAGCCTGTGTGCGAAAACTACCACCACTGCCCTTCATATGGTCGAAATAACTCTAGTATTATTACCTAACGCGAGACGATTTTATTTAGGTGAGTGATGAGAGCATAGGATTAAACAAATACTCCACCGTGAATGATGGGCTGGTGATAAGAGATGAGAAAAGGACGACGGAAACAAAGATAAATGATGAAGAACGACGGTCTAGTATGAGGGACGAGATTAGGTGGTGATAAAATGATGATAAATGATGAAGGATGGTCTCGAGAACACACCTCCCATTATTCCCTTCTGCTGCTCAGGCATGCTTTAGATTTCAGTCAGACTAATACCAGACGATTTTATTCAGCGATTTTGTTCAGCTCTAGTAGTGACGGGGATAAGGCTAAATCTGCCTCTTAAAATTCAAGAACCTCTCCTAAGCTGAGTAAAATCGTCCATGAAGGACAAACTGAAATGGAAAATGCCACAGTTCAGGAGGATATTAATCTCTTATCAATAATGATTAATTTCAGCAGACAACACTTCTTTATGTACTCCTCCATCCTTTGCCTTAACAAAGTCGTAGTCAATAGCCTTAATGCCCCTAGCCAGCGTCGATCCTCCCTTCCACACACAACACCATTTCCACCATCACCCGATCCCCACGGCACACCACCCTCTCTCTATACTCTCGCGTCCCCACTCTCTCAGCAGGACAAACAGTAGTAAATAAAGTTTTACAGTGTCAGCTCGGTTACTTAGTCGAGTTAAATACTGTGTGCTGGAGTACCGAGGAGTGTGTTGAATTTTGTGTGAAGCGGGGGAGACGGTCAGTTTGTGTGTGTGTGTGTGTGTGTGTGTGTGCCTGCCTGCCTGCCTGCCTGCCTGCCTGCCTGCGTACTTGTGTGGGGGGGTGGGGTTCTTTATCCATGTATCTTCTCTCTCTCTGTGGCTGAGGTCGGGTGTGGCGGAGGGAGTGGGGAGGGAAAGAGAGGTCAGTGAAAATGTTGTCTGATCCGGGAAAATCCATTGTGACAGTTGTGTGCTGTCCGGACGCAACCAAACTTTGTCAGCAAGGCAGACTGTGTTCACTCTATCGCTAAGGAAACCAGCTCGTGCACTAGTACCCAAGGAAGTGCTGCCGGTGTCTGAATTCCTTTTGTTTTTTGCTTATAAAGAAAGAAATTTAGGTCAAGGTTAGATTTCCTTTGTTCTTGGATTATTATGATAAGTTTATGATGATGATGACAGCGACAATGATAGATGACAGTGACGATACTGATGATGTGGACAATATTGGGTGACGAGGACGAGGAAAACGATGCCGCCAGTAATGTGTTTTCCGACACATCCACAAAACTGAAAACACCACATACACAGGCTTCTTGGATAGTGAACCCTTGCGGTATTCTGCAGAGAAAGTTGCTGACTCTTACAATGATCTTTTCGTGCCTTGTTCCGGGATAAGGTGTGTGTGTGTGGGGATATCACATTGTGTTGTGGAACTTGTCGTGTGTGAAATTTTAACAATGTCGATTCGAAATACCCTTTTTTAACCATGTTTGTATACGCACACATACACAAGTGCGCGCACGCGCACACACACACACACACACACACACACACACACACACACACACACACACACACACACACATACAGAATCAACATCATTTCTGAATATTGTAGACCTCTGAAGTTGAAATATACGAGCTATCCTGTCCAATATACGATATAATGAGTAAACACAGAGTACAAGAGTGGGGGGGAGAAAGGGGAAGGGAGAGGGAAGGAAAGAAAGGAGGGAAAAAAGGTGGAGGTATGGATAGAGAGGAGGAGGAGGAGGAGGAGGAGGAGGAGGATGGAAGTAAGCAGAGAATCTAACGGGAGGTAAGGGACAAAGAGGGAAGAGCAAAAGTAGAAAGAAGTGAAGGGAGGGAGAAAAGGGTAGGGAGAGGGATGGATATAAGGTGGAGAGAAGGGTAGGGGTGGAGAGAAATGTAATGGAGGAAGGGTAGTGTGTGAGACTACATGAAAATCGAAGGATACAGAGAGGGAAGGGCCGAGGTGAAAAGAGGGGAAAGAGTAATGTTCGGTAGGAAAGGATGGGATAGAGAGAGAGGATGAGGGGATGGAAGTGGAGAGAAGGGAAGTGAAGAACGAACAGGAAAAGGCTAAGAAAGGAAAAGTAGATGAGGGAGCAGCAGTGTGTGTGGAAGCTGAAAGAAAGGCAGTGGTGAAGGACAGTAGAGAGAACGGTGTAAAAGGTTGACGCTAGGGTGCGAGGTAGAGGAACAGATAAGAGCTGGGTAAAATAGTCAGGTGGCAGTAATAATAAGAAAACAGAATACGTCAACGAAGTGAAGGGGTTAACCTCCACTACTCTTGAGGTCAGAGGTACACATGGTAATCACTGACTTTACGCACATTTGCGTACTATGGGTACCAATTAAATACAAATAATTTGTGTTAAAGTCTACGGCGTTTCACTTCCCCTCTTCAATTACTGGATCGTCAGTGGGAGTTTATACAGTATGTAGCGGATCCCACATCCACCTCGGGGAATTATGTAAAGGGCAGAATGGGTAATATAACTCGTTCTCCTCATTATCATTGACGCTTTGTGTAAATTCAGTGCCCGTCGTTCCTTCTGTATAAACTTAGTGCCATTCTCTCCTTTGTGCCACTGAACCAGCTACCGACTGTATCGCTGTTTTAAAGAATTTCGTAATACTGATGAGGTTTGGCGTACTGTTAGATATTAATACAATTTTCACTTTAACATACACTTAATGTGCCTTCTCTTTCTTGAATGCTGAGCTGTAACTAGAGTTTAATACTAGTCTGTGATGCTGGTCATGAAGAAGTGCTGTGGAAAGGATATAGAACCATAGTACTGTCCTATTCATTTATTCAGATACGTGACATAAGGTGCGAAAAGACAAAACTCTACGTCAGATTAGAGTGAAAATAGTATAGTTGTACTTATAAGGTCTTGTGATAAGTTACGATTTCGATAAACTTTAACAGCCGTCCCTCTCTTAATGATAAATAGAACGTCCTACTTAAGGGGTTAGCTTGAGAAAGATAGCTTATATTCCCAGGATTAAGCGATGGAATATCGGCGGGTGGCTGGAACTGGATAGTGCGAACGAGCATGTGATGTGACAGCGAAACTTTGACGGTATTTTTGTCAGTCAATTTGGATGAATTGTATCATTAGGCATTTATCGATACCAGCTTGCATATAGGTATTGTTAAGACTGATGCATTAGAATGATCGATTGATCGGGTCATCATTCGACTGACACCTGGTTAATAAATGAGTAGAAACATTATTCCGGGAATTTTAATCCTTCTTCTCAATATCAGTTGGTATAATCGTGGCGATGAATAAACAGTGAGTCGGATGCACTGACTCGATTAGACAGACGGATGAGCACATAGACAGAGAGACATATAGACAGGTGGACACATAGACAGCCCCGTACAATCTACAAACAGAATATTGCCTCCCTGCATTATAGTCAAGGGTACGCACTATTGTGGTTGCTCAAAAACTCAAGCTGGCAGAAGACACACTCTTGGAGGTTCACCTCCTGACGCACTTTGGTCGTCGATGAGTACGGATTTTCTTCTTTAACGAGTTCCGATTTTCCCCGGGCAGGTGGCGCTGGCTCACACGTACCATCATTAGGGGAATCGAAGTTTGTTACTTAGGAGAGCGCTTGTGTTGTGAAGTTGTAGTAGGTCTCTTAGCTTGGAGCGAGGTTGGGATGGATGAGTATATGTTTCTGAGAGAGAGAGAGAGAGAGAGAGAGAGAGAGAGAGAGAGAGAGAGAGATTAAAAGAAAAGGATGACTAAAGGATGGGAGAGCGAGGGGGAGAGTTCAGTAGTATGAAGGACACTGAAAACGTTACGAGAAAACCACCCATACCATCCTTTCCTTACATCTCAGTCGCCCGCATCTTCTACAACCCCCTTGTTCCTCCGACCAGCTTATCGTCAAATCGCTGTGTAAGGTCTTTAATAATTACGGCTGGTTGTTAAATTGCCCACCACGGCTGAGATGAATGCCGACAATTATCCAGCTCTGCATAGGGCCGGCTTTGTGGCCTCTGTCAAGTCTGGAATGGTTTAATTACGTTTTACCAGCGATTGGGGGAGTTTTTCTTCGTACAACTTTTCTTTACTGTTAATGAAAAGGGTAGTATTAATAGTATTCGAGTTGTATTGATAGTAAATAACGGTAATTTTATGGATATAGACAGATAGGTAGATAGATCATATATTTATATATATCAAAATATTGTCATGAAATTCCTCTCATTCACAGCAGGTTGCAGCAGAAAATCTGTGTGTGTGTGTGTGTGTGTGTGTGTGTGTGTGTGTGTGCGCGCATACAAGTGGGTGCATGTACCTTTTGTGTGTGTGTGTGTGTGTGTGTGTGTGTGTGTGTGTGTATACACACACACACACACACACACACACACACACACACACACACACACACACACACACACACACACACACAAACAAACGTGCGTGTGCGTGCGCGCGCGTATAAGTGGGTGGATGTACCCTTGTCATCATTGCTTAATTGCTTCAGTTTCTCACAGCACAACTAAAATAACATACCGTGATTCATACCGTGGTTCTCTGTCCTTTGATCTATTGTTCCCATCCTTTCCCGAGCCTCCAGTCAGGGCCTTAATCTCTGCTTCAGTTATATCTTTTATTTTTCTATTTTCCTACCACCAGATGATTGAGTTAAGCTTAGTAATATAGTCCCTTAAACAACGAAGGGGTTAATGAAAGCTGTGTTATACTCCTCCTCTGCGAAAAGTATCTCCAGTGCTAAATAAAATGTGAAAATAGAGAACAAGTAAAGAGGACCTCAGTAACTTAGAATGCCTCTCTAAACCAGAATGATTTTGTCCCCTGATATCTAGAGGAATCTGTCTTAGAATCAGAGAGATAGTATTGTTAGTGATATATATGTTGCTGTAATCGGGTCTTTGTTTTTTATGACTGGTTCTCTAAAGGTTGTTAAGCAATTAGTTCAGAATGGGACCTGGCAATTTCTGGTAGTCAGTGCAAAATACACGTCAAAGGTCATTCAAACACACACACACACACACACACACACACACACACACACACACACACACACACACACACACACACACACACACACACACACACACACACCATCACTCAGTACCTCAGGGGGTTATAACAGTTTAGTCACCCCAGGCCGGCGTCTTGAGGGCTAACGAGATGATCCTTCTTTGTCTGAGAGGATCCCTAAGCCCCGTGACCCAACTTTCAGCCCTGAGTCATTTTTCTTGTCCACTGCGTCAGCGCGATTATTCCTGCCTGGATACTGAGCCGCTTCATGTGTCCCCCTCGCCGTCCTTCCACCCCAGCCTCCTGTCTTAATACTGAGCCTCCAACCTAGATACTGGACCTAGATATCTAACCTAATTTCCTTCCTTCAGTTCTCTTCCTTCTTTCCTTCCAGCCCTCTCAAGTTCCTTCCTTTTTTGTCCTTTCTTTATGCCTCTTCCTCCATCCTTTTTCACTTCCCTTCTTCCAACGTCTTCCTTTCTTTTCTTTCCTATCGCCATCCTCTTCTACCTTCGTATCTTCCCTACTACCTTAACACCCTTTCAGCTCGTTCCTCTTCCTTCCCTCTTCCCAACTCCTTCTCCCTTACCTACATTTCTTCCGTCTTATATCATTTTTTCCTTTTCTTCTGAGTCTCATCCGCAATCTTTCACTCCACCACCACCTCACCGATCCCTTCCCTTTCTCTTCTTTCCCTCCCTTCCATCTTACATTCAGTTATTCCACTCTTATTTCTCTTTGTACCTCCCTCTCCCTGCATTCTTTTCCCTTCCTTCATTCTTCTCCCTTCATCATTCCCTCTCCCTTCTACCACTTAATCTTTACCCGTAACTCACACTCTCCTTGTTTTAGGTCATTTTCTCCTTCTTTTATTCATCTCCATCCATTCTCCTCTTCCTTTGCCGCTCATCCCTCCCATCATCCCATCCATTCTCTGTCCTCCTTCATCTGCACCCCTCTCTCTCTCTCAACGTCTCCTCCTCACTTCCATCTTTTTCCTCTCTCCTGCCTTCTTCGCGTCCGTCAGCCCTAGTTGGATGTAAACAGGGGTATAAACAAGGAGAGACAGAGTTTACACCGTGCCAGGCCTTTGTTACTCACGTATGAGGAAGTGGCGGAGATGAGGGCGTGGAAGAGTAACGCGGGTGGGGTGAGGGACAGGCTAAGAGGAAGATAGAGTTGTTTTGGACGATCTATTTAACCTCTGGGGCTGGAGAGGGACGCCTTCAGGTGGTAACACTGATATGAACGAGCGACTCTTCTGCCTGTGTACACAAGCGTCATTCAGCTCCTTCCTTACGCCCGAAAGGAGGAGGATAGACTGCATTAAAACACTTTCAGCCATCAGTCCACCGGGTTCACATCTGAGATGAATCTGGGGCTACCATTACTCTTACCAATACTGCTACTACTACTACTATTACTACTGTTTAACCCCTCCTATACAAGTGCTCATCCCCAAGCTGAAATGTAGTTGTTTCGGAGGGACTTTTAACTCGCTTGCCCCTTCTTCTCTTTCCCCGTACCACACTCAAAATAATCTTTAAATGGCATCAAATTCACCTCATTTAAGAGAATTATTATAATCTTGTTGTTCTTAAGTGCATAAAAATGTAGTATGCCTGTTGATGATCCTTAACCCTTTGCTTCTATAATTACAGAGTTCTCAAAACCTAAAATAATTTTCGCACCATTTTCTACGTGACTAAAATTAATATATCTTTATAAGTTGCGCCTTTTTTTCAATTTATTCATTATACTGTCAGGCTGAAGTACTCGTATTTGGATCGGGCATAAGAAACAATCTCCATTAATAGAGCATTGTTTTTTCTCAACATGTTAATTTGTAAAAGCCAAATTTCATTCACTTTTTCTTTCGTGAGAGCAAAGTTTAATCTGCATGAAGAACGTGAATTGTTTATATATTTGCTCCGTGACTACCGTAACAAACTTCTCTCACCTATGTGAATTTTTTACAACTTTTTTGCATGAGTGCACGATTAAATCCGCTTTCCAAAACATGGATATTCAGTATATTTGTTTCTAAGTATCAAGTTTCTGTGTCCTAGGCGATTTTTTGCCATGTTTTTACCTACATAAATGAAATATTAAATCTGCTCCAGGGCCTGAATACATGGCGAGTGAAGCGGAGGGAGATCATGAATATGGAGGTGGTCAGTGAGCCAGGCTACAAGTAATGGGATTTTTAAAAAGTAACTGTGAGGGTGTGGTGGTGGTGTTAGGGTAAAGGAAGGAGAAATATATAGTTTTTTTGTGGTAGATAATTAAAGTTTGTATGTGTGTGTGTGTGTGTGTGTGTGTGTGTGTGTGTGTCTGTGTGTGTGTGTGTAATTCACCGGGTTGGTCAAGATCACTTGATGGTCGTGATCGTCAGCTTTTACTCTCCCGGAAGGGAGCTGAGAGCTCATATAGTCCGATCTAAGAGCAAGGTTGTGACCTTCACACACGCACACACCCGTCCCCTTGCTTAAGGGGGACAGTGACCACCCACTTCGTCAGTGAAACTTTTCACAACCTGAGCGAGGCGCGAACTCCCGTCTACCAGATGGCAAGCGAGAACGTTACCACTGCGCCAGCGAGCGGTGTGTGTGTGTGTGTGTGTGTGTGTGTGTGTGTGTGTGTGTGTGTGTGTGCGTGTCTCTTTTTTTTTTTCTCTCATTCGTGAAATTAATGCTTTGGCCACAAATCACGAACCCAGTTTTATATTCCATCAAACTACCGACGATTATAATGTCCTTGAAGAAAAAGAACTCCGAAAAAAAGTCTTAAATGTTTCAAATAACATTGTCCTAAGTTAACAAGCCTTAAATTGACTCCATCAAACGCTAGGCGATTTTATGAAGAATTCTTTTTTTTTTTTAATATTTTTTTTTTATTCCGTGGTGCTTAGACGAAGTGGTGTAGAAGAAATAGTAACTGAAACTAAATTTGATTATTCAGCTTATAAGAATTACTTCAGGTACAAACAGATGGTGGAGAGGGACTCCTTCATGTGGTGGCACCGATATAGCTAGTCGGCTTCACTGCCCAGTTGTACAAACGTGCCTCATCTCCCTCTCTGTTTCTCTCTCACTTATTCTCGCTCTCTTTTCCAACCTCCCTCTCTCCTATCCCTTTCTCTACCGCGATTGTCCATCCCAGAGTTTTTATCGTTATTATTATTATTATTATTATTATTATTATTATTATTATTACTATTATTATTATTATTATTATTATTATTATTATTATTATTATTATTTTTTTATTATTATTATTAACCGAACCATAAAAGGGTTAATCGCAACAGCATTACCATTCTCCAGCCTCTGTGCTCCTTCTCCGCTTAATAAAATCGTCTGGCTGTAGCTGAAATCAAACGCTAGAGCTGTGCCGACGATGTGAGGGCTAGGACTGTTCTTTATTTTCAAGGGTCAAGTGAAAATGAGTACATACTTTATTATTCTGAATATATGCAGACTAAAGCAAAACGCAAAGGATGAGGCCAGAAAAATTTTCAGTTCATTTCCATTTCTGAATAAATTTTTGCTGTTCCACTCCTGTACTTCTTTGCTCTTCCTCACACCTACTGACACTCTCTCTCTCTCTCTCTCTCTCTCTCTCTCTCTCTCTCACACACACACACACACACACACACACACACACACACACACACACACACACACTCACACATAGCCACCGGAACTCATTGTTGGATCGTGACAGAGGATGAAAGGGGTGTGAGATCTCCAGTATTGGGGAGTGAAGGCGTGTAATGGACCCCTTACCCTTTACCCCTACCTGCCTTCCTGCCCTTCCCTCCTCCCCCCTTACCTTGTCCTCTGTCTTTCCTACTTGTCCCACCTCAGTCTCGCTCATACTCTTCCCTCTTCCTCTTACCATCTCTTCTTTGCCTCTTTCTTCCCCATTTCCCTCTTATCATTCCTCCCCCTTCCCTGATCCCCTTATTCCCCTTCTTCTCCCTCCTCCATCTCCCTCCAGTCACACCTCCCATGCGCACTCAACCCTTCTCCCGCCCCTGCCTCCCTGCCATCACTCTTTCCCCTTCCCTTCTCCCTCTTCTTCCTGTCTCCCTTCCACACCTCTCTCCTATCCCTCCTACCCGTCCATTCTCCCCCATCCCTTCACTCCTTTCCCCTCTCCCACATCCTTCCTCGCCCTTCCCTTCTCCCACATTCATTCTCGCCCTTTCCTTCTCCCCATTCCTTTCTCCCTTTTTCATCTCTCCATTCCCATCTCCCTTTTCTTCTCCCCTTCCCTTCTCTCATTTTGTTCTACCCTTTTCCATCTCCCCCTCAGCTTCTCCACTTTCTCCCCTTCTTCCCCCGCCTCCACCTCTCTTTTTCCCTCCGTCTTTGATCCTTCCTTTTATTTATTTTTTCTTGATCGCAAAGAAACTTATGTTGGTAGATAAGAACCCAAAACGATTTTATAAGTATGGACGGATTGTACCAAATGCATATTGATAACAGTTGACTTGGTACATGTTAAAAGCGGCATACGTGAGCCTGTGAATTGTCAGAAATATGATAAAAGCTGCATACTTAAACCTAGGAATATGTAAATTGTTACTGCCCTCCCTCTGACGCTGTAATAATTTTTCGCAGACTGCTCTCTCATGAAGCAATAAATGGCCGACACGAAAGAGCGTGGAAGTTATTTATTTTTTGTCGTTAATATCGAAGTAGATAATTTTTCACCGACAATTCATATTCGAGAACGACGCTTTAAATCGCTCTTTTGAAATGTAATCCAGCGGAAAACCAAAAAAAACGCGGAATCTGCAAACAACATCGATTTCCTGAGAGTGAGAGAAGGGTGAGTGGGGTGAGGGACGGGGAGTGGTGAGTGGTGAAGGCCTGGGGACTGGGGGGAGGAGGATATATAGGTTACGCTGAGAAGGCTACAGGACCACTTAATTGGCACAGACGCCCTGCCTTGCCCAGCTTCCTCACGCCCCGCCGCGTTTCGCCTCGCCTTGCTCAGCCAAATGCACGGATCATGTTCGTCTACGGAGTTGACGGTGAGATGATGCTCGCAGGAGCGAAGACGTGACGGAATTGTACATATTTATGGTGGTTTTGAGGATGTTGATAATAATAATAATAATAATAATAATAATAATTTATTATTATTTTTTTAATTCATATATTATCCTTTTTTAGGGGGAAAGTATGAAAACGGTGTGTGCCACGTAATAAAAAAGCATCAGCAAGGGCACAAATAACTGTTTAACTGTTATTTATATTGTATGTGACGCTGGCCGGATCATGTCAGACGTAAAGTGAGGGATGCAACTTTAATTCATCTACATGCATTCTGCTTTGGCACAGCAGCATGGTATTAGCCTGATTTAACAGTCACCACTCTGACTCCTCTCCACTACTCCCACGCTCCTAAGTTACATATACAGTGTGTCCCGCGAAATGCCACAGACTTCTGGAGGCTCTTCTTTGTTTAATTTTGAGGTGAGGAAAAAAAAAAAGAAAGCTACATCAACATAGGTCCAACTTTCGTCTGTTGCGGAGCGTAAGTTACTAAACTGAAGAAAAGCGCTGCATAAACATAGGTCCAAGTTTCAGCAGCTTACCTTGAAAAACTACGTAACATAGGTCCAGTCATTAGCCTTTACCTAGCTTGAGTTACTAATTACCTAAAAATACATTAAAATAGGTCGAATTATCAGCATTTACATAACCTAAATTACTAATGAACTAAAAAAGAAATCACTACCTTAATGTAGGCCCAGTTTTCAGCCTTTACGCACTTTCAGTTAATGATGACCATATGGGCGAATTATTTTGGAGACCAGTTTTGTTCATAAGATCATCGGTAAGTGCAGGTCCGTAAGGGCTGCAAATTGGACCAATATTAATGTAGCATTTTCTGCTCAGAATTAGCAGAAAGATAATGATGGTTTAGCTGTATTGGTGATGCTGATGACTGTAATTACGATGATGATGAAGAGGAGGGGAAGATGGAGGAAGAAGATAGAGAAGGAAAAGAAAAAAGTGTAGATGGTAGAAGAGGAGGAAAAGAAGGAGACAAGGAAGAGGAGGATATTTTATGCTTCTGTGTCAGTGTCTTTGCCTCAGAAGCGAAACAAAGGAATGGCGAGAAGCACAGGAATGCACGACATGACTTGAGCAATCAAGGAGGCAAGTGGGTAGGAAGGCGGGAAGATAAGCAGAGAGAATAGAAAGTTAGCATGCAAATTAAGCAAGCAGTTAGTCAAGAAGGCAAGCAGGTAGGTCGGTGGGAAGACATGCAAACAGGTAGGACACAAGACAGGCAGGCACGAAGACAGAGGGGCAAGAAGGCAGGGGGGACAAGCAGGCAAAGAGTCAAACGCATAGGCAGGCAGGCAGACAGTCACTGAAACAAGAAGGCAGTCAGGCACGCAGAAGACAAACGAAAACAAGAGATCAGACAGGCAGGCAAGTAGGCAGGCAGGAACTGTAGAACACGAGTCGAGGAGGCAGGCAGGCAGGTACAGAGGAAGGAACTTGGATTATGGATTATAGGAGGGAGTCCAGGGAAGGAGAGCTGGATTAGAGGGTCTGGAGCTAGAGAGGAGGAAGACTAAGAATTGTTTCAGTCGCCTGGAAGAGGGAAAGGGTTGCGATAGAAAATTCTTGGATCCCTGGTTAGAGAAAGGAATAGATGATGATCACGAGTAAGAAGAAAAAATTGCATTACGACAACAAATTAGAATCTTTAGTTGGATGTAATGTAGGAAGAATTTGTTAGGATCGGAAGGAAGAGGAAGAAGGTAGAGTTAAGGAGCTATAATTGAATATTCATTGATCACAAATAAAATGCAATTAAAATATAAAATTTTAGCGGCTACACAAAGAGAGGAAGATGAAGATGGTAACGACTCAGGTTACAACAGAATATTCTTAGATTGAAAGTAAGAGGGGAAGTTATTTTGAAAAATATCTCACCAGAATCTTTAATGGATCATGTTTAGCAGGAAGAAGCATTGCTATGGTATAGTTGCAGGAGGGAGGGACAGGAGAGCAACACAGGATAAACGAATATCCTTATGATAAACGAGAGGAGAGAGAGAGAGAGAGAGAGAGAGAGAGAGAGAGAGAATAAAATGCTGGAGTCGCGAGGGAAGGGAAGACGATGGCGGGGGAGGTGGGGGGGAGGGTTAGGACCAGTGGGTTAATAATGCAGACTTTTAAATCACAATTTATAAAACAGTTTTCTTCCAGTACCTTATTCACCTATGGTTATATTTGGCCGAAACCAGACAACGCTTAGGGTTGGCGGACGAAGGTCAGGTAAATACATGCGGAAATGATCTGGGATAAACAGACAGTGAATTACCCTTATAAGCTGCAGGCCGGACATCACTCAGATCATTATTTTACATATATTTTGATGTTATTGGAAAAAATAAAAGGGAACACTCTGACGTAGTTCGGTTATAAGGAGGGAAAGTGAGATAACCAGAAGAGTGTATAAAACTGGGGCGGCTGGGAGGAGAAGGAGAGGAGGAAACCGATATTGAGGTGGGGAGATGAGATGCGGGAATATGTAAGCAAGCAAGGATGATGTGTTGTGGTCGGTGGGGTATATGCAGTGGATATTGGGATAGAAATTGCTGGAGAATCGGACGGTAAGTAGGGATGTAAACAGATGGATACATAGACAGGTATTTTATTTACTTGAGCATCCTTTTCCTTCCGTCCTGGAGGTCATTTTGTCGAAGCCACCCCTTCCAGGATGCGGCATCGGGCAAATAGATCGACAGATAAGTCTATAGACTGATAGATAAGATATTACATTGGCGTCTGGTGGCCAGGATGCGGCGGTAGGTAATAGACAGGCACTTTTATTTTTTTCGCCGTGTCCCCCTTTTTCGGTAGGGGTTAAGGCGTTGCCCTTGGATAAGAGGACTTAGGCTTGGAGCGTGTGCTATTTATGGCTGGATGCCCCTGTTGATGTCTACCAATGACCCTTGGGTGGACTCGAACCTCCGACCCTTCGGCCAAAGCGGAGCGCTCCAACCCACTGAGCCACGGCACATAGAGATAACTAGTAATAGGTAAATAGATGCAAAAATAAATAAATGATTAAAACAGATAGATATAGACAGTCAGATAGACAAACAGGCATTACATTAGGTAAGTCACAACGGCTCATAGCATCAGTGAAAATGCTTCTTGTCATCTCGCGGGCTCATTTCCGCTACAGAGTTCACCTTAATTAAAAACTGTGATCCATTTCCGCACAAGTGGGGTCGGTGATGCCACAAAGTGGAAGGTTGAGCGACCTGGTTTGACATCTGACCTAAAGGTTGCTAATTAAATGGTGGCGGTGGTGGTGACGGTAGAGGTGATGATTAGGGCTTGCAATAGGTTTGTGGATATGATGATGATGATGATGATGGTGATGATGATGGTTGTGGTGGTGATGGATATTTTGTTGATGATGGCCACCAGGATCCGGAATACTTAATGATGATGATAGAGGAGGAGGAGGAGGAGGAGGAGGAGGAGGAGGATTGGTGGTGGTGACGGAGGTGAAAATATTGATGGCGATTTTGCAGATGAAACTGTAGGCTGTTGATGATGATGGTGAAGATGATGATAATGATGATGGAAACAGTAGCCAGAACTGGCATTTGACTTCAGCCCATTGGATAAGTAAAGGGAAATGAGGGTGAGATAAGTCATTAGGTGGAAATGAGATTATTAAAATTGTTTTTTTCGCTCCGTACCCACCCGATCTTAATAGTTAGAGGTCCGGTTATAATGATGGTGACGGTGATGGTGATGATGGTGATGATGATGATGATGATGGTGAAGGCTTGAAATAGATAATGGTGATACCAGTGATAGTGATGATGGTGTTGACGAAGGTAATTTTTATGGTATAGAACATGAGGGGTTGTCGTGTTTTATGTTAATTAGTACAATAGGTTAAAAGTTAAGGTCACAGGGCAAGGTTTAAGTTGACCTTGCCCTGTGACTTTGAATTTTAATCTATTCATCTGTAAAGTAGTTTGGTTAAAATAGGATAAAAATTGTTCGAGTTATCCCACGACCGGAACTATTTTCACATTAGTTTCGGTGGTGAGATGTCTCTTAATTTTTACCCGATTTTAACCAAAATTGATGGAAGGATTGAAGGACATCCCATGAAGAAACGTGTTATTTAGAGAATGGAAATATCTTAAAACAGGACGATTATTTTGGTAGAGATTTTTTTTTTTTTGGTGGAAAGACTATTGAAACTAATTCATGTGAAGATTTTAATACTGATGGTAGATTTTTTTTTTTTCAGTAATATTTGCAAAAGAATATCTTATGCGCTATATTATCTAAATAATTTTCATATGGTAGGATATGAACATGCAGTATGCAGAAGCCAGCGAGTGAGAAAGAGTACGATAGATCCTACAAGTATCATTGTAATATGGCTATAGGAAATATTAGTATTTTTTCACAACTTTGAATTTATTTGTACTTCATATCCTCTGGTTCGCTTCCCACACCTCACTTTTTTTTATTTTTCAAGTAAGCATCGAGCTTGTAGAGAGGGGGACTGCTCAGGGCCTATTGGTGAGTGTGGATTTTTGTATTGATTATTGTCAGTTCTGAATTTTTCGTCCTCTGTCTGTCCTTCGCCCTCTTTATGATCACTAGCGCCTTGCTTTGCTACCCTTATCTTCAGCACCAGCAATTATGATATCACAGTCATGTTTTTCACTATAACAAACAACCTCGAAAGAACCAATGTCTGTTTGATGTCTGCCTTCCTTTGAACTCCTTTGAACTCCTTTGTCATTTAACTGCAGTATTTGACGTTCTTTGAAAGGTGAAACACTGGCAGGCTTTCAGCGTTTGGTTCCAGGAATTTAAACTTACACTGCTCTTGACTCTCAGAACAAAGAGGGAAGTAATAGGCAAGTTTCGTGATTACATTAATATATTCTGAGTGTCAATACTGAAATATTTTACATACGATTATCATTTGCATGGATTTTTGTGATTTGACAAAGCTAAACAATAATAGATAGATCGATAAGTAGACATATAGAGGTGATAGACAAACATACACAGACAAACTATCCAGGTTAAGGGAGAGAGTGTCCCCAAAAGGGGAAGGAAGTGATGGAGAGATCCAAGGGGAGATTAGTGAAGATCTAGAAGGTGAGGCTGAAGGATATACTTGTGGAATGTTGAGGTAAGGGGATGAGACAGACAGGAGAAGGGAGAGAAAAGAAGAGAAGGGGGGGAGAGGAGAAGGGAGACAGAGAGGGGCAAGAGTGAGGAGCAGATGAAAGAGAAAGTGGGAGGAAAGGAGGGAGGGGAGGGAAAGTAGGAAAGAGGAAAAAAAAGGGAGGGGGGGGAAAGAGAACCAAGGGAAAACAGAGAGAGAGAGAGAGAGAGAGAGTGTGTAGGAGGGCCCGTCTGGTAACACAAGAAGTGGAAGTTGCAAGCATTTGTTGTAGAGCCACTGCAGTCCCAGGATGTACACAAACACACTTGCGCCACTACTGCGGCTGCAGCTGCTGGCTGGCTTTTAGTCTAGCAAGGATTAGGGTCAGTTTCTTGACTGTCTAGGACTTTTCTTTCCTTTTTATTTCGTGGTTTTGTTATACTTTAGCTAGAAAAATGACTCTGTGGTTCGGTACTTGATCATCCTTATCATTATCACCAGCTCCTTAATTGGTCCTGGGCATAGCGATGTTGACAGTGATGATGATGATGATGATGATGATAATGATAGTAATGATTAATGAATGAATGACACAGAACTAGAGCAAGAGCTGGAGAGAAAACAGGAGGAGAAGGATGGTATGGATGTGGCAAAGGTGGAATCAAAAGTTTTCTCCTCAAAGCAAATGCAGAAACTAGAATAGGAAAATACCAGTAGGCCCACTCTGCCTCCCTGTACCTTTTTTATCACGATAGATAGAAGTGTTACCGTACTAAGGGGATTATCCTTCGGTACAACGACCTCTTTCATTTTATTTTTGCTATCTCCAGACGATTTTATTCGGCTTACGAAGTTTTTCGAAATGAGGGATTAGATATAGCCTTCGTTAACCTCCTCTTTATTAGGGGTCTTTTTTGTGCTGAATAAAATCGCGTGGTAGCTACAAGAGAAAATTTCAGAAGGCGCTCTTGGGTAGAACTTTAGTGGCTAAAAATATATACTCACTGAAAGACGAGATCGGGGAGGAGGGGGAGGAAGAGTGGGAATAGGTAAGGGGATTGGATGGGGAGAGAGAATATGAAGAGAGAGTAGGGACAGGGGAAAGGGGGAAAGGCGAGGTGAAGGAGGAGAGGGAAATGAGATGAGGGGAGAGGAGACGATAGGGCGAGGGGGAAGGGAGGGAGGGGGAGACTTGAGCTAAGATTGGGAGCTAGAATCATATTACCGTGAAGCGCCTGCTCCCTCACATACCCAGCTCCCCATGACGGGAGTAAAAAGACTTTATCTCACTCAAGTGGGTAAAGAAAAACGTACTTATAAAATTCAGAATGGTGAAAATGTGATCGTACAGGAGGAACTAAAGACAAGTGCAAAATAATATATGTATGCATCACTGTGCCCTTTCCTTCTTTGCCTTCAGCGACAACGTTTCCAGAGTATTGGGGTTTGTACTGAGTGGTAAATAAAGAATCTAGATAAAAAAGTATATATTAATCTACATATATTTAGAGATAGATGAAAGGCAATAAAATTCCTGTCTGACACGAGTAGTTAAATGCTAAAAGAAAAAAGTACTCCTGAATGTTGAAAGTCTGGAGGAGAGAGAGAGAGTGGGGGAGGATGAGGGAGGGTAGGAGAGGGAGAAGGGGAGAGGGAAGGGAAAAGGGGAAAGGAGGATGAGAGGAGGGGAGGTCCTGAAAAGAAGGGGATAAGGGATGAGACGAAGAGAGCGGGAGAGGTGGGTGAGGATAGGAGAAAGAAAGGATAAGAGATTCGGGGAGGCAGTAGCAGCGGAAGTGGGTCGGGGTGGGATGGAGGGGGCAATGTGCGGTGCGCGAATGATATTACGGTGCTGTTTGTGGAGAGAGTGAAGGAAGTGCGTGCTCCTAGACGAGGTTGCTGTTGATATTGTCGAAGGTGCATCACGGGAGATGTTGACGATACTGCAATATTGGCTTCATGCAGGGAGGAGGAGGAGGAAGTAGATAAGGAGGAGTGAGGAGGAAGAAAGATAAATAAAAGCAAAGGTCGCGTTGTGAAAAGGAAGTGAAGGATAACAGGGATGCAAAATTTTTATCCATGTAAGTTTCAAGACTAGAGAAGTTGTTTAAAAGATATAGAATCATTATTTGAGAGTAGAAATCAATATTATTAGTATTGTATCATAATCATAATCACAATTCCGTCCGTTATTATATTCAGGAAAGTTGATTTTTTGAAGATAATGTTATTTTGCATCCACATTATTAACTGCTTTTAATTAACATATTTACTTCTTCCTACTTCTTTATTCGATTTGTTTATTCCCTCATCTCAATCTTCATTTCCTTTTCCTCCTTTTCCAAACACCACTCTTTTGCTTTCCCTTTTGCATTACATTATCTGTTTCTGCCATTTTCGTATATTATTCCACCCTCTATTTTATGTTTACCATTTCTTTCTTCTCCTTTTCCTTTCCCTTCTTCGTTTAACGCGTTTTCTTCACCCATTTCGTAATCTTTTCTGTTTCTACCTATGACATTCTTAATTCCACCTTCTTTTCTGCTTATCTTTAAATTCCCCGTTCTCCATCTTCTTTTCCTCTTTCCTTCCCCTCCATTCCTCTCTCTTCCCCTGCGTATGCACGTACTCCCTATTCTATTTTCCTTAGCCATCCTTATTGAACCACCTTCTTCTGACAAGGTCTTCGTGTCATCAGCTTGTCCTCTGTTTACTCCATTTCTCGTTCTCATTACTCCGTCCTTTTTTCACCCATTTCTTTGCGCCTGTTTCAGTGTTCCTTTTTTCTTCTTCTTCTGAGGGTCCTGTCTCCATCTGTTTTGTTTTTATATTTGTCTCTCTTTTCTTTGTATCCCATTCTCTTCCCTCTTCGTTCTTTATGTGCACCTAATTCTCATCCCCTTCATTCTTGCTTCCTCTTCTTTTCCCTTTTCTTCTGTTTTTCTTCTTGGCCTTTTCCATCCTATTCCCATCCTCTTCTGCATTTCGTTTTCATTTCATCGCTTTTTCTTAATCTTCCTTCATTCTTTCCGTTGTTCCTTAATTTTATTTTGTCCCTTTCTTAATCTGTTCTTCGTACAGGTCATTATTTTCTGATCCTTCGTTTCTCTCCATATTTTATCTATACGACTGTTTATTTCAGCTTCATTCCTCTTCATTTCCTCGTCTCTTCTCTCTTGTCTCCTTCCATTGTCTCTCTTGTCATGTTGGCTCCTCTTTTCGTTGATTATTTTCCTCTTTTTCTTCATTCTCATTCTTTTCATCCAACCCATTGTCATCCCCTTCATTACCTACATTATCTCAATCATATTTATTGTTGTCATCTTTCTAGTTTACACAACTTTCCATTTCCCTTTCATCTTAATTCTTTGCATCTGTCCCATTGTGTTCATTGATACTTGGATCTCATTTTTCTTCATCTTTCCTTCTTCTTCTTGTCTTTCTGCCATTCCTTTTGTGTTTGTTATTCTTTGGTCTTCTCAGTTTCTCCTCGCCTTTCTTCTCTCGTTTCATTAGCATCCACCTCTCTTTCTTTCATTTTTATTTCTTGTATACAGTATCCCATCATCTCTTATCCACCCCTCAGTCTTCTCCTGTCTCCCCACTCCTGTGTCTGATCATCTTAACACTTTTCTTTGTCTCCTGTTTCCTTTCCACGCTTTTCTCTCGGACTGTCGCTGTGAATCTTTATCGTTCTTTTCATGGCGTCGGTTCCTTTTCTGTCAGTTCCATCGTCCTCAGTACTTCCTGGTAATATTTTAAGTTTTTCGGCATTATTCTTTCTTATCTCGAGAGAGAGAGAGAGAGAGTAAAAACCAGATCGAGCGAGCAAGGAAATAAAGTTGAAAAAAGAGAACACAAAAATAGCTAGAGCCAGCGTCCCACTCTCACTCCGGGATATTTATGGGGGCGATTATCCACCGGGTAAGCCTAGTGATTTCTCAGATGGAACTCTAAATACAAGGCGACGCGCTCCCGTATATATATTATTCATATGTTCATATTACTGCCCAGCTACATGATTCATAAGGAACTGGAGTATGTGTGTGTGTGTGTGTGTGTGTGTGTGTGTGTGTGTGTGTCTGTGTGTGTCTGTGTGTATATATATATCTATTTATATATATATATATATATATATATATATATATATATATATATATATATGTGTGTGTGTGTGTGTGTGTGTGTGTGTGTGTGTGTGTGTGTGTGTCTGCGTGTGTGTGTCTGTGTGTGTCTGTTGTATGTATCTATGTATGAATGTATGTATATTTATATCTGTACATGTATATATTTATGCATGTATGCCTATTTGAATGTGTTTTTAGTTTTGAATATTTGTAATTGTGTGTACGTGTGTATTTATATATGTCTGTAGGCCAATGTATATATGTACATATGTAGGCCCATGTATTTAGGTGTGTTGTTAAAACTCTAAGACCACACTCTCTATCCCTGCCTTCCGCTCATAACCTATACAGTTCACTTTAACAATAGCATAAATTTACCATCCCCCCAGTTTGAATGTTCAGCTGTAACAACAGGTTAACAGTAGGGTATGGTGCTAGTTACGAAGAAGTTTCCTTGAAAAGAACTTCTCAGTATTGTCTTATTCTGCTACTACACTACTGAAAATAAACTGCAAACTGACGAAAATCTCCGCCTAGTAAAAATGAATGAATTATCTTTACCTTGATTATAGTCCACCATATACAATAGCCTCGAAAGGGCCGATGTGTCTGTTGCTGCGTGGTCTCCTTTGTACTCCTTTGTATTTCCTCAAACATAGTCACATCCATCTTCCCCTTTCCCTTTTATCTTCCTTCCCTTTCATCCCCCCTCCCCATCCATTATCTCCCCTTCCATCCTTTCTCCCTTTAATCTCCCCTGTTTACCTTCTTCCCTTTCATGCTCCTTAACTCCCTTCCTTCCTCCTTCCCTCACTTCTCTACATCCCTGCCGCAACCCTCACCTTGCCTTGTAGCCACTTCCTCACGCTCTCTCCCTTAACCCTTCCCCTTCCCCTTCTCTCTACCCTTCGTCTCCCCTTCCTCATTGTCCACTTCCTCTTCATCCTCTCCATCACCTCCCTCCATTTCCTCTCCTCTCTGCTTCCCCTTTGGCTCCCCCATTGTCACGAGTCGGCGCGATTAAGTATTTGAATAAACTCGTGACATTAACTTTGGTGGGAAACTGCGAACTCTAGTGGAATCCCAGTATTTATCACTCAGTCAACCGCCACGTATTCACCCGATCGGGAGTGTTTTCAGAACAATTTTTCACTGTGTCATAAATTCTCGTCCTTAGAGAATCGGCGAAGTAAGCCGCATAAAGTAATCATTGCTTGATTTTCACAAGACAGTTCATTGTTCTGTTCTCAGTATTATTGAATATTATCTTTTAATATTGTATACTCTATAAAAACCCCGTGACAATTGGCGACCTCATTCCAGGATATTAACTCCTACCTCTAAAGTTATTCACGAGATAATACTCACTCGTTCATACTTAGGTATTTGTCATTAAAGTCTATAGGCACTATCTTACTGGTGATTATTGATTCAGTTTTATTAATTTACGTAATAGTTTTCACAGTCAGTTGTTTGTTTATTTTTTTTTCTTTACCAGTTTAATTAGATAAAAACTGGTCACCACTAACCTGTGCCTATATTCTTTATTCTTGATTATTGGCATCTTTCTTTGCAAATTGCAGTCAGTACTGAGTCGTTAGTTTACTTAGACTGAGTTAGCATCATGTCTACCAGCGTCTATGTACAGGAAGCCAAAGATATGGGGCTTACGGATCCGGAGAAAATAAAGGACTTTGTCCTCTCTCGGTTTAATTACGAGCAGCAATGCGATAATGATGCTCGTGAAGAGCGTCAAATTCAGCGTGAGGAACGCGAAAAGGAGTGCGAATACGAGCGAGAACAGAGCAAACACGACCGAGAACAGCGCGAACACGAGCGGAAACAACGCAAACTCGAGTTAGAACACGAGCGAAAACAACGCGAACTCGAGTTAGAATATGAGCGAGAACAGCATGAGGAACGAGAGAGAGAACGAGAACACGAACGTGCCGAGCGAGAAGCATGCGAAAAACATGAATTTGAAATGTTGAAGCTCAAGCGAGATTCCTTGGCTTCAGACACATCTGATGCAGCTGGCCCAAGCTCCACGAGCACTATCCCTGCACATATTATGGCAACCCCACACATCAAGCTTCCCCCATACAAGGAAGGCGAGCGAATCGAGCCATACATAGCTCGTTTTGAAGACATAGCTCAACTGTACCAGCTGGATGATGCAGCTAAGCAGCTTCAGTTTCTTAGCCTGTTTGAGGGCCCTGCCCTCGATATTCTCCACAGAATTCGTGGAGACAATCTCACGTATGAGATGATGAAGACCACACTTGTCAAACCGTATGGTCTCACAGTTGACGACGCCAATAGTCAGTTCATGAGGGTGCGTTTACAGGAAAAAGAGACCGTCGTTCAGTTTCTTGACCGGCTTACTGCTTACTTAGATGAGTGGATGGAGAAAGATGAAACTCATTCCACGTGTGAGGGGATAATCAACCTTATGCTGCGCATGCAGCTAGGAAAGTCGTGGCCTACTGAACTTATGGCTCAGCTTAAGATCTGCCAGGTAAGAGATGCCAGTCAAATGGTGAAGAAGGCTGATGCATTCTTCACTGCATACGGATACCAAACTCGTAAGCAGTATACATGGAACAGGAAAGCTGATAAATCTGGGAAACCGTCTCAGACTGAACCCCAGCAACAAGGCCATTCTCAGAATAATGGCCAAGGTCCAAAACCGCAGTGGAAGGACCAGGGGCAAAGCACTCAGAAACCTGAGTGGAAGAGGTACAACAGGTACCCTAACCAGCAGCAGTATCAGCCACGCAACCGACCATCGGGACTGTCCTTTTCGGCACCAGCCCCAGTGTTTGGGAGGCAGGAGGCGAACGCAGCCTTCATTCCTCAGCAGCAGCATGGTAGTCACGTCCCTACCAGTACGGGTACTCCCCCACAGTTCTCTAGTCCCACAGTGACAGTGAACCCCCCTCCACAGATGGCCAATGCTCCGTCTCCCCAGACAGCGAGTACAACCCCTCAAGCATCTAATTCTCAGGGCACCATGTTTGCCGGATCATTTATTCAGCAGCCTAATCAGTGGCTAGCTGCTTCCTCCACAGGCCCTCCAACAGGTGACAGTGCCTTTCTTGTTCAGCCAGGGTTTGTGGGAGCCATTCCTGTGAAGGTCCTGAGAGACAACTGGTCCTCAGGTTGCTCTGTCAGGCAGAGTCTAGTTCGGCCTGAGGAGTACACAGGTCGACAGATCCATGCTAACCTTATAGATGGATCAGAGAGATTGTTCCCTGAGGCACATATCCAGGTGGCATCTCCATTTTACACTGATATGACACTCGCAGTTGTCATGCCAGAACCTTTATTTGACCTAATCATAGGCAATATTCCTGGTGCCAAGGATAGTTGGACCGAAAATGATGCTACTCAGACTTCAGCAACAGTAACACGAGCCATGGCCGAGGCTCCAAACTGTGTCACCCCGGTGACCATTGAATCACCACGAGATCTGATGTGTAGCCAAGTTGTTGTTCAAGAACAACATTCTGACCCAACACTTGCTGCTGTGCGAAAGAAACAAAAGGGTAGAGTGATAAAGTATTCACGGGGAGGTCAAGCCAAGTTCCTTCGCAAACAAGGATGGCTCTACCTTGAGTCACGAACACCTGAGGGCGAGGTTCGACCATTTTTGTCATTCCCGCCAAGTACTGCCTAGCAGTGTTAGAATGGGGTCATCGTTCAGCCTCAGGAGGTCACCTGGGCAAAAGGAAAACCCAGGGCCGTATCCATGCTGACTTTTTCTGGCCAGGGATGGGACGAGACATAGATAGTTTTGTGTGTTCCTGCAATGTGTGTCCACGTAACACCAATCAGGGACATGTCCTTCCTGCACTGTTTGAACCCACACCCATAATCTCTGAAGCAGTTGAGAGACAGGGCAGTGGTAATGTGGGTGCAGACCTGACATCTCACCCGTTGGCCCCACAGGACACAGTATGTCCAGGGCCTGCAGATACATATGTATCATAAGTTAAGGGGGAAGTTTGAGAACCCTGCAGAGACAGTCCGAGGCTGTGTATGAATTACCTTGTGGAATGTCTCGAGCTGTGGGCCTCTCTGAGGATTCCAGGAGAATGCACAATATCCACACGAGTGTTCACACCCATGGTGGGTGTTAAAACGTGACCTGTCAGAGATTGTGTAGCGATTCTCAGCTTCCTGTCATTAACCTTAAGTGTAAAGTTAGGTTAACCAGTAAACTGCCCATTCTAAGAGATTTGAGCAATTCAAGAACTGGCACGTTTCCTAGTTAATAAGTATTAACCAGTAAACTATAAGGGTCCTGAGAGATTTGTGAATTCTAAGACTACGTTTTCTGGTTAATAATGACATAAGTACTGATTGCTAGGCAGAGAGAGAGAAATGACACTTTTGATGCTCCATCTTGATTCTTTCTGCAGGTGCAGCTGGTGGGTGCAGCATTGCCGTGCAGAACAGCTGATCGTCCATGACGCATGATGCCGCCTCTTCTCTTCTGCCTCGTTGTCATCATTTATTATTGATTTGCATTATGTAATTTTACATGTAGGTACAGTTACACCACAACTGTCACACCAACACCTTGTATTACATACATTACGCTACATAACAATTAGTTGTTAATGTAAATGTAGCGAACTTTTCACTCAGTTTGACCTGAGTACAGGATTTTTCACCATCGTCACAGAGTTTTTCCCTCAAGCTTGCTTCTATTACCGTAAATACGTAATTTCTTTGCTCACTGGCGACTGTGACTTTCTCCTGTAGCAGGATAGCACACACACACCACAGTGTGAATCTTGTGTGACTGAGTTAGGATTTATATGTATGTATATTGAAATTTTTGTTTTCCGGAAAAAAAAAAATCATTTTTGATGGGGGGTAATGTTATGAGTCGGCGCGATTAAGTATTTGAATAAACTCGTGACATTAACTTTGGTGGGAAACCGTGAACTCTAGTGGAAACCCAGTATTTATCACTCAGTCAACCGCCACGTATTCAACTGATCGGGAGTGTTTTCAGAACAATTTTTCACTGTGTCATAAATTCTTGTCCTTAGAGAATCGGCGAAGTAAGCCGGAATAAAGTAATCATTGCTTGATTTTCACAAGACAATTCATTGTTCTGTTCTCAGTATTACTGAATATTATTTTTTAATATTGTATACTCTATAAAAACCCCGTGACACCCATCCCTCCACCCGATTCCCTCTCTCCTTCCCCCCTTCCTTCCAAACTCCCTTTTTCCTTCTGTCCATTCCCTCTTTCCCCTCTCCCTCATCTTCCCTTCCTGTTCCTGCTTTTCTTTTCTCTCCCCCCTTTTCCTCTCTCCCTCCTTTCCTCTCGCGTCCCACCTACTTCTCTCTCTTCTTCCTGATTCCGTCACTTCTCACCCCTTCTCTCAACCCTCCCTCCATTCCCTTTCATCTTTCTAATCGAATTACATCCTTCCTTCATCAATCCTTCCCAATCATCATACCGCCCTCCCCCCATCCCTTTCTCCTCCCTTGATCCCTCCCTCTCCTTTCCTCTATGTGTCCAACTGCTCCACACCTCCTCGTAGTCACTGCCACACGCCCCCACCCAGTCCTGACACACTGCCTGAGGGTCCCGCCTGACTTTACTGCCAAAATCCGGCAGGGTCAGACAGATTGTACCATTTCCACAGGTGTTACCTACGTCCTCGTCATAGGTATAGGGTCAGACGGCACTGGGGGAGATGAGGTTAAGTGAGGTCAGGTTGGGAGGTTTGTTTTAGGTTAAGTTACGTCGGAAGAGTCTGGGAGAGTGAGATTAGGTTAGGCTTCGTTTAGTTTAGGTTCTGAATCAATGAGGAAGCTGTGGTGACGCGAGGTTTAGGTTAGATTTAGTTAAGTCAGATAGCATCAAGGAGGTGAGGTGAGGTTAGGATGGTTAGGTTTTTTAGAATTGTATAAGGTAGGTTTGGTCAGGAAGTATCTACAGAGGTGAGATCAGGTTAAGTTAACCTGTAGGTTTACCCTTAAATGATGGCTGACATCTAAGCTATGACAAACGCCAGAAAAAATTAGGGCGCCCAAAACATGGTCGATTAGTGGAAAGGAGGCACAAGAGTCCGTCGAAGTTCTAATAAATTAAAGAAGTGGAAAGTAGACTGTACGAAAAGATGTAAGGGAGGGGCAAAATATATATATATATATACACATAGACAGAGAGAGAGAGAGAGAGAGAGAGAGAGAGAGAGAGAGAGGAGGGAAGGGAAGGGAAGGAAAGGGAGGATGAGAGAGAAGGGTGGGAGGGAATTTAGGTTAAGAAGGGTAGTAAGAGATAAGACAGCGCAAGTAGGTCAGGAATCCCTATTCCGTCCTTGCCGGATATATAGGTCGCGAATGTCGCTGTAAATCAGGCCAATGAAGTTATCTCGCCACGACAACAACGGTAAAAGGCAAGTTGTGTGTTGTGAAATGAAACTGTCTGAGCACAACAGGAGTAGTATAAATGTAAGTTATGGCTTGAGTAATTAGGTTGTCACTTCATAGTAGCAGCAACAAAAATAGCAGTAGCAAGAACAGCAACAACGGCAACATTAACAACAATAATACTAAAAAATACAAATAACCTGATTAGTTTTGCCATTATGTTATATCGACATTGCAAAATTAAGTATGCAAATTATTGTTTTGTAATACGTGTCTCCAACGTAAGCGAAAAAGACAAAAGTTAAAGTCTCATAACACTTTAGTTTGCTCGGGAAACTTGCTGATTAAATATTACGTTTTTTAAGTGGGTTATATCCATCCAGGTATTGGTGATGGTGTTCGGTCTTGTAGCACTCAGTATTACTCTTCTTTTCCTCTCAATTCCTCTCCTTTCCTTGTCTCTCCCCTCTTTTCCTTTAGTTTCTTCCTTTGTCTCCTTCCCCTATTTCACATCTCTCTCTCTCTCTCTCTCTCTCTCTCTCTCTCTCTCTCTCTCTCTCTCTCACACACACACACACACACACACACACACACACACACACACACTCCTCTACTCTCCTTTTCTTTCTCTTTCCTTCCCTCTGTATTTCCCTCTTCTGTCCTCTCCTCGCTTCTCTTCCTCTTTTCTATACTGTTTTCCAGTAGTTTTTCTTTTTTCCTGCCTGTTATTTTGCAGAGAGAGAGAGTAAATGGATGGGATAGAGCATTACTTGTTTTTCTTTTTCTTTTCTCACTGACGGGAATTATTTCTTAAGTATCTTAATATTTATCCCTATATATAATATTAAGACCATCTCATAGGCCTCTTTATACTCTCATATATGTACAGTATTTCTTAGGTATTCCCATATTCTAAATTCTTTACCTCTGTTTTCTTTATCTTCATCTATCTCACCCACGCTCCTTTTCATTTTTCCTTCTCTTCAGGTTTTACTTCTCTCCTGTCGTTCACATTTTCCCCTCTCTCTTTTCCTCCTCCCCTCTCTCCTCTTCCTCTGTCCCTCCTTACTTCTCTCCCTCCCTCCTTCCTTCCACTCTTCCTGTCCTTCCTCCACCCCTCCCTACCGCCTTCCTTCTCCATCCCTTCTCCCCTCCATTTCCTCTCCTCTCCCTCCCTCACTTCCTACTTCTCCCAACTCACGAACTCTACCATCCAATACCTTATTCAGAATCCAGAGAACTTGCCCATAATTTTCCTTTGACACATTTTCAATTGAGTGATAGATAAAGCCGGCCCTCTTACTGATCTTTCAGCCTTTTACTTTTTTTTTTTTTTTTTTCATTTCCTCACCTTCCTTAGTTATTTTTCCTCCTCCCTTTGCCAAATTTCCACCCTTCTTTCGTCTCTTTAATCCTTCTTTACCCTTTTTTTCTCCTTCCTCCCCCCCTCCACTTTTGTTAATCTCTGTATCCTTTCTTCTCCTTTGTCACCTATTTTTCTTCCTTCCCGTCCCCTCTTCCTCCTTGCTTTCTCTTTTTCACCCTTTCTCTACACCTTCGCCTCCTCCTTTCTCGGCATGAATGAGAGCTAAAGCCCTCTCTCCCACTACACTTTCAACTTTTCCTTTCTCCATTCCTCGTCTTCCACCTCCACCCCCGTCCGGTCGAAGGGAACAGAAGCAATTCATTATTATAGGAGCATGAATCTCTATTTTTTCCCTTAGTATAGATATCTTTCTTTTTCCCCACTATATCGAAAATTTAATCAGCGTTTTTATTTTTTTTTTAATTCACGGATTATATTAAGTTCTCATTAGCAACGAGCATCCATTAATCCTTTCAGAACGATGATTTTCCGTACCTTTTAATCGTCATAAAGGCTGACTATTATATTTATATTTCAGAAGTTGACAGACTTAACTTCAGGCCGGATAAGTGTACGAACCACACTAAAAATAAAATCCCAAGCATCATGATTGAAAAATATCCTAAGCACCAACAACATCTACGTAAAAAAAAAAAAAAAGAAAGTGAACCACAACGTAAACAAATTTCAAGCATACGAACCACGACGTAAAGAAAAAAAAACAGCCGCGATAAAAACAAGTAAAAAAATTCCTCTCAAGCATACGAACCACGACGTAAAAAAAAAAATGATCCAAATTACGAACCATTACGTAAAAAATCCTCCAAATTACGAACCACGACGTAAAAAAAAAAAGTGCGAATCACCAGGGGAAAAAATCCTCAGTCACACGAATCATGACATGAAAATCCCTGAATCACTTTAAAAAAAAAATCACTAAGCATACAAACCACGACGCAGAAAAAAAAAAAAAAAATCCTTAGTCAGACGAATCTTGAACTTCCTAAGTCGTGACTTTAAAAATTTCCCTAAACATACGAATCACGAGTAAAAAAACTGGCAACATCACTTCTGACGTGAAAGTAATCCCTCGTTCTGACTGGCGTGTTGCATATTTTTGCCTGCAACCACCCTCCTATCTCTCTCTCTCTCTCTCTCTCTCTCTCTCTCTCTCTCTCTCTCTCTCTCTCTCTTCTACATATTTATTTTAATCACTCCTTTATGAACGCACTTCGGTATTATGACTAAATCTCGACTCAAATTAAAGTAATAGTAATATCGTCCTTTCTTAACTCACTGTCCACTACAATAAAGCATCATCTGGGTAATATAACTTAATTTGTCCTTAGAAAATGAAAAAGTTACGATGAATTTTTATTACTTCTTCAATGGTAAAAAAACCAGGCTATGTAGGAGCCTTAGGAGGATGGTTTGGGTGGGATTTACCGGGAAGGAGATGCTGTAGGCCGGATTGCCCTAGACTTGGCTGCCATGTGTATTTAAAGCTGTGTTCTTGTGTGTGTGCGTGTAGAGGGGTTGTGTTTGTGTGTGCGTGTGGGGGGACTGCGCTTGTGTAAGAGGGAGGTTGTGTGTGTGTGCGTGTGTGTGCGTGTGGTTAGAGAGAGAGAGACAGACAGACAGACAGACAGACAGACAGACAGACAGACAGAGACAGACAGACAGAGACAGAGACAGAGAGAGAGACAGAGAGACAGAGAGACAGACAGACAGAGACAGAGACAGAGAGAAGAACAGGTGATGCCGGCCTGTCAGCTGCACGAGGGTCAGTAAGGTAACATTCGATTTTTCTAAGCCCCATTTAACCCCTTGAACTGACTGAAGGTGTGGAAGATGTGGCAGTGATCCAGTTCCGTCAAATAAAAACACATCCGCTGTAGTTGAATAGTATGGGTGGAAGCGGTGTACCAAGGAAGACAATAGGAAGGATAGAGATGGGGGAAAAGGATGATAGGTTCGACTGTCAGCTGGGAATGATGGATGGCCTGAGGTTGAAAGACTTGACCCAGTCCAGAGATTTGCCCGCGCCAAGTGAGGGGAAAGGTAAAAAAATGTGGGGGAGAGGAGGGAGATGGAAAAAAATGATAGGGAAGGAAGGAGTAGTGAGAAAAATGGAAAAAGAAAGGAGAAAGAAAGAGAGAGAGAGAGAGAGAGAGAGAGAGAGAGAGAGAGAGAGAGAGAGAGAGAGAGAGAGAGAGAGAGAGAGAGAGAGAGAGAGAGAGAGAGAGATTGCTACCATAGAAAAGGGATAAAAGAGCAGAGAAGATGGAGAGGGGAGGAGAAAAGTGAAGTAGCGAAAAAATGAGCATAACGGGCACGTAGCACAATAATAGAGAAAAATTTGTGAATATAGAAGGAAACAAAGGATAGAGAGAGAAAGAGGAAAATAAATAAAGAAGGAAATGGAGAGGAGTGAAGCAGAAGGTGGAGAGGAAGAGGCAAAAGTCAATAAAGAAGTAGTGTGAAGTCTGCATATGGTACAGTTGTTGTCAGTAATTCTCTTACAATTTTCGAATCCTATTAAAACTAATGAGATTTTACAGAGCCACTCAGTAAACTTTAAAAAGGATGTTAGCCATACAGCCAGATGACGTCCTGTGGTCTAGAGGGTTAAGTTGCCTCATGGAGCTAATGTCCGCAAGAGTTTACATCTACAGGGTAGCTGGGTTGTTGTGTTGCTCACATAGATTTAATGCCGCTCAGGGTCAAGGGAGTCTGGTCAACCTCGCCTAAATGTCGGGACTGAGTAGTCTCTCTCGGACCCCTACCCCCCCTTACCTCCTGTGATAGTACGAGAGAGAGAGAGAGAGAGAGAGAGAGAGAGAGAGAGAGAGAATGGAAGACTGGCTGACGGATGGAATAAGGAAAAATAAGTCACCGAATTTTCAACATGAATATCAGATAAGATAATATTGAGACGTAATAAACAAGATGAAAAATAAATAAATATGATTAATAACAAACGAAAAAGCTAAGGGATCCTCCCAAGGCCACGAGAACTCACTTTATCTATCTGTCTATATATCTATCTGTCTATCTACCTATCTATCTATCTATCGATGCATCTGTCAATCGATCTGCTTTTCCATTTATCATTTGGAAAAACACTGTCCAAACTCAAACTGCAGATATCTTACTCCATACCAGTTTCCACCTCGACACTAACCACTCACTTCCCATACTCTCCCTCCACACACAGATGAGTTAGAACGAGGTGGTTAATGGAGGAGGTTTTGGTAGTTAGGTTAATCAAGGCAAAGTTAGGACAAGTTAGGCAAAGTTGCTTCAACTGATTAGGTTGAAGGTCGGAGTTTGCCTTCAGCCGGTGGAGGAAGAAAGGAGGAAGAAAAGCGAGGAAAGGAGGCTGAGGCAAGGTGTGGGTATGAGGTAAGGAGGAGGAAGAAAGGAGGGGGATAAGATAGGTGGAAATTAGAAGAAAGGAATAAGAGCAATGAAAGAAAGAAGGAGAAAGAAAGTATGGAGAAAGAAGGTAGATAAGGATAAGGAAAGAGGGATGAATAAAAATGGGTGACAAGCAAGAGAGAGAGAGAGAGACAGAGTTACACATCGGCCGGAATGACAAATAATGCTCTTCCCAGGCATATGTTATTGTAAGATCCTATTGTCAGAGCGCTCATTCGGCCGTCGACCCCCTTGACCAGGACAGACTAGGGAATTAGCAATATCCTTTCCTCCCTGCCTCTCTCCCTGCTTGGCTCACAGTTTCACCTGAGCTTATCTAAACTCCAGGAAATTTAATTAGGTTCTTTAAGGTCTTCTTCCTGACATCTTGCAACTCGCAGAGAAAAGTTTGGAGAAGTAATAGAAAAGACATTATCCCTGCTTCCCTAGGCAAATGTACTGATATATTTTCCCACTCTGCCCCTCCTCCTCCTCCTCCTCCTCCTTTCTTTTCTCTTGTGATTTAGGTCAGGTCAGTGGTGGCCTTGAATGGACTTTGATATGTTGTGTAAACTGATTAGCATATTATTTAGTGCATCTCTGTCTAGCCAAGTTATATAAACTGTTTCGAATCCCAAATATTTTTTATAAGGTCAAGGCTGAATTGAAAGGATTTTTTTTCACCCAAAACCGATTCGTATAATACTTAAAGCATCTCAAGAGTATCAGAAAAGTTCTTATTCTAATTTTAGTACATGAAACAATTTGGAACGTAATCAAAATCTACTGAGAGAAATCCGTTTGAAATTAAACACATTATTAACCTCTTCACTGCAGTGACAATTTTTTTCATCTTGTTTTTGTTGTCAGACAATTTTAATCGCTTGGGTGAGAATTTTCGAACTGGAAGGGTTTGATGCAGAATTCACTTGCCGTTCATTGCAAAATGTCTTTCTTTCTTGTGCAAAGATTTAAAAAAAAAAGTCCAGAATTAGGAAGAATATAAATCAGCCATCGTTCGGAAAGGAGTGTATCGCATTTATCAGAATTGTTGAAAACTTCCGAAAGACTTTACAGAGAGTGTAAAAAAGACTGCGTATTATTGAAGCTATTAATTTGCATGAGGTGACGAGCCCTACCATCACTGACCCTTAGAAGCGCAAAGTGCATGGCGTCATTCAGACCCCACAGCATCAGTCACTACGATTTACACACAGGGCCTAATGTCAAGGTTTACCAATTAGGGATGTGTTAATGACGCCTTTACCTGAAATGATTGGCTTATAGCAGAGGGAAAGAGTTGGTGAAAGCTGCATGACTGATGAACTAAATAATCTAAGCCTGTTTATTCCATGCCCTTTGCTAATGACCATACCATTACCTTAGTACGTGACGTTCGGAGTCATGAACTTCGAATGACCTCTCCAGCAGGATGTCCTCGTGGCTAAATTTATTCTTGTTACCCGTGCATGATCTGATTTAGCACTATGACGTCTTTGCTGTTATAAAGGTAGTCCATATATTGTGTAGCTCATTTCTCGTGTGTTGTGGGGACGGCTCGCATAACGATACCTGTGTCAGTCCTGCAACATTTTCTGTTACCGCCCTCCCCTTTTGTTTTTGTAGTGTCCCTTTACTTACATCCATTGATCGCATGCCTTATTAGTAATTTCATGAAGCAGTCTAAATGTCTGTCTTCCTCTCACCAGCAGCCTGAGTCAATCCCCGCAACACACCAAGAAAGAACACAATTTACGGACCACCCTGTATTAACCCGCCCCGTCCCGACCACTTTTTGACCACTGGTACCCCCCAATCCCGACCATTTTTCGACCCTTTTTTTTTTTGCTAAAACTTTCGCTTTTGGTGAGAAACATCGAAAATTCATAGAGAAATCGCTCACCTGAGGTTTAAAATACTCATTACAGGTAGGAGAGCCTCCTTACCTTACTGGGTTTTCTATCAGGCTGGCACCAAAGAAAACGAGTTCTATGGGAGGATAACTATTTCACACCACTCATAAACGGTATTTATTTATTTACTGTTACGAATTTATATGTAGTACAAGAGTATATTGGTTTTCAAGCAGTAATATAGGCATTATAAGCATTGTTTCACTCACTAATACCTGACCTTTTTTTGCCACATTACCTGATCATCATTTCTAACTGTTTCTTCCTCTAATGCTATGTAAAGTTTGTCCTCCACATTGATATTGATTGGGGAATCACTCTGGCCCTGAATTTCGTACCGTGGCATGACATGGCTATACTGGCCAGGTCACTGATAACAGGTGAATTGCTGAGAAAAGGGCATGCAGGGGGGGGGAGGAAGTCATGCTGGGTAAGGCATTGTCTCTGCCTGGCATCTTGTTGAGGAAGGTGTCCCGTGTATACGTACCAAAAATGACTCGCGAAAATTGAAAATTGTGGAAATTATGAACCTTGCAATTGCAGGATGTTGAAGTACGTCCTCGGGATTAGCTGTGACAAAACGTGAGGACGTGGAAGTACGTCCTCGGGACGGCGCGGGTTAATGCCGCCACCACTAAACCATTTCACTATTCACTCCCGACGATTTTAATTACCTCGGGCAAAGATACAGTCTTCATTAATTATTTGGGTATTCTTGTGTTTTGCTTCTACCAGACGAATATTGCCAGCTGGAGTGGGAGCGTTCTTAGGTATGAGGTTCATTTTCTCACCAAGACAATGCTTTCATTTCCTGCTAACGCCAAACGATTCTTTTCAGCTTAGGACGGATCCTTCGAAATGGTGGGGTTAGAGACAGCCTACATTAACGCTGCGACTGTCATATGAGGCTTTTATGTGGGTTGGGAGAAGAGAGAACTAGGATTTATTTTTCCTCCTCCTCCTCATCCTCCTCCTACTCCACCTTCTCCTCCTCCCAGCTCTTCATCGTCTAACTTTTTAATCGTATCCTCATTCTCACAATGGCAAACCCTGCGAAGAGAAAGTTGCGAGAAATGAAAATCTTTTTATTTTTTTGTATATTTTTGCACGCACCAGCCCACCCACACCAATACTGCGCCGGAGAGAGAGAGAGAGAGAGAGAGAGAGAGAGAGAGAGAGAGAGACGAGAACTATCCCCGGATGCTGAAAATTAGTGGTGGGTACAGTTTGAAATAAATAAAAATAAAATAAATATATTTTCCCTCTACACCCACCAAACGCCAACTTCACGACTATTTCATCACAACTACCAAAACACCACTTCCTATTCTGACACATCCTTTTAAATGGTTGATTATGCATATTACCCCTTGGTATTCTCATGTGCCTAATTTATCGTCTCTTAAATTTTGTTTTTGATTCCACACACACACACACACACACACACACACACACACACACACACACACACACACGGAGGCAGTTTTCATTGCTCATGGGCTCTGTGAAAATTGTATAGCTTCACCTGTCGCTCGTAGGGCCCCTGTGACGCAGATTCTAGCAGGGGTTGATGACTTTTTGTCACGGCGACTCCAGTGGGTGAAAATAGGGTTCGTTTTATGTGTGTGGAAAGGAGAGAAGGAAGGAGGGAGGGAGGAAAGGACAGAGAAGGAGAGGAGGAGAAAAGAAGATGGGAGGAATCATCACTACTCTTTTACCATGGAAATGGCAGCTCAAAGTTTCCAAATCAGGGTGCGTGAACGCCTGACGAAGGGGAAAAGATGGAGGCAAAAAGAAATGGAAAGAAAAAATGATGGAAAATAAAGACTGGAAGTTTGGGAGGTGACTTTTACGAAATTATCTATTTGCATATTAACTTGAGTTCAGAAATCTCTTGGTATAAAACCGAGATTCTTGGCACCTAAAAATGAGTGGTTATGTTACCAAGAGTCAGTTTGGGTTGGTGAAGGAAAGGAAGGACTTTGATGCTTTGCTGGTTCACTTGTGTTTTTTTTCTCTCCTCCTTGTTATAATGTTGCAGTGATGGATAGATAGATATATAGATGGATGGATAGAACGATAAATTGAAAGACGGATAGATAGATATAGAGATGGATGGATAGAGCGATAAATTGACAGACGAATAGATAGATAGATAGTTGAACAGATATCTGGATTGACGGATGGATCGATGAAATAGTGGATGGATGATAAAATGGATTCACACACACACACACACACACACACACACACACACACACACACACACACACACACACACACACACATACACACACACATGCACACACACACAAATAGATAGATAGACTGATTGATAAATAGACAGACAGAGAGACCGGATGGTAAGACTGACCATTAGATCGACTAAACTACCGAAAATTAACTTTGACATCGAGGTAAAAACATGAATTTTGAACGAATGTTTAGGAGACGGTCTAGGAATGCTATGCTTTTCTGTATACTATCAGACGGGTTTTAAAGCTCTTTCTGATTACCACTGGACGATTTTATTCAGCTGCTCGTATACCAGGGAAATTAAATTTCCTAGGCTACCTGCATCGAGGCGACAGGTGTTTAAAAAGATATCCAGAGGAAGGTGGTACTAGCGCCACTATTATTACTGATTTAATCTCCCTACTCTCTGCTGCTATGTTGCATCGTGTGTGTGTGTGTGTGTGTGTGTGTGTGTGTGTGTGTGAAAGAGAGAGAGAGAGAGAGAGAGAGAGAGAGAGAGAGAGAGAGAGAGAGAGACGAACAGATACGTACCGAGAAAGCTAAATAGATGGAGAGTTACGGAATGGTTACTATGTTTACTGGATAAACAGTTGATTAACTGTTGGGTCGGTGGATGGATGGATGGATGGATCGATCAGTGGATTGTCTGACAGACAACACATACAGATATACAGCTGTGACACTAAATATTACTGCTCTCATATTCCCTGTACACTCCCCCTCCCCCGCAGTAAGGTAGAAAAAAGGCTGCAGCACCTGACTTTCCACACATTTTCTCAACTTTTTGTCCCACCTTTTAATGCGAGCGTTAACCATAACTCTCAGATGTTCATGTACACAGCCAGCCAACGTTGAAGTAGATTCTTAAATTTATTCCTAGACTACCACAGCCGCACATCACTACTACTACTACTACTACTACTACTACTGGTACTACTACTACTACTACTACACACACACACACACACACACACACACACACACACACATACACCGTATATATGAAGAATAGTTAGCGTGTAGGTGTTGGTAGCTGGATTGTGTGTGTGTGTGTGTGTGTGTGTGTGTGTGTGTGTGGGTGTGTGTGTGTGTGTGTGTGTGTGCCTAAACTTGGCTGTACCCCTAACCTTCAGATCATGCGCTCATTATATATATATAAAAAAAAAAGTAGGGAAAGTATGTCAGCAGGGTGGAAGTTAAATAAAACGTGAGGTGGATGATAGAGTTCCCTCAGTCGGTGCACAAACTTCCAACACAAACTTCCATGGCCACGATCACAAACTATTATCATCATCACAAACACACTCATCATTAAGATCAATTCGCGATCACTACTAATAATTTGGTCAGTTGCATCAGCCATAACCATCATAGGATAACCATTACTATTAACACAGTCATCAGGTACGACCACTACCACAACCACCACCATCAGCACAGCCAACTACCACAGTCACCACTACCAACCATCATTATTAGTACACGAATAATCACCAACTGCCAATACCACAGTCACCTACTTTCATTACCACAACCAACCACTGCCATCACGACAAACAACGATTGCCAGCACAACCAACCACCACCATCACCACAAACAACCATCGCCAGCACAAACACCACCATCACCATAACCACCATCATCTATAATAACGATTCACAATCACTGCCATTAATTCCAGACAATCCTTCCATCAAAACGCCAAAATCAACAGCAACCAAAACTACGAACATTAACCACGATCAGTCACCATCACCCCCACAAACTACCAGCGTAACTCACCACACCACCACAAAAATTAGCGCAAGAGATATCCACAAACACAACCACCAGCTGCTGCAACAGCCACCACAACTACCGCCATTAGGCAAGAGTAGCTTTCCTGCAGAACCTCTTGAAGGTCTGGGTTTTCGCGGGAGTCTGCATTTGCTACCTTACTGATATTCTTCTCTGGGCCACGGCCAGGAGAGAGAGAGAGAGAGAGAGAGAGAGAGAGAGAGAGAGGTTTTGCCAGTAATAACTAAAGCTTTAAATGTCCAACTAAAAGATACTGTCCATTTCTCCTCGCACTTTGTTGATAGTTTCCCTTGCGTGTGTGTTTTCCTGCTACTTTTTCTGGATCATGTACAGCTCACTGATGATAGTGGGATGTGGAATGATGGTGGTGGTGATGGTGATGAAAACTTGAAAATAATGATGGTGATGGTGGTTGGTGGTGGTGGATGTGGGAGCGACGACGATTAAGGCAATAACGACAGTACTACGGTAAAAGTTAGACCAAAAAAATTAAGCTGAAAATACATGATGAAAGCAGAGAAAAAAAGATAGACAAAAGAAAGACACAAAATATGATGACAGACAGAAAATATAGAGAGGAATTGCAAAGGTAAAAGCGATAAGAAAAAGAAAAATAAGTGGCTGGTGAGGGGCAGGAAAAACTGACATTAAGGACAGAGAGAAAAGAGGAACAAAATAAGAGAGAGAGAGAGAGAGAGAGAGAGAGAGAGAGAGAGAGTCAGAGAGAGAGAGAGTTACACATCGGCCGGAATGACAAATAATGCTCTTCCCAGGCATTTGTTATTGTAAGATCCTATTATCAGAGCGCTTATTCGGCCGTCGACCCCCTTGACCAGGACAGACTAGGGAATTAGCAATATCCTTTCCTCCCTGCCTCCCTTCCTGTTTGGCTCACAGTTTCACCTGAGCTTATCTAAACTCCAGGAAATTTAATTAGGTTCTTTAAGGTCTTCTTCCTGACATCTTGCAACTCGCAGGGAAAAGTTTGGAGAAGTAATAGAGAAGTCATTATCCCTGCTTCCCAAGGCAAATGTACTGATATATTTTCCCACTCTGCCCCTCCTCCTCCTCCTCCTCCTCCTCCTCCTCCTCCTCCTCCTTTCTTTTCTCTTGTGATTTAGGTAAGGTCAGTGGTGGCCTTGAATGGACTTTGATTTGTTGTGTAAACTGATTAGCATATAATTTAGTGCATCTCTTTGTAGCCAAGTTATATAAACTGTTTCGAATCCTAAATATTTTTTATAAGGTCAAGGCTGAATTGAAAGGATTTTCTTCACCCAAAACCGATTCGTATATTACTTAAAGCATCTCAAGAGTATCAGAAAAGTTCTTATTTTAATTTAGTACATAAAAAAATTTAGAACGTAATCAAAATCTACTGAGAGAAATCCGTTTGAAATTAAACACATTATTAACCTCTTCACTGCAGTGACAATTTTTTTCATTTTGTTTTTGTAGTCAGACAATTTTAATCGCTTGGGTGAGAATTTTCGAACTGGAAGGGTTTGATGCAGAATTCACTTGCCCGTTCATTGCAAAATGTCTTTCTTTCTTGTGCAAAGATTTAAAAAAAAAAAAGTCCAGAATTAGGAAGAATATAAATCAGCCATCGTTCGGAAAGGAGTGTATCGCATTTATCAGAATTGTTGAAAACTTCCGAAAGACTTTACAAAGAGTGTAAAAAAGACTGCGTATTATTGAAGCTATTAATTTGCATGAGGTGACGAGCCCTACCATCACTGACCCTTAGAAGCGCAAAGTGCATGGCGTCATTCAGACCCCGCAGCATCAGTCATTACGATTTACACACAGGGCCTAATGTCAAGGTTTACCAATTAGGGATGTGTTAATGACGCCTTTACCTGAAATGATTGGCTTATAGCAGAGGGAAAGAGTTGGTGAAAGCTGCATGACTGATGAACTAAATAATCTAAGCCTGTTTATTCCATGCCCTTTGCTAATGACCATACCATTACCTTAGTACGTGACGTTCGGAGTCATGAACTTCGAATGACCTCTCCAGCAGGATGTCCTCGTGGCTAAATTTATTCTTGTTACCCGTGCATGATCTGATTTAGCACTATGACGTCTTTGCTGTTATAAAGGTAGTCCATATATTGTGTAGCTCATTTCTCGTGTGTTGTGGGGACGGCTCGCACAGCGATACCTGTGTCAGTCCACATTTTCTGTTACCGCCCCCTCCCCTTTTGTTCTTGTAGTGTCCCTTTACTTACATCCATTGATCGCATGCCTTGTTAGTAATTTCATGAAGCAGTCTAAATGTCTCTTCCTCTCACCAGCAGCCTGAGTCATTCCCGCAACACACCAAGAAAGAACACAATTTACGGACCACCCTGTATTAATGCCGCCACCACTAAACCATTTCACTATTCACGCCCGACGATTTTAATTACCTCGGGCAAAGATACAGTCTTCATTAATTATATGGGTATTCTTGTGTTTTTCTTCCACCAGACGAATATTGCCAGCTGGAGTGGGAGCGTTCTTAGGTATGAGGTTCATTTTCTCACCAAGACGATGCTTTCATTTCCTGCTAACGTCAAACGATTCTTTTCAGCTTAGGACGGATCCTTCGAAATGGTGGGGTTAGAGACAGCCTACATTAACGCTGCGACTGTCATATGAGGCTTTTATGTGGGTTGGGAGAAGAGAGAACTAGGATTTATTTTTCCTCCTCCTCCTCCTCCTTATCCCAGCTCTTCATCGTCTAAGTTTTTAATCGTATCCTCATTCTCACAAAGGCAAACCCTGCGAAGAGAAAGTTGCGAGAAATGAAAATCTTTTTATTTTTTTGTATATTTTTGCACGCACCAGCCCACCCACACCAATACTGCGCCGGAGAGAGAGAGAGAGAGAGAGAGAGAGAGAGACGAAAACTATCCCCGGACGCTGAAAATCAGTGGTGGGTACAGTTTGAAATAAATAAAAATAAAATAAAAATATTTTCCCTCTACACCCACCAAACGCCAACTTCACGACTATTTCATCACATCTACCAAAACACCACTTCCTATTCCGACACATCCTTTTAAATGGTTAATTATGCGTATTACCCATTGGTGTTCTCATGTGCCTAATTTATCGTCTCCTAGATTTTTGCTGTGATTCCACACACACACACACACACACACACACACACACGGAGGCAGTTTTCATTGCTCATGGGCTCTGTGAAAATTGTATAGCTTCACCTGTCGCTCGTAGGGCCCCTGTGACCCAGATTCTAGCAGGGGTTGATGACTTTTTGTCACGGAGACTCCAGTGGGTGAAAATAGGGTTCGTTTTATGTGTTTGGAAAGGAGAGAAGGAAGGAGGGAGGGAGGAAAGGACAGGGAAGGAGAGGAGGAGAAAAGAAGATGGGAGGAATCATCACTACTCTTTTACCATGGAAATGGCAGCTCAAAGTTTCCAAATCAGGGTGCGTGAACGCCTGACGAAGGGGAAAAGGTGGAGGCAAAAAGAAATGGAAAGAAAAAATGATGGAAAATAAAGACTGGAAGTTTGGGAGGTGACTTTTACGAGGTTTTCTATTTGCATATTAACTTGAGTTCAGAAATCTCTTGGTATAAAAGCGAGATTCTTGGCACCTAAAAATGAGTGGTTGTGTTACCAAGAATCAGTTTGGGTTGGTGAAGGAAAGGAAGGATTTTGATGATTTGCTGGTTCACTTGTGTTTTTTTTTCTCCCCTCCTTGTTATAATGTTGCAGTGATGGATAGATAGATATATAGATGGATGGATAGAGCGATAAATTGACAGACGGATAGTTAGATATATAGATGGATGGATAGAGCGATAAATTGACAGACGGATAGATAGATAGATAGTTGAACAGATATATAGATTGACGGATGGATCGATGAAATAATGGAAGGATGATAAAATGGATTGACACACACACACACACAAACACACACACACACACACACACACACACACACACACACACACACACACACACACACACACACAAATAGATAGATAGACTGATTGATAAATAGAGAGACAGAGAGACCGGATGGTAAGACAGACCATTAGATCGACTAAACTACCGAAAATTAACTTTGACATCGAGGTAAAAACATGAATTTTGAACGAATGTTTAGGAGACGGTCTAGGAATGCTATGCTTTTCTGTATACTATCAGACGGGTTTTAAAGCTCTTTCTGATTACCACTGGACGATTTTATTCAGCTGCTCGTATACCAGGGAAATTAAATTTCCTAGGCTACCTGCATCGAGGCGACAGGTGTTTAAAAAGATATCCAGAGGAAGGTGGTACTGGCGCCACTCTTATTACTGATTTAATCTTCCTACTCTCTGCTGCTATGTTGCATCGTGTGTGTGTGTGTGTGTGTGTGTGTGTGAAAGAGAGAGAGAGAGAGAGAGAGAGAGAGAGAGAGAGAGAGAGAGACGAACAGATACGTACCGAGAAAGCTAAATAGATGGAGAGTTACGGAATGGTTACTATGTTTACTGGATAAACAGTTGATTAACTGTTGGGTCGGTGGATGGATGGATGGATGGATCGATCGATCGATCAGTGGATTGTCTGACAGACAACACATACAGATATACAGCTGTGACACTAAATATTACTGCTCTCATATTCCCTGTACACTCCCCCTCCCCCGCAGTAAGGTAGAAAAAAGGCTGCAGCACCTGACTTTCCACACATTTTCTCAACTTTTTTGTCCCACCTTTTAATGCGAGCGTTAACCATAACTCTCAGATGTTCATGTACACAGCCAGCCAACGCTCGAGTAGATTCTTAAATTTATTCCTAGACTAGCACAGCCGCACATCACTACTACTACTACTACTACTACTACTACTACTACTACTACTACTGCTACTACTACTACTACTACTACTACTACTACTACTACTACACACACACACACACACACACACACCGTATATATGAAGTATAGTTAGCGTGTAGGTGTTGGTAGCTGGATTGTGTGTGTGTGTGTGTGTGTGTGTGTGTGTGTGTGTGTGTGTGTGTGTGTGTGTGCCTAAACTTGGCTGTACCCCTAACCTTCAGATCATGCGCTCATTATATAAATATAAAAAAAAAAGTAGGGAAAGTATGTCAGCAGGGTGGAAGTTAAATAAAACGTGAGATGGATGATAGAGTTCCCTCAGTCGGTGCACAAACTTCCAACACAAACTTCCATGGCCACGATCACAAACTATTATCATCATCACAAACACACTCATCATTAAGATCAATTCGCGATCACTACTAATAATTTGGTCAGTTGCATCAGCCATAACCATCATAGCATAACCATTACTATTAACACAGTCATCAGGTACGACCGCTATAGCATGACGCCCACAACCACAACCACCACCATCAGCACAGCCAACTACCACAGTCACCACTACCAACCATCATTATTAGTACCCGAATAACCACCAACTGCCAACACCACAGTCACCTACCTTCATTACCACAACCAACCACTGCCATCACCACAAACAACCATCGCCAGCACAACCAACCACCACCATCACCACAAACAACCAACGCCAGCACAAACACCACCATCACCATAACCACCATCATCTATAATAACGATTCACAATCACTGCCATTAATTCCAGACAATCCTTCCATCAAAACGCCAAAACCAACAACAACCAAAACTACGAACATTAACCACCATCAGTCACCATCACCCCCACAAACTACCAGCGTAACTCACCACACCACCACAAAAATTAGCGCAAGAGATATCCACAAACACAACCACCAGCTGCTGCAACAGCCACCACAACTACCGCCATTAGGCAAGAGTAGCTTTCCTGCAGAATTTCTTGAAGGTCTGGGTTTTCGCGGGCGTCTGCATTTACTACCTTACTGATATTCTTCTCTGAGCCACGGCTAGGAGAGAGAGAGAGAGAGAGAGAGAGAGAGAGAGAGAGAGGTTTTGCCAGTAATAACTAAAGCTTTAAACGTCCAACTAAAAGATACTGTCCATTTCACCTCGCACTTTGTTGATAGTTTCCCTTGCGTGTGTGTTTTCCTGCTACTTGTTCTGGATCATGTACAGCTCACTGATGATAGTGGGATGTGGAATGATGGTGGTGGTGATGGTGATGAAAACTTGAAAATAATGATGGTGATGGTGGTTGGTGGTGGTGGATGTGGGAGCGACGACGATTAAGGCAATAACGACAGTACTACGGTAAAAGTTAGACCAAAAAAATTAAGCTGAAAATACATGATGAAAGCAGAGAAAAAAAGATAGACAAAAGAAAGACACAAAATATGATGACAGACAGAAAATATAGAGAGGAATTGCAAAGGTAAAAGCGATAAGAAAAAGAAAAATAAGTGGCTGGTGAGGGGCAGGAAAAACAGACATTAAGGACAGAGAGAACAGAGGAACGAAATAAGAGAGAGAGAGAGAGAGAGAGAGAGAGAGTGAGAGAGAGAGAGAGAGAGAGCCTTACACATCGGCCGGAATGACAAATAATGCTCTTCCCAGGCATATGTTATTGTAAGATCCTATTGTCAGAGCGCTTATTCGGCCGTCGACCCCCTTGACCAGGACAGACTAGGGAATTAGCAAAATCCTTTCCTCCCTGCCTCCCTCCCTGCTTGGCTCACAGTTTCACCTGAGCTTATCTAAACTCCAGGAAATATAATTATGTTCTTTAAGGTCTTCTTCCTGACATCTTGCAACTCGCAGGGAAAAGTTTGGAGAAGTAATAGAAAAGACATTATCCCTGCTTCCCTAGGCAAATGTGCTGATATATTTTCCCACTCTGCCCCTCCTCCTCCTCCTCCTCCTCCTCCTCCTCCTTTCTTTTCTCTTGTGATTTAGGTCAGGTCAGTGGTGGCCTTGAATGGACTTTGATTTGTTGTGTAAACTGATTAGCATATTATTTAGTGCATCTCTTTGTAGCCAAGTTATATAAACTGTTTCGAATCCTAAATATTTTTTATAAGGTCAAGGCTGAATTGAAAGGATTTTCTTCACCCAAAACCGATTCGTATATTACTTAAAGCATCTCAAGAGTATCAGAAAAGTTCTTATTTTAATTTAATACATAAAAAAATTTAGAACTTAATCAAAATCTACTGAGAGAAATCCGTTTGAAATTATACACATGATTAACCTCTTCACTGCATTGACTATTTTTTTCATCTTGTTTTTGTTGTCAGACAATTTTAATCGCTTGGGTGAGAATTCTCGAACTGGAAGGGTTTGATGCAGCCTTCACTTACCCGTTCATTACAAAATGTCTTTCTTTCTTGTGCAAAGATAAAAAAAAAAAGTCCAGAATTAGGAAGAATATAAATCAGCCATCGTTCGGAAAGGAGTGTATCGCATTTATCAGAATTGTTGAAAACTTCCGAAAGACTTTACAAAGAGTGTAAAAAAGACTGGGTATTATTGAAGCTATTAATTTGCATGAGGTGACGAGCCCTACCATCACTGACCCTTAGAAGCGCAAAGTGCATGGCGTCATTCAGACCCCACAGGATCAGTCATTACGATTTACACACAGGGCCTAATGTCAAGGTTTACCAATTAGGGATGTGTTAATGACGCCTTTACCTGAAATGATTGGCTTATAGAAGAGGGAAAGAGTTGGTGAAAGCTGCATGACTGATGAACTAAATAATCTAAGCCTGTTTATTCCATGCCCTTTGCTAATGACCATACCATTACCTTAGTACGTGACGTTCGGAGTCATGAACTTCGAATGACCTCTCCAGCAGGATGTCCTCGTGACTAAATTTATTCTTGTTACCCGTGCATGATCTGATTTAGCACTATGACGTCTTTGCTGTTATAAAGGTAGTCCATATATTGTGTAGCTCATTTCTCGTGTGTTGTGGGGACGGCTCGCATAGCGATACCTGTGTCAGTCCTGCAACATTTTCTGTTACCGCCCCCTCCCCTTTTGTTTTTGTAGTGTCCCTTTACTTACATCCATTGATCGCATGCCTTATTAGTAATTTCATGAAGCAGTCTAAATGTCTCTTCCTCTCACCAGCAGCCTGAGTCATCCCCGCAACACACCAAGAAAGAACACAATTTACGGACCACCCTGTATTAATGCCGCCACCACTAAACCATTTCACTATTCACGCCCGACGATTTTAATTACCTCAGGCAAAGATACAGTCTTCATTAATTATTTGGGTATTCTTGTGTTTTTCTTCCACCAGACGAATATTGCCAGCTGGAGTGGGAGCGTTCTTAGGTATGAGGTTCATTTTCTCACCAAGACGATGCTTTCATTTCCTGCTAACGTCAAACGATTCTTTTCAGCTTAGGACGGATCCTTCGAAATGGTGGGGTTAGAGACAGCCTACATTAACCCTGCGACTGTCATATGAGGCTTTTATGTGGGTTGGGAGAAGAGAGAACTAGGATTTATTTTTCCTCCCCCTCCTCCTCCTCCTCCTCCTCCTCCTCCCAGCTCTTCATCGTCTAACTTTTTAATCGTATCCTCATTCTCACAATGGCAAACCCTGCGAAGAGAAAGTTGCGAGAAATGAAAATCTTTTTATTTTTTGTATATTTTTGCACGCACCAGCCCACCCACACCAATACTGCGCCGGAGAGAGAGAGAGATAGAGAGAGAGAGAGAGAGAGAGAGAGAGAGAGAGAGAGACGAAAACTATCTCCGGACGCTGAAAATCAGTGGTGGGTACAGTTTGAAATAAATAAAAATAAAATAAAAATATTTTCCCTCTACACCCACCAAACGCCAACTTCACGACTATTTCATCACAACTACCAAAACACCACTTCCTATTCCGACACATCCTTTTAAATGGTTAATTATGCGTATTACCCATTGGTGTTCTCATGTGCCTAATTTATCGTCTCTTAGATTTTTGCTGTGATTCCACACACACACACACACACACACACACACACACACACACACACACACACACACACACACACACGGAGGCAGTTTTCATTGCTAATGGACTCTGTGAAAATTGTATTGCTTCACCTGTCGCTCGGAGGGCCCCTGTGACCCAGATTCTAGCAGGGGTTGATGACTTTTTGTCACGGAGACTCCAGTGGGTGAAAATAGGGTTCGTTTTATGTGTGTGGAAAGGAGAGAAGGAAGGAGGGAGGGAGGAAAGGACAGGGAAGGAGAGGAGGAGAAAAGAAGAAGGGAGGAATCATCAATACTCATTTACCATGGAAATGGCAGCTCAAAGTTTCCAAATCAGGGTGCGTGAACGCCTGACGAAGGGGAAAAGGTGGAGGCAAAAAGAAATGGAAAGAAAAAATGATGGAAAATAAAGACTGGAAGTTTGGGAGGTGACTTTTACGAGGTTTTCTATTTGCATATTAACTTGAGTTCAGAAATCTCTTGGTATAAAAGTGAGATTCTTGGCACCTAAAAATGAGTGGTTATGTTACCAAGAGTCAGTTTGGGTTGGTGAAGGAAAGGAAGGATTTTGATGATTTGCTGGTTCACTTGTGTTTTTTTTCTCTCCTTCTTGTTACAATATTGCAGTGATGGATAGTTAGACATATAGATGGATGGATAGAGCGATAAATTGACAGACGGATAGATAGATATATAGATGGACAGATAAATAGGTAGACGGATGGATCGATGGAATAGTGGACGGATGATAAAATGGATTGATACACACACACACACACACACACACACACACACACACACACACACACACACACAAATAGATAGATAGACTGATTGATAAATAGACAGACAGAGAGACCGGATGGTAAGACAGACCATTAGATCGACTAAACTACCGAGAATTAACTTTGACATCGAGGTAAAAACATGAATTTTGAACGAATGTTTAGGAGACGATCTAGTGATGCCGTGCTTTTCTGTATACTATCAGACGGTTTTCAAAGCTCTTTCTGATTACCACTGGACGATTTTATTCAGCTGCTCGTATACCAGGGAAATTAAATTTCCTAGGCTACCTGCACCGAGGCGACAGGTGTTTAAAAAGATATCCAGAGGAAGGTGGTACTGGCGCCACTATTATTACTGATTTAATCTCCCTACTCTCTGCCGCTATGTTGCATCATGTGTGTGTGTGTGTGTGTGTGTGTGTGTGAGAGAGAGAGAGAGAGAGAGAGAGAGAGAGAGACGAACAGATACGTACCGAGAAAGCTAAATAGATGGAGAGTTACGGAATGGTTACTATGTTTACTGGATAAACAGTTGATTAACTGTTGGGTCGGTGGATGGATGGATGGATGGATCGATCAGTGGATTGTCTGACAGACAACACATACAGATATACAGCTGTGACACTAAATATTACTGCTCTCATATTCCCTGTACACTCCCCCTCCCCCGCAGTAAGATAGAAAAAAGGCTGCAGCACCTGACTTTCCACACATTTTCTCAACTTTTTTGTCCCACCTTTTAATGCGAGCGTTAACCATAACTCTCAGATGTTCATGTACACAGCCAGCCAACGTTGGAGTAGATTCTTAAATTTATTCCTAGACTAGCACAACCGCACATCACTACTACTACTACTACTACTACTGCTACTACTACTACTACTAATACACACACACACACACACACACACACACACACACACACACCGTATATATGAAGTATAGTTAGCGTGTAGGTGTTGGTAGCTGGATTGTGTGTGTGTGTGTGTGTGTGTGTGTGTGTGTGTGTGTGTGTGTGTGCCTAAACTTGGCTGTGCCCCTAACCTTCAGATGATGCGCTCATTATATATAAAAAAAAAAAGTAGGGAAAGTATGTCAGCAGGGTGGAAGTTAAATAAAACGTGAGATGGATGATAGAGTTCCCTCAGTCGGTGCAAAAACTTCCAACACAAACTTCCATGGCCACGATCACAAACTATTATCATCATCACAAACACACTCATCATTAAGATCAATTCGCGATCACTACTAATAATTTGGTCAGTTGCATCAGCCATTACCATCATAGCATAACCATTACCATTAACACAGTCATCAGGTACGACCACTATAGCATGACGACCACAACCACAACCACCACCATCAGCACAGCCAACTACCACAGTCACCACTACCAACCATCATTATTAGTACCCGAATAACCACCAACTGCCAACACCACAGTCACCTACCTTCATTACCACAACCAACCACTGCCATCACCACAAACAACCATCGCCAGCACAACCAACCACCACCATCACCACAAACAACCAACGCCAGCACAAACACCACCATCACCATAACCACCATCATCTATAATAACGATTCACAATCACTGCCATTAATTCCAGACAATCCTTCCATCAAAACGAAAAAACCAACAACAACCCAAACTACGAACATTAACTACCATCAGTCACCATCACCCCCACAAACTACCAGCGTAACTCACCACACCACCACAGAAATTAGCGCAAGAGATATCCACAGACACAACCACCAGCTGCTACAACAGCCACCACAACTACCGCCATTAGGCAAGAGTAGCTTTCCTGCAGAATTTCTTGAAGGTCTGGGTTTTCGCGGGCGTCTGCATTTGCTACCTTACTGATATTCTTCTCTGAGCCACGGCTATGAGAGAGAGAGAGAGAGAGAGAGAGAGAGAGAGAGGTTTTGCCAGTAATAACTAAAGCTTTAAACGTCCAACTAAAAGATACTGTCCATTTCACCTCGCACTTTGTTGATAGTTTCCCTTGCGTGTGTGTTTTCCTGCTACTTGTTCTGGATCATGTACAGCTCACTGATGATAGTGGGATGTGGAATGATGGTGGTGGTGATGGTGATGAAAACTTGAAAATAATGATGGTGATGGTGGTTGGTGGTGGTGGATGTGGGAGCGACGACGATTAAGGCAATAACGACAGTACTACGGTAAAAGCTAGACCAAAATAAATGAAGCTGAAAATACAACATGATGAAAGCAGAGAAAAAAAGATAGACAAAAGAAAGACACAAAATATGATGACAGACTGAGAATACAGAGAGGAATTGCAAGGGTAAAAGCGGTAAGGAAAAGAAAAATAAGTGGCTGGTGAGGGGCAGGAAAAACAGACATTAAGGACAGAGAGAACAGAGGAACGAAATAGAGAGAGAGAGAGAGAGAGAGAGTTACACATCGGCCGGAATGACAAATAATGCTCTTCCCAGGCATATGTTATTGTAAGATCCTATTGTCAGAGCGCTTATTCGGCCGTCGACCCCCTTGACCAGGACAGACTAGGGAATTAGCAATATCCTTTCCTCCCTGCCTCCCTCCCTGCTTGGCTCACAGTTTCACCTGAGCTTATCTAAACTCCAGGGAATTTAATTATGTTCTTTAAGGTCTTCTTCCTGACATCTTGCAACTCGCAGGGAAAAGTTTGGAGAAGTAATAGAAAAGACATTATCCCTGCTTCCCTAGGCAAATGTACTGATATATTTTCCCACTCTGCCCCTCCTCCTCCTCCTCCTCCTCCTCCTCCTCCTCCTCCTCCTCCTCCTCCTCCTTTCTTTTCTCTTGTGATTTAGGTCAGGTCAGTGGTGGCCTTGAATGGACTTTGATTTGTTGTGTAAACTGATTAGCATATTATTTAGTGCATCTCTTTATAGCCAAGTTATATAAACTGTTTCGAATCCTAAATATTTTTTTTAAGGTCAAGGCTGAATTGAAAGGATTTTCTTTACCCAAAACCGATTCGTATATTACTTAAAGCATCTCAAGAGTATCAGAAAAGTTCTTATCTTAATTTAGTACATAAAAAAATTTGGAACGTAATCAAAATCTACTGAGAGAAATCCGTTTGAAATTAAACACATTATTAACCTCTTCACTGCATTGACTATTTTTTTCATCTTGTTTTTGTTGTCAGACAATTTTAATCACCTTGGGTGAGAATTTTCGAACTGGAAGGGTTTGCTGCAGCCTTCACGTACCCGTTCATTACAAAATGTTTTTCTTTCTTGTGCAAAGATTAAAAAAAAAAAAAAAGTTCAGAATTAGGAAGAATATAAATCAGCTATCGTTCGGAAAGGAGTGTATCGCATTTATCAGAATTGTTGAAAACTTCCGAAAGACTTTACAAAGAGTTTAAAAAAGACTGCGTATTATTGAAGCTATTAATTTGCATGAGGTGACGAGCCCTACCATCAATGACCCTTAGAAGCGCAAAGTGCATGGCGTCATTCTGACCCCACAGCATCACTCATTACGATTTACACACAGGGCCTAATGTCAAGGTTTACCAATTAGGGATGTGTTAATGACGCCTTTACCTGAAATGATTGGCTTATAGCAGAGGGAAAGAGTTGGTGAGAGCTGCAAGACTGATGAACAAAATAATCCAAGCCTGTTTATTCCATGCCCTTTGCTAATGACCATACCATTACCTTAGTACGTGACGTTCGGAGTCATGAACTTCGAATGACCTCTCCAGCAGGATGTCCTCGTGGCTAAATTTATTCTTGTTACCCGTGCATGATCTGATTTAGCACTATGACGTCTTTGCTGTTATAAAGGTAGTCCATATATTGTGTAGCTCATTTCTCGTGTGTTGTGGGGACGGCTCGCATAGCGATACCTGTGTCAGTCCTGCAACATTTTCTGTTACCGCCCCCTCCCCTTTTGTTTTTGTAGTGTCCCTTTACTTACATCCATTGATCGCATGCCTTATTAGTAATTTCATGAAGCAGTCTAAATGTCTGTCTTCCTCTCACCAGCAGCCTGAGTCATCCCCGCAACACACCAAGAAAGAACACAATTTACGGACCACCCTGTATTAATGCCGCCACCACTAAACCATTTCACTATTCACGCAAGACGATTTTAATTACCTCGGGCAAAGATACAGTCTTCATTAATTATTTGGGTATTCTTGTGTTTTTCTTCCACCAGACGAATATTGCCAGCTGGAGTGGGAGCGTTCTTAGGTATGAGGTTCATTTTCTCACCAAGACGATGCTTTCATTTCCTGCTAACGTCAAACGATTCTTTTCAGCTTAGGACGGATCCTTCGAAATGGTGGGGTTAGAGACAGCCTACATTAACCCTGCGACTGTCCTATGAGGCTTTTATGTGGGTTGGGAGAAGAGAGAACTAGGATTTATTTTTCCTCCTCCTCCTCCTCCTCCTCCTCCTCCTCCTCCCAGCTCTTCATCGTCTAACTTTTTAATCGTATCCTCATTCTCACAATGGCAAACCGTGCGAAGAGAAAGTTGCGAGAAATGCAAATCTTTTTATTTTTTTGTATATTTTTGCACGCACCAGCCCACCCACACCAATACTGCACCGGAGAGAGAGAGAGAGAGAGAGAGAGAGAGAGAGAGAGAGAGAGAGAGAGAGAGAGACGAAAACTATCCCCGGACGCTGAAAATCAGTGGTGGGTACAGTTTGAAATAAATAAAAATAAAATAAAAATATTTTCCCTCTACACCCACCAAACGCCAACTTCACGACTATTTCATCACATCTACCAAAACACCACTTCCTATTCTGACATATCATTTTAAATGGTTAATTACGCGTATTACCCCTTAGTATTCTCATGTGCCTAATTTATCGTCTCTTAGATATTGGCTGTGATTCCACACACACAAAAACACACACACACACACACACACACACACACACACACACACACACACACACACACACACACACACACACACACACACACACACGGAGGCAGTTTTCATTGCTCATGGGCTCTGTGAAAATTGTATTGCTTCACCTGTCGCTCGGAGGGCCCCTGTGTCCCAGATTCTAGCAGGGGTTGATGACTTTTTGTCACGGCGACTCCAGTGGGTGAAAATAGGATTCGTTTTATGTGTGTGGAAAGGAGAGAAGGAAGGAGGGAGGAAGGAAAGAACAGAGATGGAGAGGAGGAGAAAAGAAGAAGGGAGGAATCATCACTACTCATTTACCATGGAAATGGCAGCTCAAAGTTTCCAAATCAGGGTGCGTGAACGCCTGACGAAGGGGAAAAGGTGGAGGCAAAAAGAAATGGAAAGAAAAAATGATGGAAAATAAAGACTGGAAGTTTGGGAGGTGACTTTTACGAGGTTTTCTATTTGCATATTAACTTGAGTTCAGAAATCTCTTGGTATAAAAGTGAGATTCTTGGCACCTAAAAATGAGTGGTTATGTTACCAAGAGTCAGTTTGGGTTGGTGAAGGAAAGGAAGGATTTTGATGATTTGCTGATTCACTTGTGTTTTTTTTCTCTCCTTCTTGTTACAATGTTGCAGTGATGGATAGATAGACATATAGATGGATGGATAGAGCGATAAATTGACAGACAGATAGATAGATATATAGATGGACAGATAAATAGATAGACGGATGGATCGATGGAATAGTGGATGGATGATAAAATGGATTGATACACACACACACACACACACACACACACACACACACACACACAAATAGATAGATAGACTGATTGATAAATAGACAGACAGAGAGACCGGATGGTAAGACAGACCATTAGATCGACTAAACTACCGAGAATTAACTTTGACATCGAGGTAAAAACATGAATTTTGAACGAATGTTTAGGAGACGATCTAGGGATGCTATGCTTTTCTGTATACTATCAGACGGTTTTTAAAGCTCTTTCTGATTACCACTGGACGATTTTATTCAGCTGCTCGTATACCAGGGAAATTAAATTTTCTGGGCTACCTGCATCGAGGCGACAGGTGTTTAAAAAGATATCCAGAGGAAGGTGGTACTGGCGCCACTATTATTACTGATTTAATCTCCCTACTCTCTGCCGCTATGTTGCATCATATGTGTGTGTGTGTGTGTGTGTGTGTGTGTGTGTGTGTGTGTGTGTGTGTGTGTGAGAGAGAGAGAGAGAGAGAGAGAGAGAGAGAGAGAGGGAGGGAGACGAACAGATAAGTACCGAGAAAGCTAAATAGATGGAGAGTTACGGAATGGTTACTATGTTTACTGGATAAACAGTTGATTAACTGTTGGGTCGGTGGATGGATGGATGGATGGATGGATCGATCGATCAGTGGATTGTCTGACAGACAACACATACAGATATACAGCTGTGACACTAAATATTACTGCTCTCATATTCCCTGTACACTCCCCCTCCCCCGCAGTAAGGTAGAAAAAAGGCTGCAGCACCTGACTTTCCACACATTTTCTCAACTTTTTTGTCCCACCTTTTAATGCGAGCGTTAACCATAACTCTCAGATGTTCATGTACACAGCCAGCCAACGTTGGAGTAGATTCTTAAATTTATTCCTAGACTAGCACAACCGCACATCACGACTACTACTACTACTACTACTACCACTACTACTACTGCCACTACTACTACTACTACTACTACTACTACTACTACTACACACACACACACACACACACACACACACACACACACACACACGCACTGTATATATGAAGTATAGTTAGCGTGTAGGTGTTGGTAGCTGGATTGTGTGTGTGTGTGTGTGTGTGTGTGTGTGTGTGTGTGTGTGTGTGTGTGTGTGTGTGTGTGTGTGTGTGTGTGTGTGTGTGTGTGTGTGTGCCTAAACTTGGCTGTACCCCTAACCTTCAGATCATGCTCTCATTATATAAAAAAAAAAAGTAAGGAAAATATGTCAGCAGGGTGGAAGTTAAATAAAACGTGAGATGGATGATAGAGTTCCCTCAGTCGGTACACAAACTTCCAACACAAACTTCCATGGCCACGATCACAAACTATTATCATCATCACAAACACACTCATCATTAAGATCAGTTCGCGATCACTACTAATAATTTGGTCAGTTGCATCAGCCATAACCATCATGGCATAACCATTACCATTAACACAGTTATCAGGTACGACCACTATAGCATGACGACCACAACCACAACCACCACCATCAGCACAGCCAACTACCACAGTCACCACTACCAACCATCATTATTAGTACCCGAATAACCACCAACTGCCAACACCACAGTCACCTACCTTCATTACCACAATCAACCACTGCCATCACCACAAACAACCATCGCCAACACAACCAACCACCACCATCACCACAAACAAGCATCGCCAGCACAAACACCACCATCACCATAACCACCATCATCTACAGTATAATAACGATTCACAATCACTGCCATTAATTCCAGACAATCCTTCCATCAAAACGCCAAAACCAACAACAACCAAAACTATCTATCTATCTATCTATATACCTAGGCTGCTTCCCCCAAGGAAAGGGAGGTAGCCGAGACAGGACGACTCACTCTCCATTTACTCATCCATTCAAACACATTCATTCGCATCTTAGCCCCAAAGGGGAGAACAGACAGATCCTCACCGCACCACACCGCACAAGGGTCAACTGGGCAATGCAATCAGTGACATCCGCAGCAGGGCCCGACAACCAAAACTACGAACATTAACTACCATCAGTCACCATCACCCCCACAAACTACCAGCGTAACTCACCACACCACCACTAAAATTAGCGCAAGAGATATCCACAGACACAACCACCAGCAGCTGGAACAGCCACCACAACTACCGCCATTAGGCAAGAGTAGCTTTCCTGCTGCATTTCTTGAAGGTCTGGGTTTTCGCGGGCGTCTGCATTTACTACCTTACTGATATTCTTCTCTGAGCCACGGCTAGGAGAGAGAGAGAGAGAGAGAGAGAGAGAGAGAGAGAGAGAGAGAGAGAGAGAGAGAGGTTTTGCCAGTAATAACTAAAGCTTTAAACGTCCAACTAAAAGATACTGTCCATTTCACCTCGCACTTTGTTGATAGTTTCCCTTGCATGTGTGTTTTCCTGCTACTTTTTCTGGATCATGTACAGCTCACTGATGATAGTGGGATGTGGAATGATGGTGGTGGTGATGGTGATGAAAACTTGAAAATAATGATGGTGATGGTGGTTGGTGGTGGTGGATGTGGGAGCGACGACGATTAAGGCAATAACGACAGTACTACGGTAAAAGCTAGACCAAAATAAATGAAGCTGAAAATACAACATGATGAAAGCAGAGAAAAAAAGATAGACAAAAGAAAGACACAAAATATGATGACAGACTGAGAATACAGAGAGGAATTGCAAGGGTAAAAGCGATAAGGAAAAGAAAAATAAGTGGCTGGTGAGGGGCAGGAAAAACAGACATTAAGGACAGAGAGAACAGAGGAACAAAATAAGAGAGAGAGAGAGAGAGAGAGAGAGAGAGAGAGAGAGAGTTAAGGAAAGTAAGTGAAACAAGAGGTAAAGTTTTGGAGAGCAGGAGAAAGGAAGAGAATAGGTGAGTAAGAGAGAAAGGTTAAAAAAAGATGGACACAATGAAAGATAAAAATTGAGGACGAGCAAGAGAATGAAAGGAAGGGACATACATGAAAAAATGAATGAATAAATAAAAGGATCTTGAGCAGGAGAAAGACTCATTAAAAACAGGCAAAATCTGCACATGAAAAATAAATATAGTTGAATTAAATACGAGTTAACTCTGTATAGTTCCTGAAATCCAGTAAATAAAACGTTAGGCGTTAATGAGGGAAGAGTATCAAAGTTCTTCAGCCTCAAAGAAATGAATAGGCTACTTTTAACCCTTGAATGCCAAGGCTTTCTCTCAACTAAATAGCTATCACCAGGAGTTAAGCAGAATAAATACATGAGTTCTAAAATCTCACAAAAATACTTGGAGGGACTTCAAAGCTTGAATCCTATTTTTTTTTACATTCTAACCTTCTTACGACTATATTTACTACGCACAAAATACTTAGAGGGACTTTAAAGCTTGAATCCGATTTTTTACATTCTAACATTCTTCTTACGATTACATTCACTGCAGGATAAACTTTTCGAACTAAAAAGGTGACATTCACCTTAGTTAGCTCCTTCTCTACGAGGGGACTCTTACGAAATTGATTATATGACCCTGGAGATTAGAAAAATAAAATTACGTCATCGAATTAAAGGAATTAATAACTTGTCCACGTACGGTTTATCTCAAGTGAACAAAATCGTATGTTTCTAGGAAGAAGGAATAGATATTTGAGTTTCACCAAAACAATTTAAAGAGTGAGGGAGGTAGTTTTATGTAATGCTCTGACGACATTTCATTCGTCTGTGCCGAATTAAATTTTTCTGTGGTAAGAAGGGAGTAACTTCTGAGCTCCACCATCCCATTAAGAAAGTTAGGCTGTGTGTGTGTGTGTGTGTGTGTGTGTGTGTGTGTGTGTGTGTGTGTGTGTGTGTGTGTGTGTGTAAAGTCTGACTACATACGGTTCGTGTATGCTGTGTGAAACTGCTGGACATAAGAGAGAATAATTATCCAAGTCAGACCATTACACTGATATTGTTAACACACCTGCCTTGACGTCACTGGGCCTCTGTAATGGCGATGAATATACTGACAGACCTCATTAGAGAGAGAGAGAGAGAGAGAGAGAGAGAGAATTGTGTTTATCTACCTATCTGTCTATCTCCCTAGCTTTCTGTCCATCTAAGTATCTTTGTCCATATATAAACAGTATCTATCCATCTGTCAGGCTGCAACTATCCTTTTGTCATTCTGTCTACCTCTGCCTATCTCACTATCGATCTGACTATGTGTCTGTGTCAACCTGTCTACTCTGTTTATGTATCAATGCACTATGGAAGGTGAAAGACAATCGCTGGTTAACAGAAGGGGAGGGAAGGAAATAAGGAAACGGAAGAAGGGAAACAAAAGAAGGGTCAGGCTATTCGCTCATCTCGCGAGCACAAACATAAGATGTTGACTATAGATATTTTACAGTAACTTGACCCAGATTTTCGTCCTTTTGTAGTACATTTCTCATAGCTCATTGGCAGAAAAAGACAGTGTTATGGCTCTACATTCTTTCCATAGCACTTCTTCATGACGAGCATCGTATTCTAGTTTTAATTTAGCGTTAAGACGTACCACTTAAGAAGAAGAGTTGTCACTTTTAGGCCAAGTCAGATTGAAAGCCGTATAGCTCCTTCTTTACTCTAGCCACCGACAGTCGCATGGCATTATTTCTCACACTTTCCCCCTCCACCTAAAACTTCTAGATCCCTTTGTCCGCCTGTTCAGAATGGCCCAGCCTAGAGATTCATTGCCTGGGAAATTATGGGGAGGCTTTTAAGAGGGAAAATTGTAGACCAGGCGTCTTTCTTCCCGACTTGTCATGATTAGGGGCGCGGGAGTATGTGATGGTGTATGAGGGGGGATGAGGTGGCTTGGGTAACGATATTGGTGAGGAGGAATATGATGATGATGATGATGATGATGATGATGATGATGAAGAAAACCCTCGATTAAATAATATTCTGAAAACTTTGTTGGGTTCCGAGAGATCACTGAGTTTGAAATTCATCGTTCACCATCTGGTTTTCTCTCGTAATAAAATGTGTCAATATTGATGTCTCCAAATGTAGCCTATATGTATGAGGAAATTGAAAGAAAATTGAATACCATTTTATTGTTATGCAAAGTGGGAAGACAAAGGACCGTGCAGTCCATTTAAATGTTGAGCTTCATTAAATTGTTTCTGTGCTGTTTTGTGCAATATCCGGTTTCATTAGAATTGTTGCACAAAACTAGAAACTGTAAATGGAAGAGGTTTTTGCTTCATATTATTACCGGCATCATATTAAAAAGAATTGTACTTATATACGTTTGTACAGCCATGAGCAAAATTTCGCAGACACTTCTCTGACAGTTGTGATAATAGTTTTATGTTGCATGAACCATTTTTATATGATAGCAAACTGTAGCACATAATAACAGATTATGAGAAAGAAGGATTCTGCATTGTTATGGAAGGGATGAGAAATATGGAAAGTGGGAGACAGCGTTAGTAGAAAATAGAACTGTCGGCGAATTTTTGCTAATGACTGTACGTCCTGGAGGGCACTGGGTCAAAAGCAAGCTCCTTAATGAGCCATCGGATACGGTAGGAGACTAGAGTTCTTTCAGGAATTCGCTTTTTCTACTTCTCTTTTTTCTTCTTTTTTCTCTTCTGGTTAATATTCCTAAGCTGAAAGAGGCTTGATATCTTTGGCTATCAATTTCCCCAGTAGGGGACAAAAGTTCGCCTAATTCACATGTTTTTCATGTCACTTCTCTCATTTACCAACATTTCTAGGCTGGGAGAGACTCGGTAGATTTCTTTGCCTAGATAAGATTTTTCTTTATACCAGTAATTCGCCAGTGAGGGAAGTGACGGGCATGTCCAGAAGTTTGAAGTAGACACAATGGAATAGTCTCCCTTACAGTACATTTTAACCTCTCTGCAAGTCTCTTGGTCTCTCAGGATATCTCCTGGGGCCTGTGGATATCTCTTGGTCTCTCTGTATATCTCTTTGTCTCTCTGGATATCATTCTCAGGATATCTGTTGGTCTCTGGATATCTTTCTCAGGATATCTGTTGGTCTCTCTCTGGGTCTCTCCTTGCACCGTCACGTCTGGAAGGAAAGAAGATTAAAAGGATGTATTTCTCCGGCGACTGAACAAGGCAAGGAAGGGCTTCGGGAAGGATGGTGAGTGTTGTGTGAAGAGGCGTCATAACTTAGTAGGGAGGACGAAAAAATCGTGATAATAGAACAAAATGGGAGAGTATATGAAGTACGATGCAGTTTCGTGCTAAGAGGGATCGTTATTGAACAGGGATACAGAAATGCCTTGATTTTGAAGCCTTCTCACAGGATACAGCGTCAGACAAGAGATGGATTGACTATTAGATGAGCCTTTCCTTGGTAGAGGTCTTCTGAACCTCGCCCTAATAACTTCAGTAGTCCCTTTGGTTCAAACGTATTACTGTCTCGAGTGTTAACTGACTCTCTCTCTCCCTCTCTCTCTCTCTCTCTCTCTCTCTCTCTCTCTCTCTCTCCCTCTCTCTCTCTCTCTCTCTCTCCACCCACGCCCACACCCACTCTACCCAACTACCCATATCATCTCCGCCGTCGACATTGCCACACTCGTGGTGATTAGCTGCCTTGAACACTGAAGCGACTAGGTAATTAGATTGACACAGCCGCACCGAGGAGTGGATGGAGTAAGATTAAGCGAGTACGGACGCCTTCATGTGGTGGCGCCGATATAACCAGGAGTCTGCACCGCCTGGCTGCACAAACTTCCCTCAGCGACTTACTGTAGAGGAGGATGGTGGGCTGCGGGAGAAGGGGCAGCTTAAGCCTGCAGTCTATTGGGTTCGCGTTTCAGATGAGCCTGGGAAAATGCAACAGTTGTATGGCTGCGATTTTTTCTGTTACTTTATTGCTACCACGAAACTATTTCATCCAGCCCTGAAGAGACTTTTCAGACTAGAGGACTTATGTATAGTCGTCATTGCTAGAGGTTACAGCTGGAGGTTCTTCGCGAACTGAATCTAATCATTTGATGGTAGCAAGAAGTAAATGGAGAATGCATCATTGTAGTAGTTGTAGTGGTGGTCGTAGCAGCAGTAGTAGCAGTAGTAGTACGGTAGTAGCAGTAGTAGTAGTAGTTGCTGTAGTACGGTGGTAGAAGAAACAATAGTAGTAGCAATTCAATCACATTTGAACGTAAATTTGGTGAACTGCAAGCCGGAGTTGTCATTCTTCTGCACGACACATCATTTTTTTGGGGGATAGTGAGGGAACTGGGAAACTTTTGAATAACCGAGCAGTTCCACCCACGGTCATACCAGTGCCACCACGAGAAGGCGTCCTTATCCAGGCACCGTCATGTAATTCAAGGAGTTAATCGTTTCGTACAATTACGCTTTATTCTAATTCTTGTTAGGAGGGAATACCAACCATCCACTCGCTCGATGATGCGATTTCTTGTAGTCCCTTCTCTTCACTGTGCCTCTGTCCTTTCTTACCGTGTTCTCTCTGAGCTTACACTCGGTCTTACGTTTGTTATTTTTGGCCGCATTCCGACAAGTGGTATAGGAGGCTTCGCAGTCTCTCTTCCTCAGCAGAGGAGCCGACCGAGTATATCAGTGCCGCCACGTGAAGATGTCCCTCTGCAGCACCTACCCCTCCTAACTCTTTCGCAATTATTATATGTCATCCGCCACCTCTCACTCATACTGTACATGCGTTGCATTTAAAGTGGATAGTTCCATACACATTTCCCCCTCAAGCACCGCTCCCTTCCTTTTATTTAACTCTCACATTCAGTTCCTTCCCTTCGTACTACACCCTCCCGAGCTCACTTACCACCCTTTGTTGTTCTTTTTCGCTCTCCCTCAGGAATAAAGTGGCGGAGGACGATAAACATTAAACCACTTCACTGCACTGAGGTTTTTTTTGGTGTATTCTTGTTACCTCTGACTGATTTTCTTTATTTAGAAACATATCGCTGAAAAGGAGATTAAGATTCAGTTGGTAATACGTATCTTTCAGTTATCCATTGTTAAAACTTACAGCAAATTAAATTAGCTCGTTATTTTTTGTTTCATCAAAAATTATCATCATGTCTAGTGTTGCTCTTACATCCATTATTTTTTTTTCCTTACAAATAGTACATTGATAACTCTGTGACAAGCTTTAACAGCCCTGCACTCCCTCATACCAATAACTGCTACTGCGTCATCTATACTGTACTTGGCCCAGATTTTCGTCTTTTTAGCAACTCAGTTCCTGTACCTAATTAGCAGTGTAGACAATGCTACGGATCTGCATTTTCTCTATAGCACTTCATGATTAGTGCCATCATCTCTTGTTAATCCAATTTTTCGACTCTGCGCTGGGGGAGGTGACATGGCAACTTCAGGCCAAGTTAGAGTAAAAATAACATAGTATGAGAGGATATCCAACCCTAAATAAGAGGCTTGTCCCACATACTGAAGAGCAAGGGTGGGGAACCTTTCTCCTATTAAGGGGCATTAGGATATTTTTAACATCATTCGCAGGCCATACAAAATTATCAAGTTAAAATCAACTGTAGCCCATTTCATAATATATATATATATATATATATATATATATATATATATATATATATATATATATATATATATATATATATATATATATATATATATATATTTGTTCATGGGTAAATTGCATTTATGAATTGCCTCGCGGACCTGATGAAATGGTCTTGCGGGCCTTATACGGCCCGGAGGCCGGACGTTCCCCACCCATGGTGTAGAGTAACTGGTAACAATAACAAAAAACACTCCCTCACGCAACAAATAGTTCGAGAGGAGTATAATTATATCCAAACACTGTGCCGTATATTAGTCTTGTCCCTCTCCCACCCTCACTGCCTGACTCCCCTTGCTGTGAGGCGGCGGACCGTGCCAAAACTTTCTATGTCATGCTCCTGTACTCCACGGTTCACTATTTCCATTGTCATGCGAGACTGAGCTTTGAAACTTCGTTGGCGTGATTGGTGGGGAGATGCTGGATTTGTGTGTGTGTGTGTGTGTGTGTGTGTGTGTGTGTGTGTGTGTGTGTGTGTGGACAGACAGACAGAGAGACGGACGGAGGCAGTAGCCGAGAGTTTAAGTAAACTGATGTGTTCAAAAGAGTGAAAAGAATATATGATTCAAAGCAAAAGTAAACAAAGGACCGGGAAAATGAATCTGCAAAAATACAAGAGGATAAAAGACACAGGGAAAAAGTGAAGAAAAAATAGGAACAGGAAATTGAGGAGGGGTTAATATAAAAAAAGAGCAGGAAGTTATAAAAAATAAAAGTTAAGGCAAAAACCGAGAAAAATGTGAGAAAAAGGCTGAGGAACGGAGGGAGGAATGGGCAAAACAGAGAAGCAAAGGGGAACTGAAAATGGAAAAGAAAGCAAAATAGGAGGAAGAGGAGTTCGACACACACACACACACACACACACACACACACACACACACACACACACACACACACACACACAGTATTTCCACCACCTCACCAAGTTCGCTCGCATTATATGTATGTATGTATTTTTTTTTTTTTTTCATCTGAGATGTGATTCTGACATGGTATGAGAAGGGGATGGAATGGAAGATCAGCAGGGAAGAGGAGGAAGTGGAAGAGACAGAATAGGAGAGGGAAAAACATCGTGTTTGTTGTAACTTGACGATCCCTAACCCCCTCCAGCTCAGTTGACGGATATGTGAAGTCAGATTAGATCAGTTTGACTAGCTACCGAGGAAGACTAAGCTGTATCTCTTATCAAACGCTCATGGAAATTCTTGTAACCACTACTTAAGTAAATTATGGCAATGGACTAGTTTCCTCAGACTGAAATAGAGATAAATAGATAGATAGATAGGTAGACATGGATGGCCAAGAGAAAATTAAGGGTTCAGTAGGGAAATGACTGTGGAGGTAGGAGGGGTGGAGTAGCTTGCTGTGAGGACGAGAGTGTGTGTGTGTGTGTGTTGGGGGAGGTGGAAGCACTAAAGGACATGGCTGTGTTTGAAAGCAGGAAATTGTGAAAAGATGGTTGGCTGCGGCAGGAATGGAAGCACTACTGGCGTTTTGGTCGTGTGGTCCTTAAATTTTGGAGGTTATTTTTTCATTATTTTTTATATATTTTTTGCTCCTGAAAATTTTATTGCTGTTAAAATCCTTAAATTATTGTACTCAAAGTCTACTCAGTCTTTTCGGCCTGTCATTAAAAATTATCACAGAAATTATTAGACTACGCTTTTGAACATAACAGTTTCGATGTTTTTTTTTATATTTCACTCCAGAAATTGTTTTACCTTTGAAAATATTATACTTCACCCTTTCTTTACAACCTGTTTTATATAATATCCAAAAAATATTATGTTTTTGAATACTAATTTCAAAAGCTTTCATAAATAAACTGAAAATAAAGGACGAGAAAGATTAAAGATAAATCACACTAAAAACAAAAGACGAGAAAGCTGAGATAACACGTCTCTTAATTATCCTACTTAAGGTTTTCACGCCAGTCCTCGTGAACCACAAGTGTAGGACTTGAGTTTCCTCCTCGTCCAACTTGAGCTAGCTCCCTCGCGCTCCCAAGTTTACCCCTCTAGCACTAGATTCTTTTTTATTTTATTCCATGCCATCTCCGGACGATATTAATAAAGATTTTTTTGGCTGAGAGTTAATGTAGCCTTAACCTCGTCACCAACATTTTTCCCTCGGTCTAGATTTTTTTCCTAATTTGGCGTAAGATTGATTTTTCGAACTGTGTTTGTTATATTCTGCATCTCCTCACGTACTGTAATGAGCCTGGAATATTTCGAAGTGGAGGGGTTAGACACAGCTATAACCTCTTCATAAGTAAAATCCCCCCCCCCTCTCTCTCTCATCTCGAAGTTTTACATAGTCTCGGCTAAAAATTTTTTAACTGGAAATAGGTCACTAGAAGGACGTACTTTTTTTCTGTCTATTTCGACAATAGTACTCAACTTATGGTAAAACAGACTTGACCAAAACAGTTCTAAATGTTGGTGTTCGTACCTTCAAATGAGTGAGATAAAAACTGACCATTCTTGTACATTCGGGGACATGAAAAGTTCTCCTGATATTCCACTACTCCACCCAGCTCTTGAGGAACTGGTGTAAGAACAGTAGAGCAGCTGGAGGTCTCTATACCACCTTATATGGGTACGTACGAACTGCTGAGCCTAATTTATGGTCGTAATAGGATATTGCTGACAGGGTGCATACTGCAGGTGGTACTTTGTAAGGTGTTAAGAGCTGGAAACTGTGGTAGCTAGAGTGGAAGGTGTAGCAAATGTGAGAGATAAGGTACTGGAAGGCGCTACTGATGCTGGAAACTAGTTACAGGAAATCCCCACCACTCAAAGAATTAAGGAAGATGGGGACGCTGGAAAGTTTTAAATGACTGTGGAGTCTAAGAGCTTTTTCCTTTTTCCCTTTAGGTACTTAATGGTTGATAGTCAGTTACCAATTTTCTCCTGCTATTTCACTGTGTCGTCTGCCTTTAAAAATAATAATAATAATAATAATAATCACCACCGGCTGGCCAATGAATTAAGTTTTTTCGTCCTGTGTTACACAATGCTAAGTGCTGTCGAGGGTACGATACTCTTTTGGTGGGTTACTCGAAATTGTGGGCTTGTATTCTAAAGGGTTCTGCTCATCGTTAGCGATTTATTGTCCACATTACATCCCAGTATCCTTTTGTACTGTGTTCGTAATACCAACTGCATCGATGTAATATATAAACCTATATTTGTAAGCAAAAGCTGAGGTGCTGTTTGAAAATTAATTGCAAAGGAATGGATGCTACGAAGCCTCCTATGCCACCTAGAATAAGGCTGTTACATGATCAAGCCAGTTATATTGTCTTCAGTTTTACTTGCACTATAAGTTTCATTTCTTCATCTGGAATGTTGTTGTAACAATAGATTAACACATTATGATGTTGATAACGAAGCAGTGGTATGTAAAAGATGTAAATGCCATAGTATTGCCATGTTCTGTCTTTAAAATGCATGAAATTTACTGCAAAAGTTTGTCATTGAGCTATCTGAATTTAAGTTGCAAAGGGACAAAAATCTTAGACAAGGTAAGATGTAGAGAGTATAGCATGTCCTCCGCAGGTGTCTTTACCTCTCTCTGACCGTGTTCTGCTCCAAATTAGCAATCACAGAGCGCCAGCTGCGTCACTCCGCCGTCTTTAAGCGATCAGCCATTTTTGCCGTAAAGGTGCACAACAAAAGATGACGATCGCAGGATCCGTGTGTGACAGCAGGTCCTCGATATCAGCTGATTTTCTGTCCAAGTTTCGAGGTCGCCCGTAAAGTCGGCCAGTGTGACAGGGTGTTATGAGGCCATTAGACGATGATGTAGGTGGCTGGGTGTAACTGAGGGTGGAAATGGCATTTGTAGGAAATAATTACCTGATAAAGTATATGCGCCTGAGAGGTGGAGTTAATAGAAGGTTGTAATGGTATTCTTTATGTAAAATGGACTTATATATACTGCTTCTCAAAATACACGGGATTTAATAGAAGCTTGTACTGGTGATGGAATGTGAGAAAAGAGAAGTTTTCGAGGTATGATGATGATGATGATGATGAGGAGGAGGAGGAGGAGAATAGTGAAGACATAACTAGTGAGGAAGACATTTTCTAGCCCAAAATACACAGCGAGTAAAGGGAGATTAGGTAAGTGTCATATGATAATGATAGTAGAATCTAAAGGACGAGGTTTAGCGGCAGAATAACAGTGATGATGCTAATGACACAAATAAGCCCGTTTACTCAGATATCCCTAACCCCTGTCAGCTCAGGCCAATTGTAAACATATCTGAGGGGTCCTTTGATAAATAACCAAGGCGACTTATTCCTACCACATAACTAAGGTCATTCAAGCACCCCTAACTTAGTATTATAGTTGTGGGAGTGGCGTATTTCCGTGGAGTAAAAACAAAGGGTCTGTACAAACTAAGGCCTGGGGGTTAAAGGGGTGACATAATTACAACTTGGTACCACAGTTGACCCCACGTTCCTACAAGGGAAAGGACGTGACTCTACTACCAAGAGCCGCCAAGCACACCCACCCACCCACCCACCCCCACCACGTCTTCACCAACCCCAACAATAGTTCCCCAAAGTTGCCACTAGTTCAGGTCTAATCGCTTCTGTGTAAGTCTGGGGAACGGGCAAGGCTTGTGGAAAGACATAAAGTGTGTTGGGGATGGGGGAGGTGGGTGGGTGAATGTGTGTGTGGGGGGTAGGGTGCATTTGTGCGGGGGTGTGCATGTGTGTGTGTGTGTGTGTGTGTAGATGCCTCGTCCTCAAAAAATAGAAATAAACTACCACACTGTTCTGCCCATATGAGCAAAAGAAATAGAGCGAAATATTGGCCAATGTTTCCTGCTGAGTTCCTCACTTGAAATAATCCTGAGTGATAGATAGGAAGAGAAGTAGGTAGATATACTGTAGATATAGATAGACGGACAGATAATATTGTCTTGAAATTAAATGGAAATCAAAACCCTTAAAAAATATGGATTAATGACGATTACTTGAAGCAAAGAAGTAAGAATTCCTCGAGAAATGTCGCAAAGACTCTGGTTACGTATCCACAAAACCTACAACTTCCGCAGCCGATGCTAAAAAGAAAAGAAAAAAGAAAAAAAAGTTTCCGCCAGCACAGCCGTTCCGTCTTAATGGACAAAAACGTTTGGGGAAACTTTTGGCCAATGTTTCCTTTGGTGTTGCTAAATGAAAATAATTATCTAAAAAAGTAGTTAAGTGGAAATGAATACCTTTAGAAATATATCATCATCATCATCACCATCATTATCACCACCAAAATCATTATCATCGTCGTCGTCGTCGTTACAATTATCTCATGAGAAACATTTATCATCGTCGTCGTCGTCGTTACAATTATCTCATGAGAAACATTTATCATCGTCGTCGTCGTCGTCGTTAAAATTTTCTCATGAGAAACATTACTAAATTAAAATTTAATCTCTTACGTCTTGCCAGAAAGCCATCACACATCATCATCATCATCATCATCATCATCATTAAACCTTATATCCCATTCAGAAAAGCAACAGAATTATGGAAAAGAAACACCTCTTACACGTCGTTACATACCCACCACACAAGCAACACCCGCGTGTGATCTTTTGTCCCTAACCCCCCCCCCACAAAAAAAAAGCACACACAAAAAAAATCCTTCCGCCACACCACTGCTGTTCCACCTCAGCGGGCAAAAGTGTGGAGGGAAAAATTTTTGGCGCTGCATCCTATGCTGTTTGTGGAGTAACGTCATTAGTGGGGCAGCCGCAGCACCTTTGATCTCCAGCAGACGCAGTATTTGGCCCTCAGGTTCTGCTCGATATATCGGTTTATTAACTTCCTATCAGAGCCTGTGAGGGGTGTGAGGAAGGAAGGAATTGGCCACGTAGAAGAAAGAATTAGAAAATAATATAGCTTAAACGAAAAAAGTAGCGAGTGAAGGACGAAAAGTTGTGAAGAAGTGAGGACACAGCATTAAAAAAAAAAAAAAAAAATGAAAGAAAGAAAGAGACAGAAGGGAGTGAGGAAGTAAGGACACTCAAGAGAGCAGTTAAGAAAGAAAAGGTAAGGACGGGGCCATACTGTGGAAATTAATAAGCAGATGGACTGGAATGTCCTGTTTAACCCCTTAACCTTGGGGCGTCACTTTCGTGACGCTCGGCCACAATGGCTCATACCGCGGGGCGTCACTTTTGTGATTCTGTGTTATTTTGAATTATCCCGGGCTCTCAAGTGGTGGCTTGTATCATCTATCAGTACTGCCAATGTCCAACACTAGTCAGCACTCCAAATCTCATCTGTACTCCCATCCATTGTTGACAATTTAGCGATTTTCCCCCCTTCGTGACTCCCCTCCCTACCTGCCCTCCATTACCCTGTCCTCTCACCTCCCATGCCGCGCTGCGCTACACAAATTTCCCCCAGATTTTTCCACAGATTTCATCCATTGAAGTAAGCCCTATGCCCTATACTTATACAAAATAATATATACCAAAAAAAAATTAAGTAAGTGATAGTGTTATACACCAGGAATTGGCTAATTATCACCTGACAAAACCTCACGAGCATTCATTCGCTACATTACCACGGTAATTTCCCCTTTGAATTATGAATTGTAATCGATGTCTGTAATAAAAATATATATCAGAAAGGAAGGGAGAAGCCTAAGTGACATTTACATTCACCTGGAACTACCTATTTCTTTATGTATTGCCGAGATTTTCTACCTATAGAAAAGTAGCATGTAAGTTAGTAGCAGTCAGCCTAAGTGTCATGGTCAACCCTTCCCTTCTTAGATAAGCCGTGGCATTCAGTGAGGCAAGCAGGAAAGGCCTTAGTGACTCTGCAGTGGCACGTGAACTGGCAGAATTGTCCATGGTTATGATGGACAGTGACTTTGACGATTCGGGTGAATCTTGTGATGAGCCGGGTGAGGTTATCGTGCCAGAAACAGCAACAACGAGTGCTTCAGTGTCTGAATTAGTGTCTAGCTCCAAGGGAAAGGAGCCTTTAGTGCAGCAAGGACAGGAATTTGGGAAGGGAGTGAAACGGCGGCGTGTTAGCCCCAGAACAATGCCCCCACGTGACCCAGCCCACCATGAATCACGAGTGCATTCACCTCCCCGTTCCCCAAGCCCCACTTCACTCATTTCTTCATCATCGTCGGCTGAGTTATCTCCGGAGTCTTCGTCGTCGGAGTCACCACCAGCATCAACAATGAAGGCAAGCCGTAGAGGTAGAGGTAAATCAAGGAGAGTGAAAAGTAGTGTAGCTAGTAGGGTAAGGGCTGCTAGTGCTGTACGGCAACCTAGGGTCAGTGCGAGTGACCTTGACCGAGATAAATCTGCCTCACAGCCAACCTCCACCACCACCACCACCACCACCCACCCTACACCGCCACGACAGGGAATCCTGGACGCCTTCGTGTGGACGGAAGGGTCAGATTTTGTGCCAGAAAATTTAGTGTTTGATGAGAGCTCCTCAGGAGTTCAGCCTGCCTTCACTATGGACGAAAATGCTGAGTGTGTCAACTACCTTTTGGCCTTCCTAGATGACGAAGTCATGCAGCACATATGTGATGAGACCAACAGATATGAATCACAACGTGCTGCAAGTGGTACAGGTGTAGCCAAGATGCAATAGTGGTCCATGCTGGGAGTGCAGGAGCTGTATGTGTTCTTTGCCCTCATGCTTCTCATGCCACACTCCAAGAAGCATGAGTTGGAAGAATACTGGTTCATGGACCCCTTACTACCCTCACCCACCTTCAATAAGTACATGGCCAGAGATCGCTTCCGGAACATCATGGGAAACCTGCACTTTGCCGACAACGATGTACATTCCCAAACCGACCCACTCTGGAAGATCCAGGAGATTCTGAGCAGAATGAAGGATAAGTTTATGTCATTCTTCCACCCCTTTCAGAAAGTTGTCATTGACGAATCCTTGGTTTTGTTCAGAGGACGTCTTCGGTTTGTTCAGTACATTCCAAGCAAACGCCATCGCTTTGGAATTAAGTTCTTTGTGCTGTGCGACTGTAAGACGGGGTACATCCTTGACTTCATCATATATTCAGCCAACACTGTCGATCTGGATAAAACACACCCCCTTGGCTTCTCAGGCTGTGTAGTGAAAGTGCTCCTAGAAAAGTATTTTGGTGGGAATCATCTGCTGTATACAGACAACTAATATACAGCACCGAAACTTACCAAATACCTTTCTGAGCACGGCATTGGCTCCTGCGGCACTGTCAACAGTAATCGTGCCCACTTCCCCAAATTCCCAGAGGCAGGAACCTCGCAGCGAGGAGACGTGCACCTACGCAAGTCTGAGAAGATGCTGGCAATACGGTGGCATGACAAGAGGGTCGTGCACATGCTCACCACCGTACATAAGGGGGAGATGAGAGACAGTGGGAAGGTCGACCGTAGGACAGGCGAACCTGTGATGAAACCTGATGCTGTGTAGGACTATAGTATCAACATGTGGCTGGTGGACAAGTCCGACATGATGATTGCTGAGATTGACTGCCTCAGGAAGAATACTAGGTGGTACAGGAAAGTTTTTCTGCATCTCATAGATATGACGATGCTGAACGTCCTTCATTCTGTACAAGATGAAGGTCAAGCCACCCAAGTCCTTCTCCCTGAGGTTGTTCGCCAGGACTTGTGTCCAGCAGCTGCTGGAAAGATATGGTAGGGTGACAGCAGCAACTCCAAGGCGCCATCCAGTAACACTTCCCGACCGACTTGAGCAGAGGGCGTATATGGATCGGCACAGACTTGAGCTTATGTCTGCCACAGGGAAAAGGAAGGCTGCGATTAGCAGGTGTCAGGTATGTGCACATACCACGTGCCGCACACCTGAGCACAAACGCACCTCTTGGCAGTGCGCTGAGTGCCAGGGTCCCCTCTGTGTTACCTGCTTCTTCGATTACCACAGCCAGAAGCAGTTCTAACAGTGCAAGTGTGAAAGCAGAATAATGTGTAAATAATGTGTAAATAATGTGTAAATAGCAGGTGAAAGCAATGGATGTTCAGTATATGTGATTGAACAGTGTATTATAGTTTTATCATACTGAAAGTGACAGTGAATAACATAGTGTAAGTAAAATAGAAGGGTAAATATTGAAAATAGAATAGAAAATGTAAATATTAATGTAAGTAATTAGTAATATAAGAATATGAGTACAAATAATTTATGTTATAACAGTGAAAGTGAATCCGTGGCTCTCTACATATTTTACTGAATGAAAAATTGAATGACTTCAGTGACAAAAAACTAATACGACTGAAGGAAACTTATGGAGAAAGACTCCAGATATATATAAGTGTGATATAGTAATAGAAATATAAAGTGTGAGGGGTTTTATGAATAATAAATGACAGAGTACCAAGAGCGAACTATAGTCTCACCAATCTAAAACCAAGGTTTGGGTGGAGTCCAGCCGGGGATTTCCCGGCGTACAGCGTTGCCTTGTTTCCTATACTCTGATTGGGTAGTGGCTGACCTGACACCGTTAGAGTTCGTCCGCTCACAGTTCGCCACCTGGCCTGACATGACTTCACCCACTTCTGTGTGTGTGTGTGTGTGTGTGTGTGTGTTTTTGTGTGTGTTTTTTTTTTGGTGTGTGTAAAGACAAACTAATTTAAGTTATAAATATAATTTAAGATACCGGTATATATATAACAAAGTGAACAGTTGAAGCACGTGACAGAAGCTTAATCTCCCTCCAATGGATTAACTCCCAGTATGGGCCTGGATGTTGCCGCTCGTGAGTGTTTTAACTTATTTATTTCTGTTAAGAAAATAGCATATGTTCTACTGATTCCTTCAAATTATATTATAAACGTAATTGTTACATTACTTACCCAACTTAGAACTACCGTGAAAGTCGGTAAAAGTAACTACATTTTTTTTCAGCACCACTGTAAAATATGTATGCCACGTTTCTTTATTGATGTACAAGAGCCATATGCATTACAAGTTTACCTTCCTTTGATATGCTAGAATACTTACGTTTATATTGTATTAGTATGCGTGTACCTATCTGTGATGCCTATTACATATATAACAGAATCTACTCATCGCTCGTTTAGGAAGTATGGCATGGGTGCACCCAGCGCCAGACCCCACCCAAACCTTGGTTTTAGATTGGTGAGACTATAGCGCAAGTGCGACGATCAGACGCGCTCGTAACTTCCATTGCTTTCACAGTGTTTTTTTTTTGGAGTATGGATCCCAAACTACTTGAAAATCATAGAATAGTGTTTATAGTGTTTATATCTGGCTGTGGTAATCATATTACAGGTTGTCGGGAAGAGTAAAGTGGAGACTTCGTTACCCTAATTCAGAGGTCTCCACAAGTCCTACGGTAACCGACGAAGGCTCAACAAACATTCCAGGATAAAGCTGAAGGTATATGCCATAAGCATATGTAATTTTATTATTCTAGGACTAATAACTGATTTTTGGCAAATATTTATTGAGAGTCTGTCGGAGCCCGAATAACCCTGCGGGACACGCAAAACATTGGTAAACATGCCTGCGGTGTAGGGGTTAAGCAGTATTTGGTGTCTGGTCTGTCTGATGCAGATGTTTATTAGTTTTCTAGTAGAGAGTTAGTGAGGGACGGAGGGACGCGAGGAAGAAAGGGAGCTGCAGAAAGAAATACAGAAATAATATAATTGAAAAATGTGAGCGTAGACAGATATAAGCATTTCTACTGATATGTCTGTAACGATAAGATTCAATGTTTGTTCGTTCTTGCTATTATCGCATTATTCTATTCAGGGATTAACTGGCAGAACGAAAAACAAATCGCAGCAAAAGAGGCGCTAGGGAGCTTCCGTACCCAACAACGAAATTCGTCCCAACGTGAAGCCATACTGAGAAGATAGAGTTTGGCGCATTCTTGTATCCTTGACAAGGTAAGAGAAAATCAAGGTGCAGAAAGCAAAATAAATCGCAGCAGAGTAGGAGCAAGGGAGCCTCATTCACCAACAGTGAAAATTCGACTTTAAATGAAGCCATGCCAAGAGGATAAAGTTCGGGGGTATTTTTGTGTCCACGGTAAAGGTCAGACTGAAGGCGGAAAATGAGAGTGTAGGCGCCAGTGTTATGCTTGGCTGGGTCTTTGGCAAAGACGGGTACAAGCGGAACACACTTCGGGATTTTAGTCGATCATGGGCATTCAAAAGAAGGATGTGTGCTTCCTCCTCTTCCGGAAATTGAAATAATTAAATCAACTGAAAAACCTACTCATTATCTCTTTAAGGATGGGAATGAAAGACCGTACTATCGTAACAGATGAATATATAGGTTAGGTAAGGTCCGGTCAGGAAAGTCGTGACCAGGGTAATGACAGAGCTATAGGAATAGAACCACCCATCGGTAATGGTGTACGTGAGAGTAAGGATAGGTCTTTGTTTCCTTTGATTCATGTCCCTAAGTAGCTCAAGATCCATTGGTTCCTTTAGATATTCGTACTCCATTTCTGACTAGATGATGATGATGATGATGATGAAATATTTTTTAATTACCGGTATAACTATAGCAGGTATTCAATATAATTACTATAACTGAGTCGATTATTATTCAGTATGTGCTCCTGTAAACGGCCTCTCTTTAACTTATGGAAGAATCGGACGTGGTATTAATATTCTTTCAGATGGGTCAGATTGGCGCTACATTTGGGAGGCAACAAGCCATAGCAAGGAGAAGAATGCACTGTGAATACAATTAGCCTTGTGCCTCCTTCCATGTTGGCCTCGTGTGTGTGTTTTGAAGATGTGGGGTCATTTGGACACTTCTATAATCGTTCGGTCTGACATTATATTTTGGTCTGGACATTATTTACGGTACTAGGAAAACCTGATACTTGTTTCCTGTGATTAACAGTAGTCATCATCATCATCAGCAGCAGCAGCAGCAAAACTGAATGTTTCTATAATTATCATTATCATCATCAATATCATCATTAAAAGCCTATCATCATCATCATCATCATCATCATTAGTGTCATCATTAAAAGCCTGTCATCATCATCATCATCATTAGTGTCATCATTAAAAGCCTGTCATCATCATCATCATCATCATCATCATCATCATCATCATCATCGTCATCATCATCATCATCACCATCATCATTGTCATCATTAAAAGCATGTCATCATCATCATCGTCATCATCATCATCATTATTATCATCATCATCATCATGACCATCACCATCAACAAAGACTTAAGAACATTAAGTATTGTACTCCATTCCTTTTTCTGTCTCACTCAAATAATAACAGCTTTCACACACACACACACACACACACACACACACACACACACACACACACACACACACAACCGCAGAGGCAGGAGATCAAACACTCGAGCCAGTACTGGACCTGTCAACCAACACAGAGGAGAATACTGAGCGGAATAAACAAATATCATAAAAAGCACCATTGTTTTTGTTCAGTTTGTCTTGTCTGTGAAACTAAAGAAGTAGAGAATTATGTTGAAAAATTTGGCGCTGTATAAGTGTATTATCTTCGTGTGCTGAAGTATCTATATCCGAATATTTTTTTTATTCTTCCCAATTTCGTGCACCATGTATCAAACTGATAAATTGATGGAAAAGTAGAAAATGACAGATAGGTATATACAGAGAGATAAAGGCATGGTCACATTCAAACAAATGCACACATGCATGCAAAGAGATAAAAAATAAAACACACACACACACACACACACACACACACACACACACACACACACACACACACACACACACACACATACAGTGCATGTTAGCTTGAATATGTTTGACCGTGTGTGACCGCTGACATGAGGCGGTGTAATGAATGCATCGGGAAACTGAACTTGTGTGTGTGTGTGTGTGTGTGTGTGTGTGTGTGTGTGTGTGTGTGTGTGTGTGTGTGTGTGTGTGATTGCTATTTTATGGCTGTGTTTAAAAGACTTGAATATAATTCTGTGTCATATATATCGTGTGTGTGTGTGTGTGTGTGTGTGTGTGTGTGTGTGTGTGTGTGTGTATGTGTGTGTGTGTGTAACGTTTTATTTCAGTGCATGACTCTTCCCTGTTCTACATATATATAAATCACTCCTCTCTCCCCAGGAATTCAGTATGAGAAATTTTTAGCATCAATATTATGCATGCAGATGAAAACCCTATATGATTCCTCCTCTGGTTAAAGTCAATCTATTTTCTCAATAAAAGGCCTTTGTAGAAGTAAATAATGTTAGTGAATTGAAAACAATTTTCTTAAACTGTATCCGGTAAGTGGTGTGTGAATGTGTGAGTGAGCTATTTACATAAACACTTCCCATGTTTTTTTCACCTAAACATGTCCGAGATTTACGACCTTGTGTAATACTGAATATGGTCTTTATAGTTCTTTCACCTTAACTTGGCCCAGATTTTCGTCCTATCGTAATACACTGTTGCTATAGTTGTCACCTTAACCTTACCAACGTTTCGTGTTATTCTAAGTTACTACGTGGCAGAAAAAAGGCAATACCGCGACTTTGTATAATTTCCATAGCAATTCTTTGTGACTAGCAACATTCTAGTTTTCAGCTATTGGTACAGCTCAGTATTCAAGATGGAGAGATGGCAGTGCTAAGTCAAGTTAAAGTAAAAGGGCAAAGTTTTCTCAGTTTTTCTCATTTCCTGCACCTGTTCCTGGATCCCTCCCACTCCAGTGTATACTCGATCAAAAAAGGTTTTCTTTTTCTGTTTCTATATTTGGATCCAGTGAGTGAAATGTCCATGTGTATTTTATTTTTCCAATGAATGTCTCATGAACGTAAATGCCTATATTCGAGGTAGCAAATAATTATGTTGTGTAGGTGTATGTCTATTATTCCAAGAAATTTCTCATGTCTGTGTGTAGCTGCTTTTCCAAGAATTTCTTGTGTATGTGTATATCTGTTTTTCCAAGTAATTTCTTATATATATATATATATATATATATATATATATATATATATATATATATATATATATATATATATATATATATATATATATATATATGGGTATGTTTTTAAGTCATTTCTTATGTATGTGCCTTTTCAGCGCATCATAAAATAAGAATTCCCTCTCCATTGTTTCTTTTCTCTCTCTCCCCCTCCCTCCCAGACTCAATTATAACACCTTTTTTTTTTTCTTTATTCTCACCCCCTCACCCTCACCCATAACCTTCCTTTCCTTCACGCGCCTCTCTTTCTCTCCCCTTTCACTCTCTTTCCTTCCGATCAGATTTAATATTTACACTGTTCCTATACCGTCCTCTGTTACCCAGAACCCTCGTGTTCTCCAGCATCCCCTTTTTTATTTTTTCCCACTCTGCCCCATCCTTCCTTCCTCTCCTCCTCCCCGTTTTCACTCTCTCCTTCCCCCTTTGACTCTTTGCCTCCTCTTCCTCTCTCCTGAATCAGCTGTACGGTAAATCAAAAGAGTGTTTCAAAAGCCAGGTCACAGAGAGAGAGAGAGGATCAAGGCAGTTATTAACTCTATGGTCAGGAACGTTTACGTCACTGTTAGAATGAGAAACGTTTGTGCGGTGACCATATAGAGCATGCACGATGACTATTACTTTGCAACATTACCTAATACAGTATCTTTCAATGTAACCTGGCTTTATAACCACCCTTTAGTTCTGTAACCAATCAACTTAAATAAATCGAAAGCCTTCCTGTCTACTTCGATGTCTACGTCATATATAATCTTTACACTTCCGCTACTCTCCCTTCCACCCCTATTTCCAATCCTCTCCTCCACTCTCCACTCCTGTTTCCCCTCTTCTCCTCCACTCTCCACCATTATTTCCCTCCTCTTCTCCACTGCCCACCCTTCCCACTAACGGTTATAAATCTAATTTAATAACCAATCACCTTATGATAATCTCAAACCTCCATACCTTCTTTGATGTCTGCCTCCTGCACAGTTCCTTGTTTACACTACTCCCCTCAGGATGAAACAAGATACTGCTCTCTGTCATCTACCCTCCCCCTCCATCTCTCTCTCTCCCTCTCTCTCTCTCTCTCTCTCTCTCTCTCTCTCCATATTTTTCCATTGCTCCCTCTCTCCTTCTTTCCGCCTTCCCCCCTCTCCTCCAGCTTTTCTCTCCCTCGTCCCTTTCTTATCTCAGTCTACCCCCTCCCACTCCGCCTCCCCCTTCACCTCCCTCACTCCTTCCCAAGACCCCATCTTCCGCTTTTTATCCAACTCCATTTACACTTCCGTCGCGACCCATTCTTGTCTTGGAGAGAGAGAGAGAGAGAGAGAGAGAGAGAGAGAGAGAGAGAGAGAGAGAGGAGGTCGAAAAAAAGAAAAATACTATCCACTCAGCACTTTCCAAAAGTCTTTTCAGCTTGTCACGTTGAAGAGGCAACACATCAGAACAGCCTCGTACTCGTGTGAGTGTGTGTGTGTGTGTGTGTGTGTGTGTGTGTGTGTGTGTGTAAGCCATGTGTTTATTTTCTAACACCCAAATCTAGCACTACCCAGTCAAATATTTTTCTTGTTACCACGATGCCTAAGTAAACACTTTTGGCAGAAGCTAATAGGTTACTTCATCTGAAATTCATCCCAGCATGAAATAATATTATGTTATGTAGGGTAGTGGCGTTAATGGATGTAAGGTGGGGTAGTCCCGGTCAGATTATGATGTAGGGCTACTCGGGAATTTCATGCCTAATTAAAGTTATATAGGGGAAGGGAATGGAGGAGGAGGAGGGTAAGGAAAGGGTAAGTGGAGAGGAAGGGGGAGATCTGAGGAGAGCTGGAAGGATGAAGGTGATGGAGGAGAGTGAAGGAAGACGGGAAATGTCGAGGAAGAGGGGATGAGTAGAGGAGGAGAGGAAGAGGGGAAAAAGGAGGAAGTGGGGGTGAGTGAAGGGAGGAGGAAGACGCAACAGAGGGGAGTAGTGCAGAGTGTAGATATATATGGCTCATTTCTCATGGGTTATTGAGATGTGACATATCTTCCTCGGCGATTTATTTTGCAAACAAGGAATGAGGCTATGGCACACCTAATGTGTGACTTGGCTCTTATCTCTGACTGGACTAAAAATAATCTTGTTTTTAATGCATCAAAGACTCAGTTTATACACCTATCAACCCATCAAAATCTTCCACAGGAGTATCCACTAACGTTTAATAATATCCAACTCAATCCTGCATCATCCTTGAACATGCTTGGAGTTTCATTCACACGGGACTTATCCTGGAAAGATCATACTACATCTCTTGTAAAATCTGCCTCCAAGAGATTAGGTATGCTAAGTCGACTCCATACCTTCTTTACTCCTGCACAATTGTTGACTTTATACACGAGTTTTATTCGCCCCTGTTTAGAGTACAACTCTCATGTGTGGGAAGGCCCCCCCACATACAGCTCTTCTCAATAGGGTGGAGTCAAAAGCTATTCGTCTCATCAACTCTCCTCCTCTTACTGGCTCCCTTAAACCTCTATCTCTTCGCCGCATTGTTACCTCTTTATCTCTTTTCTATCGCTACTTCAATAGTCATTGCTCCTCTGAACTGTCTGCATGTATCCCTCCACCTCTGCGACGGGCGCGTAGCACCCGTCTAGCAAAAAACTCTCATCCCTTTTCTGTCCAGCTCTCTGACCCAAGAGTTAACCGTTACTCCAAGTCCTTCATTTATGCAACAGGTCAACTCTGGAACTGTCTCCCTCTGTCTGTATTTCCTACTTCCTATGATATCCAGTCTTTCAAACGCAGTGTGTTCAGGCATCTCGAAATGAATGGATCTTGAATTTGGCTCTCTTTTGTATTTTTTTTTCTTGGAAGGAACATTATGCGGGCTCAACCTTTGGTTCCTTCTTCTTCGCAATAAAAAAAAAAAAAAATCTTGTCAGTGATGAAAACTAGGGCCTGTGTCTTTACAAAAAAAAATATTAATAACATACATTGGAAGTATCGATGTAAACAGAATAAGTCACTAAGAAAAATGTTTTGGGAAGTCATTTTTTTTAGTAGGTGATCTTGAATGAACGATGTGGGAAAGTTGCGTGGATCATTTCATTGGGATGCTGTTGATAGCTCTCCTGTTTTAATGCTTTCTCTTATTTTTTATCTTGATCCTACCTCACCCCATCATTTTTTTTAGGCGAGAATAAGGCTTGCCATGATGATGGCGACGACGATGATGATGCTGATGAAGATGATATACAGAGCTTCAAATACCCAGTGTACTACTTTTGTTGTGTATACTAGCTTTGTTTATAGCCTATGTATTCTGTTCTAAATACATGAGTAAGCATGTGTGTGGGGGGGAGGGGGGAGGGAGGAAGGGAGAGAGGGAGAGTGACAGACAAGGCAAGAATATCTACAAACATAAAATATTTACCCAAGAATTAAGTAAATCAGGATAAGTCCAGGAAGAATACAGAATGGCGTGCTTTCAAGTGTCTTTCAAACACTTCACAGTTCAGAGTCTTGTTTGTGTACCCTGACAGTTTTAGCCTTCTTTTCTGCCTGCCTTTAACCTTGACTGCTATTATTTCATACCTGCTGCTTTTCTTCCTCTGTCCTTGCTGTTTTTCTCCTGCTGTGTCTGTCTTCTTGCTTGTAGTTTCTTCTTTGCCTGCTGCTTTTTTCCCGCTATGTTCTTCTGTCCGTCTGCTTGCCTACCTGCTTTTCTTATATGTCTGCAGCTTTGGCCTGCTCTTCAGCCTTCCTGCCTGCCTGCTTGGTTTTCTCTGTGTCCGTCTCTAATCTCTTTGTACCTGCCTGCCTTTTTGTCTTGCTTTCTGTCTCCCTTCCATGTCTGGATGTCTTTCTAGTGTCTGACTCTTTCTTTTGTTTTTTAACGGCTTGCATGCCCATCCTCTTTGCATGTCTCATTCTATGCCTGCCTGCCATTCTGCCTTCCAGCCCGCCTGCCTTTCTCCTTTTTTGTCCTTTAATATCCGTCTCTAGTTTCCGTTGTTCCCTGCCTGTCTTCCTGATGCCTGCCATTCTCCATGTCCATCTTCATCAGTAGGCTACCTGTCTGTATCCTTCTCTGCCTTCCTTCTGTTTGCACCCCTTTCTCACTCACTCCCTGCCTTCTTGCCTGCCTTTATGCGTTTATTATTAAGTGCCTGCCTACGTCTTTTCCTACATCCATGTCGGCCTTCATCTCTTTCTCCCTTCTCCTCCTCTCTGCTTCTATTCATTTTTCTTTTTATTTCTACATGTTTCTCTTCCTTCCTCCTACTTATCTCTCTTCCTTCCTACTTACCTCATTTCCTAACTACCTCTCTCCCGACCTACCTACCTATCTACCTGCTTCCTTCCCTATTTCTCTCCCTTCCTCCCCTCCTGCCATCCTCACTCCCTGTCTCCTTACCTACGAGCATCTCTCTATCCTCCTACCACCTTACTGTACCTACCTACCTACCTACCTGTCTCCTGATCTCCCTTCCAGTTTCTCTCCCTTTGTCTCAGCCTACATACCTACCGTGTTTGTTTGCTCTGTAAAGCCAGGTATTGTGAGTATTCTGCAGGCGTCTCTACAAGCTCATCCTTTCATCATGTCTTCAAAAAAATCCTCTTACTGGGTTAGGTAAAGGGCGTTAACCTGTGTGCACCGTTTTTAATATTTTTTTCTTATTTTTCCTTTGTACCTCAAGAAGATTTTGTTCAGGTTGAGGGAAGACTGCTATACCCGTTCTACTTTAACTTGATCTAAAATTGCTGTACCTCCATCTTCAATACTAAGCTCTAACATTAGATTAACTCTAGAATATGGAGCCAGTCACGAGTATGTACTGTGAAGAGGATGAATAGCCGAAGCATTATATTATTCTGCCATTCACCAACGTGAACGCGTGAAGGACAAAAATCTGGGTCAAGGCAACTATAGAATTTCACACTTTTCCAAATTATGTTACGCAACTCAGTAGCAAAAAAAACAAAAAAACATAAAAATAAGGATGCTAAACCTCTACCTCCGTTCTACGCCACGTTTTCGTAACTAGCAGTATATTCTAGTGTTAACCTATTATTTCAGCCCATCATTCAACATGGAAAGACGACAATTTTTGCCCAAATTAGAGTAAAAAGTAGACATTATTTCAATTAAAAAAGAAAAAACTCTCCAGGTGAGTACTAGTACAACAGGATATCAGAATGTAAAAGACAAGACAGTTAAATTGCAAGATATACTGCACTGGATAATACTTTTTTTTTTTTCTCCAGAGTGATATTTACGCCTTCTTTCGTGTACCTGTAGTGTGTTTTTCTCCCTTTAACTTCCGATTTATCAGTCGCATCATCCACTGACAAGCAGATGTGCAAACTAATAGACTGATCCACCTGATGAACAAGCCTACATCTTCTCTATCCTTAATGACCTAGGGCAGCTTGTACAGCACCCTACCCGTATCCCTGACCTCCTTGGAGAGAGCTCCAACTTAATTGGTCTCTTCCTTACAATAATCCTTCTACTTACACTGTTAATCTTTTCTCTCCGTTGGGCTCCTCCGATCACAACCTCATTACCTTGACCTGTCCTATCGCTCCGGTACGGCTTGTGGACCCTCCAAAGATACATCGACTGTGGCACTTTGGAGCTGCAGACTGGGAGGCCCTCAGGCAGTACCTCTTTGATTTTCCATAGAATGATTACTGCTTCCGTGGCCGGAAGCCATCTCAGTGTGCCTTGTGCATTACGGAGGTTACTTTCTTGGGCATGGAAGTATACATTCCCTTCTCATATCCTTTGAATAATGCAAGAAAGCCTTGGGTTAATCGCTCTTGGTCTAATGCTGTTCACAACAAGGAGAGGGTCTATAAAAGGTACCAGAGCCAACTCACCCCTGAATCGCATCTTTTTTATGTTTCTGCCCGGAATCATGCTCAGTCTGTTCTTCGCTCTGCTAAAAATAATTTCATCCGTACTAAATGCTTTCAACTCTCCATCTCGAATTCCTCCCTCTCCTTCTGGCACCTTGCCAAAAACCTTTCTAACAACTTGACTTCATCATCCTTCCCTCCACTTTTCTACTCTGATGGTTCTGTAGCTATTTCTTCTACTGATAAAGCAGACTCTTCGCTCAGACTTTCTCCTCCAATTCCACCTTAGACGATTCCGGTGCAGTTTTTCCATCACTTCCCCCCTCTGACTTCCTCATGGCTGACATTAAAATTTCTTCAACTGATGTATTTTCTGCCATCACTGGCCTCAGTACTAACAAGGCTTATGGGCCTGATGGGGTCCCTCCTGTTGTCCTCAAGAGCAGTGCTTCTGTGCTTACACCCTGCCTAGGCAAACTCTTTCGCCCTTATCTATCAACTTGTGCCTTTCCTTCTTGCTGGAAGTTTGCTCTCATTCAGCCAGTCCTAAAGAATGCTGACCATTCCCAACCCTCTAACTCTCGTCCAATTGCTTTAACATCCTGTGTCTCAAAAGTTTTCGAGTCAATTCTTAATAAAAAAAATTTAAAGCATCTTTCCTATCACAACCTTCTTTCTGATCGTCAGTATGGGTTCCGTCAGAGACGCGCCGTTGGCAATCTTCTCACCTACCTTTCAGACTCCTGGTCATCCTCATTTCGGGACTTCAGCGAAAGCTTTGCCATTGCACTTGACATCTCAAAGTCTTTCTATCGAGTCTGGCATAAATCCCTAATTTCCAAACTGCCCTCTTACGGTTTCTATCCTTCTATCTGTGCCTTCATCTATAGCTTCCTTTCTGGTCGTTCTATAGCTGCTGTTGTAGATGGCCATCGTTCTTCTCTTAGATCTATCAACAGTGGTGTTCTACAGGGCTCTGTCCTTTCACCTACTCTCTTCCTTCTATTTATCGATGCCCTTCTAAGCTGTACATCTAACCCTTTCCAGTCATACGCTGATGACTCCACCCTTCACTTTTCCATTCGGTTCCCGCAACGTCCATCGCAGCAGTTACTTCAACTAACAAGGGATGAGACTATGGCACACCTAATATCTGACTTGGCTCGTATCTCTGACTGGGGTAAATAAAATTTTGTTTTTAATGCATCAAAGACTCAGCTCTTACACCTATCAACCAGACAAAATCTTCCACAGGTGTACCCATTAATGTTTAATAATATTCAACTTTAAAAATTGTTAAAAAGTTTCTCTGGGCCCTCAGTTATATATAATAATAAACACTTCTCAAGAGGAGTAAAAATAAGTACATAAAATCTGTGTTTCTCAACAAATTCAATTGTAAAGATTATTATTGCCCCAGAAATGTAAGAAAAGTTTATTCTTCCAGTGCACTGAATTGTAAAACTACATCCATATATAATTATATATACATATGAATAAAATGATAATAAATAACCTCTCCCAAAAGTGCTAAATAATCTATTGTTTCCCTACAGACTCAGATATATATACTGATAACTTTTATACTGATAACTTTTCCCAAAGGGCCTGTGTTCCCCTGCAGATTCACTTGTAAAACTGTAAAACGAGAACTGTCCCACGCAGTGCTGAAAAAAAGGGGGAAAATACGAGATCTGTTTCCCAGCAGACTTGCTTGTAAAAAGGTTCCTCACATCATCACCACTACCTTGAATAACCAAAAATGGAAAATAATTAAAAACAGAGCGTTAAAGCTAAAACTCGGGGCTGAATTAGCATTTCAATAACTTTTACGACTTCCATCCTTTCCACCCGGAGACCAGCTCGGGTTGTCAGATGAACTCCAAGGAGTTAAACAGCTGGTTTTACTAGTTATACTTTGCGCTTTGTTCAATGTTGCCTTGGTTGATGTTACCCTATTCCTGTTTCTAGAGCCTGCACAGTTTTATTAGAAGGCTTACTGGTATTATTCCACTATAAATTTATTTCAGCGTATTATACTGTACAGTAACTCTTCAAATGTGCTGACGCATTATGTGTTTATTCTTGCTATTTCTTACTATAACTCATTCAACGTGCTGGCTAACTTTGTTACATATATATATATATATATATATACATATATATATATATATATATGTATATATATATATATAGATAGATAGATAGATAGATAGATAGATAGATAGATAGATAGATATAGATAGATAGATAGATAAAGTTACCACTGTCTTCCCTCTCTTATCACTTTCTCGCTCTCTCACTCCTTTACTTCCTCTTTCCCACTTTCTTCCACATAGCCACCCTCTTTCTCTTATAGGGGCGCGCTGGTAAGATAGGAGAGGGTAGGAGGAGGTGGAGGAGGAGGCTCTGAATAGTGCGAGAGTTTGGAGCGAATCAGGGGAAGTAGGAGGGAGGAGGAAAGGGTGAAAGTTAAAAGACGGAAAGGAGAAGGTACAGCTGAACAGAAAGAGGAGGCAACGAAGTATGGTGAAAATGTGAAGAGGAACAGATACGAGGAGGTGAAAGGAGAGAGAGAAAAGTTGAAAAACAAGACGATAATAAGGAAGCTGGAGATAGTAAAAGAGCAAGAGAGAGAGAGAGAGAGAGAGAGAGAGAGAGAGAGAGAGAGAGAGAGAAAGGGGAGCAAATGGAAGGGGAAGAGAGAAAGTAAAAGAGGCCAGAATGGAAATCAAGAAAGAGATGAAAGAAGGGACGGGGAGTGAGGGAAGGGTCAAAATTAAAACAGGAATTGAATATGGATGGAGGAAAAAGGTGAGGCGTAAATGAGAGAGGAAAAGTAGTGTGAAAATTTAAAAAGGAAAGAGAGGAGGCGAGAAGCGAGGAGAAGAGAAGGGAGAAAGTGAAAAGAAAAGATAGTGGAGAAAGCGAATGGCAGACAGATCGAAAGTTGGCAGGAGTGAAAACAGGACAAAAAGATATGGGAAGAGATAGATAGGGGAATAGAACGACGAAAATAGAGATGGAAATATGAGGAGGGTGGGAATGAATAGACGAAAAGAAAAAACAGGAATGTGGAAGGGAGAAGAAGAAGGAAAAGGGAATGGTTGAAAGGAGGGAAAATGAGAGAGAGAGAGAGAGAGAGAGAGAGAGAGAGAGAGAGAGAGAGAGAGAGAGAGAGAGAGAGAGACGTGGGCTGGAAAACTGGGAAGCAGAGATGAAAATAAAAATTGAGAGGAAGGAGAATGGAGGGAAACAAGTGATAAGGAAAGAAACGAAACACAGACTGAAAGAATGGGAAAGGGAGGGGATGGAGATGAAGGTAAAAGAGGTTGAACAGACAGGGAGGAAAGGGGGGGGGGGAAGAGAAGGAAAAGAAATAGAGAGTACATAGGATGGGTAACGAGAAGAAGAGGGTAGAGTTTAGGTTCTTGAAGAGAAAAATATAAAAAAGTAGATTGGAGGAGGAAAAGAGGAGAAAGAGGAGGAGGGGGAGGAAGAGGAGGCTTAGGAAAAGAGAAGAGAATTAAAAATAAAGATATAATGGTGCAATGGGTGACATAAGAGACAAGGTGAATAAATCTAGAGCATGAAAAAAGGCGAACGAGAAGAGACATTGGTTGAAAGGAAGCAAAGGGAGACGAGACTAAGAAAGCAAAAAGGAGGTGACAAGCTGGGGAGAAGAAGAGAAAAATACTGATTGAAATGAAAGGAAAGATGAATTGGAAAAGAATGTGGAAGGAGGAGGAGGAGGAGTAAAGGGGGAAGGGAGGGGTAGTAGCAGAAGTGTGAGGACGAAGTGGAAGAGAAGTGGAAGTGGGGGAAAGGATTGGATTCACTTCCAAACCATCAGGCTGTATGAATGGCGAAGAGAAGAAAGAAACTAGAAAGGGAATATAAAAATGCTGAAAATTAGACTATGAAGAGAAGGCAAGAGAAAATGAAAAGCCATACATAAAGGAGAAAAGATTAAGATGGAGAGGAGAGGAAAGACCAAAGATGTGAAGATGTGGGAGTTGGAAGAGACAAAACAAAAAAAAAGATGAGGAAGAGGTTGAACTGAAAGGAAGGGATGAGAAACGAAAAACGAAGACAGGCAGAGGGGCTAGACAGCAAAATGGAGAGAGAATATGAAGAGATGAAAACTGGGGGAAAAAACGAACGCTGACAAAAAGTGACAGAAAGGGAGAGTGGAAATTAGGAAGACGAACGAGATGGAAACAAAATGTGGAGGGAGAGGAAAGAAAGAAAAAAGAAATAGATATATAATTAAATGGAGGATGGAGGCGTAGAGGAGAAAAGAGAGGGAGACGAGAAAGGGGAGGGAATGTGGAGAATAGGAAGATAGGAATGCTGAAAGAGGAGGGAGATGGTAATTAAATATGGAGGGAGGGAGGTGAGGAAGAGTTGTAAGGCAATCACTTCAGGAAGAAACTGTGGAGAATATAAGAGGAGAAGAGAAAAGAGAGAGACTAAGATAAAAGAAGGTAGAAGTAGTGGAAAGAAAAATGATAAAAAGGGTATTGAAAAAGTGGATTGAGATGATTGACGACAAAAACATATTAAATAAAAATGAGACAAGGAAGAATACAAATCTCTTAATCAGGCATTAAGACAGTGATGTATTGCCTCATTAATTATTTCTTTATACCCTATTAAATGCTCATCTCTCTCTCTCTCTCTCTCTCTCTCTCTCTCTCTCTCCATGAATAATTCTCGGTTCAAGCAATCTTCTTTTCCTCACTAAACCCCCTTTCCCCTCACCCCCCGACCCACCTCCCTCCACACACACACACACACACACACACACATGTACGTCCGCTGAAACTTTTCCCCACCTGTCCTGGGAAATCAAAAAAGCAGTCGTGAAAAAATAAATTTTTCCTTCAACTATTCTAAAGTGTCAGCGTACTTGTAAAGGTAGTAAATTCCACGTAGTTTCCTCGTGGCAGCTTCGGGTACAACTAATGTTACTTCTTCTACCTTTTTTCCTCTCCCTCTTTCCTTAATCTCATTCGATGTCATCTCAGTTCTTAAAGGAACGGATTTGGCTTTGTTGGGAAGTTGCCTTTGTTGGGTTCGCACGTTTGGGTATATGTTATGCTGTTGTCTTGGTCATTTTTCATCTTCCTAGGCCTCAGAGTACGATTAGCAACAAAAATCATTCTCTCTCTCTCTCTCTCTCTCTCTCTCTCTCTCGCTCGCTCGCTCGCTCGCTCGCTCTTCATTTTCCTCTATAATACGAAGCAAACAACTCTGATGGCATTGACCTGTTGCCAGATACAGTTATCACATTTACCAGACTGATTCTTCATGTCCACGGTGAGAGAAGCAGAAGGGGCAGGAGGACCTGCATCAGTGAGTAGGAGGTTCTCTTGATTAATATAAAGGGTTCTGCGTAACACCCATGCCAGATAAAATATAGTGCATTCTGACTCGTCTCCAGCTAGCATATACCACGAAAGACGTCAGGCAACTAGAGGCACGTGTGCGAAATTATACACTTTTTACTCTAACTTGGCCTATAAATGCCATCTCTCCATCTTGAAATGCTGAGTTGTAAGAGTATATTAACACTTAAATGTGGTGTTTGTCAGGAAGAAGTGCTGTGGGTAGGATGTAAAGCTACAGTATTTATACCTTCAGGCTTTGTTACTCAGTTTAGGAGAGACCAGACAGACTGAAAGGGCTTGACACTATTTCGCTTTTGTATTCTAGGTGGCGTAAGAGGCTTCGGAGGACCTCTTCCTTAGCGATGTGTTCCGAATATTACACCTTACGATATATTGTGTGCTGTTTGTATCGTTTTGATATCGACAATTTTCATCATTATATCGTATTAATATACACATCAGCAACATGAGGAGGATAATGAGCCTTAATGTTCAAAATAAATCGATAAAGAAGAATTGCTACGAAATCTCCAGCATAAACAAGAATACAACACAAATCCTACAGTGCGAACTACGACAATATATTTCTTGCTGTTTTTGGGATGCCTTCTATTATTTTCATTCTTTTTTTTGAGAAACCCCTCAGTGATAAGGGAATAAACACTATCTTTATTAATGTCTCTAGTACGATTATATCTCTTGTTTCTTAGTTCATATTTAGAAAAAATATATATATCGTTCAGCTTATAATAAAACTCATATTGAGGGAGTTAAGCAAATTATTTCTACTCTCAAAAACATACACCAGGTAACTCACACTCCGCTATTTATATCCCTCTGTTTACACACAGCAATTTACACCACGGCTGGAGTATTGATGTGTGAAGAGCAGCCATAAAGATAAAACACAGTAGATTGTGTGCTGATGGTTTGGTGTGTGAGTTAAAGCCATTATTCCGAAGGCCTGAATGATTTGTGAGTTTTTCTGTGGCCCATTGCACTGGATATATTGTTTGGTAGATCTCTTTGTTACTGGGACCTTTCTCGGCTGTGATGATGATGATGATGATGATGATAATTACCTTTGTTTCTTGATTCTACTGTATCTCACCCCCAACTTGAAGGTGAGAATTTGGTTTCGAATGATGATGATGATGATGATGTAGACAGCCATATTATTTAGTATTAGTGATATTGTTGCATCTCTAACCAGCAGCATGCCATTCTTTACCTTAATATCCAGCTGAGTAAATGATTCCTACTCTCACTATTATTTACAAGCAAGAAAATGTTAATCCAGGAAAAGACAATATTTTACAGCAACAGAAACGAGTACCAAAACAACCCTATCCATTATCACCAGTACATCTTGATGGAAAAATTACCTCCATTGTCTTGTCGTCCTTTCAACTTACTCCTCAGTTAGGCACATAACTCACACATTATGCAGCTTTACTGTTGATTTATGGATGCTCCTATTCTGTACATCGCCATTTCACCTTTACGTGGCCCAGATTTTCATTTTTCTTTCTTATTTAGCGTAGCTCAGTGGCATCAAAAATGGTGTTAAGGCTCTATATAATTTCCATGGCGCTTCCTCGTAATTAGCATCTTTTTCCAGTGGTAAGCTATAGTAGCAAGTCAATAGAAACGGTGAAATGACAATTTAGGCAGATAAAATAATAAGCCCTCACCACAATCGCTCAACGACAAAGCAACCTCCTTTACTTTTGTCCTTTCAGCCTTTCTCCAATTAGGATTATGATTCCTGCTTTATACAGCAAGAGAGGTTGAGTAGAAGGTTTTGTGAGTGAGGTGGAGAAGGAGTGGAAGAGGAGGAGACCGAGGGTGAGGTAGAGGGATGGGTAGGAAGATATACCCGTATAAATATATGCGGTATGAGCTGGAGGGAGGGCAGCATTATGCAGAGGAAAGGGTGAAAGGGAGACGATGAGTTTTAGTGAACCCCCTCGGGAATTGAAGCATTTGGCTATCTAAAGAGTGATACGTAGTGTTCATTTAAAGTCATCATAATATTTTGTAGCAATAGTGACAAACATACAAGCATCACTCACCATCATCACACCAGTTGAGAATAGTTTCCTTTATTCCCCCGTCAGTCGTTTACTTTATGAACTGATTTTGCACATGAGAATCACACCCGGCAATGACGCCTTTGTGTAAATGTTGATTCACAGACTTTCATGTTTGACGCCGGGAGAGGGCAGTGTATTTGATTTCCTTCCCATCCTTTTACCTTGCTATTTAACTAAGTGCATGACAGCCACACTTTGCAATGATACCACAGTTTAAATACGGATATTGATTCATTCCTGTTCACATTTTGGAGCCACCGTCAAACTCAGCCCATACTAGGCACATCCAGCAGTGATACCGCAGTTAATGTTTTCTTTCACGGACTTTCATATTTTATTGTTGACTGGCAATCAGCACTGGCACAGAACCATTGCCTCTATTGTCCTTTCGGTTTTCTCCTCTCTCCATTTTACAAATAATTTCCACGATGATACCGAAATTTAAATACTCATCGAAGGAAAGGCATATTTTACAATTATATAGTAGTTCTTTCACCGTAATTAACCCAGTTCTTCGATCATTTGTAACTTATATTACGTTGCTCATTGGCGGATAAAGACAATACTGTGGCTCAAAATCATTTCTTTAGCACTTATTCGTGAATTTATGACTAGCATCATAAATTAAAGTTAATCCATTTTTACATCTCATTATTCCAGACAAGAGACGGCAATTTAGGTCAAGTTGAAGAGCATAATGATCAGTACCAAGGCAGCCCTATCTCTCAGTACTATTTCCGTGGCATAAAACAACAGTCTGCTCCTTTTTTTCGCCTTTTCAACTCCCATTCTAACTACATAAGCGATACACTCCATAAGCAACAACTTAAGTCTTGATTTATGGAAGGCCATACATTACAGCATTAGAAAAACAGTCCATATTTCACCACCACCACGTCGCAATGAAAGTTTCCTGACCATTTCGTCCTTTCATTTTACATCCTAATTAGGCAAGTGATTCATACCTTAAGAAACAGCTTATGTCTTGATTTATGGAAGATTATATTTTACAGCAGTAGTCAAACGTCCCCAGAGAACACTATACTGTACTTCGTGATCAAATTTTCCTAACCTTTTCGGCCGTTCATATTTCTTTCCAATTAGGCAAATGATTCTCTCTTAATGCTGCTACTTTAATGTTTATTTATGGACAGGTGTAATTTGTGGAGTTAGTGATGAGCATCCAAGCACACTATGATAGAGCAATTCCCTGTTCCTTCGTCTATGTTTTTCGTGGTCGGGAAACTTTAAGTATTTTATTCCAGCTAACGTCAGACTGGGCGATTTTATTCAGCTGGGAGCTAGAAAAGGAGCCAGAGATTGTTGATGCTCTCACCAATAATCTAGACATCTATCTATCTATTGCCAGACTCCTCAATCCCGTTCGGGGTGGCTACAAACAAATCGCCTCCACGTCGCCCTGTCCCCCGCCATTTCACTGCCCTGCTCCCAACTCACAACCCCCTCTCTCATATACCTCTCCAACCCATCCCTCCATCTCATCCTCGGCCTCCCCCTCCCTCTTCTCCCCTGCACATCACTCACATACACTCTCTTCGTCAGTCTTTCACTCTCCATCTTCTCCAAATAGCCAAACCACCACAGTATTCCTCCTACCGCTTCCTATCACATCCACATCCACACCACAACGCTCCTTTATATCCTCATTTGTCAGCCTGTCTCTCCACGTGACTCCACAGGCTCCTCTAAAATAACTCATTTCCACTGCTCTCACTCTTGACTTGTGTCCTTCCAACAAGGTCCAAGCTTCACTTCCATGCGTTAGAGTTGGTATCACAATACTGTCATGTAGTAACTTTTTCACTTCCATGCTCACTTCCCTGTATCTTATCACTGCTTTCAAGGAACCAGCAACCTTTCTTCCCTGCTGTACTCTTTCAAGCACTTCACCCTCCAAACCTCCATCCTTACTCATCACACTACCCAAGTACTTAAACGTACTCACATTTTCCAATTCCTCACCATCCAACCTCGCTGTACATTCACTGACTTCACCTCTCTCAAAGACCATCACTTTACTCTTCGCTACATTCACCTTTAGATTCCGTTTCTTACACACTCTCTCAAACTCATCCACCAAGCCTTGCAGCTCCCCTACGTCTTCACTCAACAACACGGTATCATCTGCAAACAACAGTACAGGGAGTTTCAAAACACTCTCCTCTCTCACCAGGGCCACTCCAACATCCACTACCCTACCTTGTACCTCTCTTATTATCCCATTCATGTACAGATTGAACAAACATGGAGACATGACACATCCTTGTTTCAACCCAACCTCCAAAGAGAAAAATTCACTCAGTTCACCATCCACACGCACTGCAGCCTTAGCACCATCATACATACTCTTCACAGCATTCAACAACTTCCCATCTACTCCATATATTCTTAATACTTTCCACAATCCTTGTCTATCCACCCTGTCATATGCTTTCTCCAAATCCATGAAAGCCGCATACAACTTCTTTCCCTTCTCTAGAAACTTTTCCACTAAAGATCTAAGAATGAATATCTGATCTACATAACTTCTTCCCTTCCTAAAGCCTCCCTGTTCTTCTCCAACTAATTCCTCTGTTATTTCCCTAACTCTGTCAATAAGTATCCTACCATTCACTTTTTCTATTATACTAAGAAGACAAATGTCCCTATGATTACCACACACTTCTTTTTCCCTTTTTCCTTTGTACAAGGGAATAATTATACCTGACTTCCAATCCTCCGGAACTCTACCTTCCTCCCAGGCCAATCTGCACATCTTCCACATCCATTCTACTACTATCTCTCCCCCATGCTTCAACATTTCACCACACACTCCATCAATTCCTGGGGCATTCCCCAGTTTAACTTTCTTCAATGCTTCCACAACTTCTATCCTACTGATTTCTTCCTGTCTTCTCACCTCCCTCCTTCTCCCTGCCATTCCCCAGCCACTTACACTCGCATCACTTCCATCCTCTATGTTCAACAATTCCTTAAAGTGTTCTCTCCATCTGCTCACTTTTTCTCCCTTCTCAACTAGTAATCTATCATTTTTATCTTTCACTCCCCTGCTAACGTCACTTCCACCCTGTCTTACTCTTTTCACCTCTTTCCAGAGCATTTTCTTACAGTCCCTGCACTTTATACTCAAACTCCTTCCAAATTACTCATCCACTCTCTTCTTACTCTCTCTTACTAATCTTTTTACCTCTCTCTTTCTACATATAACTCTCTCTTCCGCCTCTCAACTTCTTCCATGCCCCTATTTTTCATCCATTCATTGTATGCTTTCTTCTTTTGTGCCACAACCTGTCTCACCTCTTCATTCCACCACGCTGTTCCCTGCACCCCCCTCCGTCTTCTTTTCATCATGCTAGTCCAGCTAACCCCACAATTTTATTCAGCTGAGATTGAGTCATATAGCCTGAAAATGTTAAGCAGTTTTTTTCATACCCGCGATAGTCAAAACTGTCGCATTATGGACGATTTTTTTTTTCTGCATCAATACTGACGAGTACGGAGGCAGCGCTGTCATTCATTCCAGCCTCTTTCCAGAGATACATATTATTATCTATCCTATCTTTTAGTCCTTCCTGCTAACCCTTTAATTTGGGAAACGTTTCCCACTGACACAAAAATTAGCATGCTGTAAAGTTACATTATACTGTATTAGTGAAATGTACCAAAGTAACCTTATTACTCAAAACCAATATCCTTCCAGAGAACTATTACCCAGCCTATGTGTCAGTCATTTCAAATAATTCTTCCATTAGCCAGATGACTCCTGCCTGATACAGTAGATTAAATGTTGAGTCATGCATGATCATGTTTATAGTAATTGTCATTGTGGCTCCAGGCTTACATGGGCGTGAACTCGGTGGACTGTAGATTGAAGTTGTATCTTCTTTATCATCCTTTATTAGGGGGACATGGAGGGAGTTTAGGGACATTTGTGTCAAGGGGTTTTTAAGATAAATGCAATATTAACCCCTACACCGCGGGCATGTTTACCAATGTTTTGCGTGTCCCGTGGGGTTATTCGGGCTCCAACAGACTCTCAAAAAATATTTGCCAAAAATCAGTTTTTAGTCCTAGAATATTAAAATTAAATATGCTTATGGCACATACCTTCAGCTTTATCTTGAAATGTTTGCTGAGCCTTCGTCCGTTACCGTAGGACTTGTGGAGACCTCTGAAGTTGGGTAACGAAGTCTCCACTTTACACTACCCGACAACCAGTAATATGATTACCATAGCCAGATATTAACACTATAAACACTACTCTATGATTTTCAAGTAGTTTGGGATCCATATTCCAAAAAAAAAAACACTGTGAAAGCAATAGAAATTACGAGCGCGTCTGATCGTCGCACTTGCACTAGTTCGCTTTTGGTACTCTGTCATTTATTATTCATAAAACCCCTCACACTTTATATTTCTATTACTATATCACACTTACATATATCTGGAGTCTTTCTCCATAAGTTTCCTTCAGTAGTATTAGTTTATTGTCACTGAAGTCATTCAATTTTTCATTCAGTATAATACGTAGAGAGCCACGGATTCACTTTCACTGTTATAACATAAATTATTTGTACTCATATTCTTATACTACTAATTACTTACATTACTATTTACATTTTCTATTCTATTTTCAATATTTACCCTTCTATTTCACTTACACTATGTTATTCACTGTCACTTTCAGTAAGATAAAACTATAATACACTGTTCAATCATATGTACTGAACATCCATTGCTTTCACTTGCTATTTACACATTATTTACTCATTATTTCCACATTATTCTCCTTTCACACTTGCACTGTTAGGACTGCTTCTGGCTGTGGTAATCAAAGAAGCAGGTAACACAGAGGGGAACCTGGCACTCATCGCAATGCCAAGAGGTGCGTTTGTGCTCAGGTGTGCGGCGTGTGGTATGCGCACATACCTGACACCTGCGAATCGTAGCCTTCCTTTTCCCTGTGGCAGGCATTAGCTCCAGTCTGTGCCGATCCATATACGCCCTCTGCTCAAGTCGGTCGGGAAGTGTTACTGGATGGCACCTTGGAGTTGCTGCTGTCACCCTACCATATCTTTCCAGCTGCTGCTGGACACAAGTCCTGGCGAACAACCTCAGGGAGAAGGACTTGGGTGGCTTGACCTTCATCTTGTACAGAATGAAGGCGTTCAGCATCGTCATATCTATGAGATGCAGAAAAACTTTCTTGTACCACCTAGTATTCTTCCTGAGATAGTCAATCTCACCAATCATCATGTCGGACTTGTCCACCAGCCGCATGTTGATATTATAGTCCAACACAGCATCAGGTTTCATCACAGTAAGGGGTCCATGGACCAGTATTCTTCCAACTCATGCTTCTTGGAGTGTGGCATGAGAAGCATGAGGGCAAAGAACACATACAGCTCCTGCACTCCCAGCATGGACCACTGTTGCATCTTGGCTGCACCAATACCACTTGCAGCACGTTGTGATTCATACCTGTTGGTCTCATCACGTATGTGCTGCGTGACTTCGTCATCTAGGAAGGCCAAAAGGTAGTCGACACACTCAGCATTATCGTCAATAGTGAAGGCAGGCTGAACTCCTGAGGAGCTCTCATCAAACACCAAATGTTCAGGCACAAAATCTGACCCTTCCGTCCACGCGAAGGCGTCCAGGATTCCCTGTCGTGGCGGTGTAGGGCGGGTGGTGGTGGTGGTGGTGGTTGGCTGTGAGGCAGATTTATCTGGTTCAAGGTCACTCGCACTGACCCTGGGTTGCCGTACAGCACTACAGCCCTTACCCTACTAACAACTCTACTTTTCAAAGATCTGGATTTACCTCTTCCTCTATGGCCTGCCTTCACTGTTGATGCTGGTGGTGACTCCGACGACGAAGACTCCGGAGATAACTCAGCCGATGATGATGAAGAAATGAGTGAAGTGGGGCTTGGGGAACAGGGAGATGAATGCACTCGAGACTCATGGCGGGCTGGGTCACGCGGGGGCATTGTTCTGGGGCTAACAAGCCGCCTTTTCACTCCCTTCCCAAATTCCTGTCCTTGCTGCACTAAAGGCTCCTTTTCCTTGGAGCTAGACACTAATTCAGACACTGAAGCACTCTTACTAGCACTTTCTGGCACGATTACCTCACCCGGCTCATCACATGATTCACCCGAATCATCAAAATCACTGTCCATCATCACCATGGACAATTCTGCAAGTTCATGTGCCACTGCAGAGCCACTAAGTCCTTTCCTGTTTCCCTCACTACTTTTCTTAGGGGTAGAGGTCACGGGGCCCTTTGCAATGGGCGCAGAAGCGGCAGAAATGGCGGGGCGCGAGTGTGACATGGTTTCACTACAGCAGAGGACAAGGAACTAAATGCTGCTGCTTATTTGAGAAGGCAAGGGTTTACAATGACACTGAGGCTGCTGCTAACTTACATGCTAATTTTTTATAGGTAGAAAATCTCGGCAATACATAAAGAAATAGGTAGTTCCAGGTGAATGTAAATGTCACTTAAGCTTCTCCCTTCCTTTCTGATATATATTTTTATTACAGATATCGATTACCAGGCATAATTCAAAGGGGAAATTACCGTGGTAATGTAGCAAATGAATGCACGTGAGGTGTTGTCAGGTTATAATTAGCCAATTCCTGGTGTATAACACTATCACTTACTTAATTTTTTTTTGGTATATATTATTTTGTATAAGTATAGGGCATAGGGCTTATTTCAATGGATGAAATCTGTGGAAAAATCCGGGGGAAATTTGCATAGTGCAGCGCGGCGTGGGAGGTGAGAGGACAGGGTAATGGAGGGCAGGTAGGGAGGGGAGTCACGAATGGGGTAAAATCGTTAAAATGTCAACAATGGATGGGAGTACAGATGAGATTTGGAGTGCTGACTAGTGTTGGACATTGGCAGTAGTGATAGATGATACAAGCCACCACTTGAGAGCCCGGGATAATTCAAAATAACACAGAATCACAAAAGTGATGCCCCACAGTATGATCCATTGTGGCTGAGCGTCACGAAAGTGACGCCTCGCAGTTAAAGGGTTAAAGCATGATTTCCAATTACACTGAGAGCAGGGACAATGAATTGTCTTGCTAAAAATCAAGCAATGATTACTTTATGGTGCCTTGCTTCGCCGATTCTCTAAGGATGAGAATTTATAAACTTTCTCAACAGTACACAGCAGAGACTAATTACTCAAATGCTGTTTATTAGTACTGTTGGCCTCTGGAGAAAGTGACTTCACCCCTGACAATCAATAGCTGATGCTATGAATGATAACAGATTCTTGCTGATGCATTAACTTCTAGATGGCACAACGGATTTTAAGCTTATACAAAAAGACTGGGCTAAGTACTAGTTATGAATAGCAAAGCATTTATGCAAGCTTGGAGCTGCAACTCAGACAAGCTTAATATGGAAAATAAAACACGAGTTTACATTACATTAAGCTCGAGAAAAAGAACTGTTAAATTTATTGATTACAAAGAAATAAATTTACGTTTCATTTCAAAATGAATTCAAAATAAGATCGCACTCACTCGCTCACTCAAAAGCTAAACTCTTAACCTAGGAAAAAAAACAAAAAGAAATACTGGTCAAGGAGTGGACTAAGCGGATGACTGGGCATCGTTACTGGAAGGACACTGCACTCGCTAAGTCTCTCGCCTATCACACTATGTGGAAATTCAGGAACGGCGGCACTACACGCTCTGGCCCAACCTGCTTTTGTGGCGCTCAAACCTCGACTGACAAAATCGTGGGAAAGAGGGAAGTGTTGTGGCTGCATTACCAATGGCTAGAATGAGCGAAACACGCCCACAACAAATCGCTCAGCGGAAGCGCTAATGTCTTACACAAAGATGATCATTTATGACATTGAAAAATTGCCTTAAATACACTCCCGACCAGGTGAGTGGTTAACTGAACGATAAACACTGGGGTTCTACTAGAGTTTGCAGTTTCCCACTAAATTTAATGTCACGAGCCGACTCGTGATATTACGCCCCATCAAAAGTTGAAATTTTTTTCAAGGAAAAAAATTTCAATATACATACATATAAATCCTACTCAATCACACAAGATTCACACTGTGGTGTGTGTGTGTGCTATCCTGCTACAGGAGAAAGTCACAGTCGCCAGTGAGTGAAAAAACCTTGTATTTATGTTAATAGAAGCAAGCTTGAGGGAAAAACTCCATGACGACAGTCGAAAATCCTGTACTCAGGTCAAACTGAGCGAAAAATTCGCTACATTTACATTAACAACTATTTGTTATGTAGTGTAATGTATGTAATACATGGTGTAGGTGTGATAGTTGTGGTGTAACTGTACCTACGTGTAAAATTACATAATGGAAATTTATAGTAAATAATGAAGATGAGGCACTAAAGAAGAGATGGCATCATGCGACAGGGATGACCAGCTGACCTGTATGGCAATGCTGCACCCACCAGCTGCACCTGTGAAAGAAATTAAGGTGGAGCATCAAATGTGTCATTTCTCTCTCTCTGCCTAGCAATCAGTACTTATGTCATTATTAACCAGGAAATGTAATTCTTGAATTCACAAATTGCTTAGAACCCTTATAGTTTACTGGTTAACGCTTATTAACTAGGAAATGTGCCAGTTCTTGAATTGCTCAAATCTCTTAGAACGGGCAGTTTACTAGTTAACTTAACATTATTAACCAGGAAATGTGCCAGTTCTTGAATTGCTCAAATCTCTTAGAACAGGCAGTTTACTGGTTAACCTAACTCTACACTTACAACTAATAACAGGAAGCTGAGAATCGCTACGCAATCTTGGGCAGGTCATGTTTTAACACCCACCGTGGGTATGAACACTCGTGTGGATATTGTGCATTCTCCGGGAATCCTCAGAGAGGTCCACAGTTCGAGACGTTCCACAAGATAATTCATATGCATCCTTGGACTGTCTCTGTGGAGTTCTCAAACTTCCCCCCTTAACTTAAGGTACATATGTATGTACAGACCATGGACATACTATGTCCTGTAGGGCCAACGGGCGAGATGTCTGGTCTACACTTTTAACTGGGAACCAGGCTAGTTCTTGGATTATTCAAATCTCTATGAATGCCTGTCTTACAGAAACCAATATACAACAGTTGCCTGTATTAGTAAGCAGTTAGCAGGCGAGACATCAGGTCTGCACCTACTTCACCACTGCCCTGTCTCTCAACTGACTCAGAGATTTCAGGTGTGGTCTCAAACGGCGCAGGAAGGACATGTCCCTGATTAGTGGTACGTGGACACATTGCAGGAACGCACAAAACTATCTATGTCTCGTCCCATCCCTGGCCAGAAAAAATCAGCTCAGATACGGCCCTGGTCTTCCTTTTGCCCATGTGACCTCCTGAGGCTGAACAATGACCCCATTCTAACACTGCTAGGCGGTACTTGGCGGGAACAACAAACTGCAGTCGAACCTCGCCCTCGGGTGTTCGTGACTCACGGTAGAGCCATCCTTGTTTGCGAAGGAACTTGGCTTGACCTCCCCGTGAATACTTTATCACTCTACCCTTTTGTTTCTTTCGCACGGCAGCAAGTGTCGGGTCAGAATGTTGTTCTTGAAAAACAACTTGGCAACACATCAGATCTTGCGGCGATTCATTGGTCACCGGGGTGACACAGTCTGGAGCCTCAGCTGTGGCTCGTGTTACTGTAGCCGAAGTCTGAGTAGCGTCATCTTCGGTGCAACTATCCTTGGCACCGGGAATATTGCCTATGATTAGGTCAAATAAAGGTTCTGGCATGACAACTGCGAGTGTCGTACCAGTGTAAAATGAAGATGCCACCTGGATACATGCCTCAGAGAACAATCTCACTGATCCATCAATAAGGTTAGCTTGGATCTGTCGACCTGTGTACTGCTCAGGCCGAACTAAACTCTGCTTGACATAGCAACCTGACGACCCGTTGTCTCTCAGGACCTTCACAGGAATGCCTCCCACAAACCCTGGCTGAACAAGGAAGGCACTGTCACCTGTGGGAGGGCCTGTGGAGGAAGCAGCTAGCCACTCATGAGGCTGCTGAATAAATGATGTGGCAAACATGATGCCCTGTGAATTAGATGCCTGAGGGGTCGTACTCACTGCCTGGGGAGATGGAACATTGGCCATCTGCGGAGGGGGTTCACTGTCACTGTGGGACAAGAGAACTGTGGGGAGTACCCGTACTGGTAGGGACGTGACCAACATGCTGCTGCTGAGGAATGAAGGCTGCGTTTGCCTCCTGCCTCCTATTCACTTGAGCTGGTGGTGAAAAGGACAGTCCCGACGGTTGGTTGTGTGGCTGATACTGCTGCTGGTTAGGGTACTTGTTGTACCTCTTCCACTCAGGCTTCTGAGTGTTTTGCCCCTGGTCCTTCCACTGCGATTTTGGACCTTTGCCATTATTCTGAGAATGGCCTTGTTGCTGGGGTTCAGTCTGAGACGGTTTCCCAGATTAATCAGGTTTCCTGTTCCAGGTATGCTGCTTGCGAGTTTGATACCCGTATGCAGTAAAGAATGCATCAGCCTTCGTCACCATTTGGCTGGCATCTCTTACCTGGCAGATCTTAAGTTGAGCCATAAGTTCAGTAGGCCACGACTCTTCCAGCTGCGTGCGCAGCGTAAGGTCAATTATCCCCTCACGCGTGGAAGGAGTTTAATCTTTCTCCATTGATTCATCTAAGTAAGCAGTAAGCCGGTCAAGAAACTGAACAGCAGTCTCTTTATCCTGTAAATGCGCCCTCATGAACTGACTCTTGGCGTCGTCAACTGTGAGACCTTACGCTTTGACGAGTGTGGGCTTCATCATCTCATATGTGAGATTGTCTCCACGAATTCTGTGGAGAATATTGAGGGCAGGGCCCTCAAACAGGCTAAGAAACTGAAGCCACTTAGCTGCATCATCCAGCTGGTACAGTCGAGCCATGTCTTCAAAACGAGCTATGTATGGCTCAATTCGCTCGCCTTCTTTGTATGGGGGAAGCTTGATGTGTGGGGTCGCCATAGCATGTGCAGGGAGAGCGCTCGTGGAGCTTAGACCAGCTGCACCAGATGTGTCTGAAGCCAAGGAATCTCGCTTGAGCTTCAGCACTTCAAATTCATGTTTTTCGCTTGCCTCTCTCTTGGCACGTTCGTGTTCTCATTCTCTCTCGCGTTGTTGTAACTCGTATTGACGTTCTCTCTCTCGTTCCTCACGCTGTTCTCGCTCATGTTCTAACTCGAGTTCGCACTGTTTTTGTTCGTGTTCGCACTGTTCTTGCTCATGTTCGCGTTGTTCTCGCTCTTGTTCGCGTTGTTCTCGCTCGTGTTCGCGTTGGATTCTACGCTCTTCACGAGCATCACTCTCGCATTGCTGCTCATGACTAAGCCGAGAGAAGACATAATTCTTAATTTCAGCTGGGTCTGTAAGACCCATATCTTTGGCTTCCTGTACATAGATGCTGGTGGACATGACGCTAACTCAATCTAATAAACTAGCGACTCAGTACTGACTGCAATTTTTTCAGAGAAAGATGTCAATTATAGAGAAGAAAGAATATAGGCACAGGTTAGTGGTGACCAGTTTTATCTAATTAAACTGGTAAAGAAACAAAATTAAACAAACAACTGACTGTGAAAACTGTAATGTAAATTAATAAAAATGAATAATAATCACCAGTAAGGTAGTGCCTATAGACTTTAATGATAAATACCTAAGTATCAACGAGTGAGTATTATCTCGTGAATAGCTTTAGAGCTAGGAGTTAATATCCTGGAATGAGGTCGCCAATTGTCACGAGGTTTTTAAGATAAATGCAATATTAAAGGATGATTTCCAATTATACTAAGAGCAGGGACAATGAGTTGTCTTGCTAAAAATCAAGCAATGATTACTTTATACTGCCTTGCTTCGCCGATTCTCTAAGGACGAGAATTTATAAACTTTCTCAACAGTACACAGCAGAGACTAATTACTCAAATGCTGTTTATTAGTACTGTTGGCCTCTGGAGAAAGTGACTTCACCCCTGACAATCAATAGCTGATGCTATGAATGATAACAGATTCTTGCTGATGCATTAACTCCTAGATGGCACAACGGATTTTAAGCTTATACAAAAAGACTGGGCTAGGTACCAGTTATGAATAGCAAAGCGTTTATGCAAGCTAGGAGCTGCAACTCAGATAAGCTTAATATGGAAAATAAAACACGAGTTTACATTACATTAAGCTCGAGAAAAAGAACTGTTAAATTTATTGATTACAAAGAAATAAATTTACGTTACATTTCAAAATGAATTCAAAATAAGATCGCACTCACCCGCTCACTCTAAAGCTAAACTCTTAACCTAGTAAAAAAAACAAAAAGAAATACTGGTCAAGGAGTGGACTAAGCGGATGACTGGGCATCGTTACTGGAAGGACACTGCACTCGCTAAGTCTCTCGCCTATCACACTATGTGGAAATTCAGGAACGGCGGCACTACACGCTCTGGCCCAACCTGCTTTTGTGGCGCTCAAACTTCGACTGACTAAATCGTGGGAAAGAGGGAAGTGTTGTGGCTGCATTACCAACGGCTAGAATGAGCGAAACACGCCCAAAACAAATCGCTCAGCTGAAGCGCTAATGTCTTACACAAAGATGATCATTTATGACATTGAAAAATTGCCTTAAAAACACTCCCGACCAGGTGAGCGGTTAACTGAACGATAAACACTGGGGTTCTACTAGAGTTTGCGGTTTCCCACTAAATTTAATGTCATGAGCCGACTCGTGACATTACGCCCCATCAAAAGTTGAAATTTTTTTCAAGGAAAAAAATTTCAATATACATACATATAAATCCTACTCAATCACACAAGATTCACACTGTGGTGTGTGTGTGCTATCCTGCTACAGGAGAAAGTCACAGTCGCCAGTGAGTGAAAAAACCTTGTATTTACGTTAATAGAAGCAAGCTTAAGGGAAAAACTCCATGACGACAGTCGAAAATCCTGTACTCAGGTCAAACTGAGCGAAAAATTCGCTACATTTACATTAACAACTATTTGTTATAGTGTAATGTATGTAATACATGGTGTAGGTGTGATAATTGTGGTGTAACTGTACCTACGTGTAAAATTACATAATGCAAATTTATAGTAAATAATGAAGAAGAGGCACTAAAGAAGAGATGGCATCATGCGACAGGGATGACCAGCTGACCTGTACGGCAATGCTGCACCCACCAGCTGCACCTGTGAAAGAAATTAAGGTGGAGCATCAAATGTGTCATTTCTCTCTCTCTGCCTAGCAATCAGTACTTATGTCATTATTAACCAGGAAATGTAATTCTTGAATTCACAAATTGCTTAGAACCCTTATAGTTTACTGGTTAACGCTTATTAACTAGGAAATGTGCCAGTTCTTGAATTGCTCAAATCTCTTAGAACGGGCAGTTTACTAGTTAACTTAACATTATTAACCAAGAAATGTGCCAGTTCTTGAATTGCTCAAATCTCTTAGAACAGGCAGTTTACTGGTTAACCTAACTCTACACTTACAACTAATAACAGGAAGCTGAGAATCGCTACGCAATCTTGGGCAGGTCATGTTTTAACACCCACCGTGGGTATGAACACTCGTGTGGATATTGTGCATTCTCCGGGAATCCTCAGAGAGGTCCACAGTTCGAGACGTTCCACAAGATAATTCATATGCATCCTTGGACTGTCTCTGTGGAGTTCTCAAACTTCCCCCCTTAACTTAAGGTACATATGTATGTACAGACCCTGGACATACTATGTCCTGTAGGGCCAACGGGCGAGATGTCTGGTCTACACTTTTAACTGGGAACCAGGCTAGTTCTTGGATTATTCAAATCTCTATGAATGCCTGTCTTACAGAAACCAGTATACAACAGTTGCCTGTATTAGTAAGCAGTTAGCAGGCGAGACATCAGGTCTGCACCTACTTCACCACTGCCCTGTCTCTCAACTGACTCAGAGATTTCAGGTGTGGTCTCAAACGGCGCAGGAAGGACATGTCCCTGATTAGTGGTACGTGGACACATTGCAGGAACGCACAAAACTACCTATGTCTCGTCCCATCCCTGGCCAGAAAAAATCAGCTCAGATACGGCCCTGGTCTTCCTTTTGCCCATGTGACCTCCTGAGGCTGAACAATGACCCCATTCTAACACTGCTAGGCGGTACTTGGCGGGAACAACAAACTGCAGTCGAACCTCGCCCTCGGGTGTTCGTGACTCACGGTAGAGCCATCCTTGTTTGCGAAGGAACTTGGCTTGACCTCCCCGTGAATACTTTATCACTCTACCCTTTCGTTTCTTTCGCACGGCAGCAAGTGTCGGGTCAGAATGTTGTTCTTGAAAAACAACTTGGCAACACATCAGATCTTGCGGCGATTCATTGGTCACCGGGGTGACACAGTCTGGAGCCTCAGCTGTGGCTCGTGTTACTGTAGCCGAAGTCTGAGTAGCATCATCTTCGGTGCAACTATCCTTGGCACCGGGAATATTGCCTATGATTAGGTCAAATAAAGGTTCTGGCATGACAACTGCGAGTGTCGTACCAGTGTAAAATGAAGATGCCACCTGGATACATGCCTCAGGGAACAATCTCACTGATCCATCAATAAGGTTAGCTTGGATCTGTCGACCTGTGTACTGCTCAGGCCGAACTAAACTCTGTTTGACATAGCAACCTGACGACCCGTTGTCTCTCAGGACCTTCACAGGAATGCCTCCCACAAACCCTGGCTGAACAAGGAAGGCACTGTCACCTGTGGGAGGGCCTGTGGAGGAAGCAGCTAGCCACTCATGAGGCTGCTGAATAAATGATGTGGCAAACATGATGCCCTGTGAATTAGATGCCTGAGGGGTCGTACTCACTGCCTGGGGAGATGGAACATTGGCCATCTGCGGAGGGGGGTTCACTGTCACTGTGGGACAAGAGAACTGTGGGGGAGTACCCGTACTGGTAGGGACGTGACCAACATGCTGCTGCTGAGGAATGAAGGCTGCGTTTGCCTCCTGCCTCCTATTCACTTGAGCTGGTGGTGAAAAGGACAGTCCCGACGGTTGGTTGTGTGGCTGATACTGCTGTTGGTTAGGGTACTTGTTGTACCTCTTCCACTCAGGCTTCTGAGTGTTTTGCCCCTGGTCCTTCCACTGCGATTTTGGACCTTTGCCATTATTCTGAGAATGGCCTTGTTGCTGGGGTTCAGTCTGAGACGGTTTCCCAGATTAATCAGGTTTCCTGTTCCAGGTATGCTGCTTGCGAGTTTGATACCCGTATGCAGTAAAGAATGCATCAGCCTTCGTCACCATTTGGCTGGCATCTCTTACCTGGCAGATCTTAAGTTGAGCCATAAGTTCAGTAGGCCACGACTCTTCCAGCTGCGTGCGCAGCGTAAGGTCAATTATCCCCTCACGCGTGGAAGGAGTTTAATCTTTCTCCATTGATTCATCTAAGTAAGCAGTAAGCCGGTCAAGAAACTGAACAGCAGTCTCTTTATCCTGTAAATGCGCCCTCATGAACTGACTCTTGGCGTCGTCAACTGTGAGACCGTACGCTTTGACGAGTGTGGCCTTCATCATCTCATATGTGAGATTGTCTCCACGAATTCTGTGGAGAATATTGAGAGCAGGGCCCTCAAACAGGCTAAGAAACTGAAGCCACTTAGCTGCATCATCCAGCTGGTACAGTCGAGCCATGTCTTCAAAACGAGCTATGTATGGCTCAATTCGCTCGCCTTCTTTGTATGGGGGAAGCTTGATGTGTGGGGTCGCCATAGCATGTGCAGGGAGAGCGCTCGTGGAGCTTAGACCAGCTGCACCAGATGTGTCTGAAGCCAAGGAATCTCGCTTGAGCTTCAGCACTTCAAATTCATGTTTTTCGCTTGCCTCTCTCTTGGCACGTTCGTGTTCTCATTCTCTCTCGTGTTGTTGTAACTCGTATTGACGTTCTCTCTCTCGTTCCTCACGCTGTTCTCGCTCATGTTCTAACTCGAGTTCGCACTGTTTTTGTTCGTGTTCGCACTGTTCTTGCTCATGTTCGCGTTGTTCTCGCTCTTGTTCGCGTTGTTCTCGCTCGTGTTCGCGTTGGATTCTACGCTCTTGACGAGCATCACTCTCGCATTGCTGCTCATGACTAAGCCGAGAGAAGACATAATTCTTAATTTCAGCTGGCTCTGTAAGACCCATATCTTTGGCTTCCTGTACATAGATGCTGGTGGACATGACGCTAACTCAATCTAATAAACTAGCGACTCAGTACTGACTGCATTTTTTTCAGAGAAAGATGTCAATTATAGAGAATAAAGAATATAGGCACAGGTTAGTGGTGACCAGTTTTATCTAATTAAACTGGTAAAGAAACAAAATTAAACAAACAACTGACTGTGAAAACTGTAATGTAAATTAATAAAAATGAATAATAATCACCAGTAAGGTGGTGCCTATAGACTTTAATGATAAATACCTAAGTATCAACGAGTGAGTATTATCTCGTGAATAGCTTTAGAGCTAGGAGTTAATATCCTGGAATGAGGTCGCCAATTGTCACGAGGTTTTTAAGATAAATGCAATATTAAAGGATGATTTCCAATTATACTAAGAGCAGGGACAATGAGTTGTCTTGCTAAAAATCAAGCAATGATTACTTTATACTGCCTTGCTTCGCCGATTCTCTAAGGACGAGAATTTATAAACTTTCTCAACAGTACACAGCAGAGACTGATTACTCAAATGCTGTTTATTAGTACTGTTGGCCTCTGGAGAAAGTGACTTCACCCCTGACAATCAATAGCTGATGCTATGAATGATAACAGATTCTTGCTGATGCATTAACTCCTAGATGGCACAACGGATTTTAAGCTTATACAAAAAGACTGGGCTAGGTACCAGTTATGAATAGCAAAGCGTTTATGCAAGCTAGGAGATGCAACTCAGATAAGCTTAATATGGAAAATAAAACACGAGTTTACATTACATTAAGCTTGAGAAAAGAACTGTTAAATTTATTGATTACAAAGAAATAAATTTACGTTACATTTCAAAATGAATTCAAAATAAGATCGCACTCACTCGCTCACTCTAAAGCTAAACTCTTAACCTAGTAAAAACAAAAAGAAATACTGGTCAAGGAGTGGACTAAGCGGATGACTGGGCATCGTTACTGGAAGGACACTGCACTCGCTAAGTCTCTCGCCTATCACACTATGTGGAAATTCAGGAACGGCGGCACTACACGCTCTGGCCCAACCTGCTTTTGTGGTGCTCAAACTTCGACTGACTAAATCGTGGGAAAGAGGGAAGTGTTGAGGCTGCATTACCAACGGCTAGAATGAGCGAAACACGCCCACAACAAATCGCTCAGCGGAAGCGCTAATGTCTTACACAAAGATGATCATTTATGACATTGAAAAATTGCCTTAAAAACACTCCCGACCAGGTGAGCGGTTAACTGAACGATAAACACTGGGGTTCTACTAGAGTTTGCGGTTTCCCACTAAATTTAATGTCATGAGCCGACTCGTGACATTACACCCCATCAAAAGTTGAAATTTTTTTCAAGGAAAAAAATTTCAATATACATACATATAAATCCTACTCAATCACACAAGATTCACACTGTGGTGTGTGTGTGCTATCCTGCTACAGGAGAAAGTCACAGTCGCCAGTGAGTGAGAAAACCTTGTATTTATGTTAATAGAAGCAAGCTTGAGGGAAAAACTCCATGACGACAGTCGAAAATCCTGTACTCAGGTCAAACTGAGCGAAAAATTAGCTACATTTACATTAACAACTATTTGTTATGTAGTGTAATGTATGTAATACATGGTGTAGGTGTGATAATTGTGGTGTAACTGTACCTACGTGTAAAATTACATAATGCAAATTTATAGTAAATAATGAAGATGAGGCACTAAAGAAGAGATGGCATCATGCGACAGGGATGACCAGCTGACCTGTATGGCAATGCTGCACCCACCAGCTGCACCTGTGAAAGAAATTAAGGTGGAGCATCAAATGTGTCATTTCTCTCTCTCTGCCTAGCAATCAGTACTTATGTCATTATTAACCAGGAAATGTAATTCTTGAATTCACAAATTGCTTAGAACCCTTATAGTTTACTGGTTAACGCTTATTAACTAGGAAATGTGCCAGTTCTTGAATTGCTCAAATCTCTTAGAACGGGCAGTTTACTAGTTAACTTAACATTATTAACCAGGAAATGTGCCAGTTCTTGAATTGCTCAAATCTCTTAGAACAGGCAGTTTACTGGTTAACCTAACTCTACACTTACAACTAATAACAGGAAGCTGAGAATCGCTACGCAATCTTGGGCAGGTCATGTTTTAACACCCACCGTGGGTATGAACACTCGTGTGGATATTGTGCATTCTCCGGGAATCCTCAGAGAGGTCCACAGTTCGAGACGTTCCACAAGATAATTCATATGCATCCTTGGACTGTCTCTGTGGAGTTCTCAAACTTCCCCCCTTAACTTAAGGTACATATGTATGTACAGACCCTGGACATACTATGTCCTGTAGGGCCAACGGGCGAGATGTCTGGTCTACACTTTTAACTGGGAACCAGGCTAGTTCTTGGATTATTCAAATCTCTATGAATGCCTGTCTTACAGAAACCAGTATACAACAGTTGCCTGTATTAGTAAGCAGTTAGCAGGCGAGACATCAGGTCTGCACCTACTTCACCACTGCCCTGTCTCTCAACTGACTCAGAGATTTCAGGTGTGGTCTCAAACGGCGCAGGAAGGACATGTCCCTGATTAGTGGTACGTGGACACATTGCAGGAACGCACAAAACTACCTATGTCTCGTCCCATCCCTGGCCAGAAAAAATCAGCTCAGATATGGCCCTGGTCTTCCTTTTGCCCATGTGACCTCCTGAGGCTGAACAATGACCCCATTCTAACACTGCTAGGCGGTACTTGGCGGGAACAACAAACTGCAGTCGAACCTCGCCCTCGGGTGTTCGTGACTCACGGTAGAGCCATCCTTGTTTGCGAAGGAACTTGGCTTGACCTCCCCGTGAATACTTTATCACTCTACCCTTTCGTTTCTTTCGCACGGCAGCAAGTGTCGGGTCAGAATGTTGTTCTTGAAAAACAACTTGGCAACACATCAGATCTTGCGGCGATTCATTGGTCACCGGGTGACACAGTCTGGAGCCTCAGCTGTGGCTCGTGTTACTGTAGCCGAAGTCTGAGTAGCGTCATCTTCGGTGCAACTATCCTTGGCACCGGGAATATTGCCTATGATTAGGTCAAATAAAGGTTCTGGCATGACAACTGCGAGTGTCGTACCAGTGTAAAATGAAGATGCCACCTGGATACATGCCTCAGGGAACAATCTCACTGATCCATCAATAAGGTTAGCTTGGATCTGTCGACCTGTGTACTGCTCAGGCCGAACTAAACTCTGCTTGACATAGCAACCTGACGACCCGTTGTCTCTCAGGACCTTCACAGGAATGCCTCCCACAAACCCTGGCTGAACAAGGAAGGCACTGTCACCTGTGGGAGGGCCTGTGGAGGAAGCAGCTAGCCACTCATGAGGCTGCTGAATAAATGATGTGGCAAACATGATGCCCTGTGAATTAGATGCCTGAGGGGTCGTACTCACTGCCTGGGGAGATGGAACATTGGCCATCTGCGGAGGGGGGTTCACTGTCACTGTGGGACAAGAGAACTGTGGGGAGTACCCGTACTGGTAGGGACGTGACCAACATGCTGCTGCTGAGGAATGAAGGCTGCGTTTGCCTCCTGCCTCCTATTCACTTGAGCTGGTGGTGAAAAGGACAGTCCCGACGGTTGGTTGTGTGGCTGATACTGCTGCTGGTTAGGGTACTTGTTGTACCTCTTCCACTCAGGCTTCTGAGTGTTTTGCCCCTGGTCCTTCCACTGCGATTTTGGACCTTTGCCATTATTCTGAGAATGGCCTTGTTGCTGGGGTTCAGTCTGAGACGGTTTCCCAGATTAATCAGGTTTCCTGTTCCAGGTATGCTGCTTGCGAGTTTGATACCCGTATGCAGTAAAGAATGCATCAGCCTTCGTCACCATTTGGCTGGCATCTCTTACCTGGCAGATCTTAAGTTGAGCCATAAGTTCAGTAGGCCACGACTCTTCCAGCTGCGTGCGCAGCGTAAGGTCAATTATCCCCTCACGCGTGGAAGGAGTTTAATCTTTCTCCATTGATTCATCTAAGTAAGCAGTAAGCCGGTCAAGAAACTGAACAGCAGTCTCTTTATCCTGTAAATGCGCCCTCATGAACTGACTCTTGGCGTCGTCAACTGTGAGACCGTACGCTTTGACGAGTGTGGCCTTCATCATCTCATATATGAGATTGTCTCCACGAATTCTGTGGAGAATATTGAGAGCAGGGCCCTCAAACAGGCTAAGAAACTGAAGCCACTTAGCTGCATCATCCAGCTGGTACAGTCGAGCCATGTCTTCAAAACGAGCTATGTATGGCTCAATTCGCTCGCCTTCTTTGTATGGGGGAAGCTTGATGTGTGGGGTCGCCATAGCATGTGCAGGGAGAGCGCTCGTGGAGCTTGGACCAGCTGCACCAGATGTGTCTGAAGCCAAGGAATCTCGCTTGAGCTTCAGCACTTCAAATTCATGTTTTTCGCTTGCCTCTCTCTTGGCACGTTCGTGTTCTCATTCTCTCTCGTGTTGTTGTAACTCGTATTGACGTTCTCTCTCTCGTTCCTCACGCTGTTCTCGCTCATGTTCTAACTCGAGTTCGCACTGTTTTTGTTCGTGTTCGCACTGTTCTTGCTCATGTTCGTGTTGTTCTCGCTCTTGTTCGCGTTGTTCTCGCTCGTGTTCGCGTTGGATTCTACGCTCTTGACGAGCATCACTCTCGCATTGCTGCTCATGACTAAGCCGAGAGAAGACATAATTCTTAATTTCAGCTGGCTCTGTAAGACCCATATCTTTGGCTTCCTGTACATAGATGCTGGTGGACATGACGCTAACTCAATCTAATAAACTAGGGACTCAGTACTGACTGCAATTTTTTCAGAGAAAGATGTCAATTATAGAGAATAAAGAATATAGGCACAGGTTAGTGGTGACCAGTTTTATCTAATTAAACTGGTAAAGAAACAAAATTAAACAAACAACTGACTGTGAAAACTGTAATGTAAATTAATAAAAATGAATAATAATCACCAGTAAGGTGGTGCCTATAGACTTTAATGATAAATACCTAAGTATCAACGAGTGAGTATTATCTCGTGAATAGCTTTAGAGCTAGGAGTTAATATCCTGGAATGAGGTCGCCAATTGTCACGAGGTTTTTAAGATAAATGCAATATTAAAGGATGATTTCCAATTATACTAAGAGCAGGGACAATGAGTTGTCTTGCTAAAAATCAAGCAATGATTACTTTATACTGCCTTGCTTCGCCGATTCTCTAAGGACGAGAATTTATAAACTTTCTCAACAGTACACAGCAGAGACTGATTACTCAAATGCTGTTTATTAGTACTGTTGGCCTCTGGAGAAAGTGACTTCACCCCTGACAATCAATAGCTGATGCTATGAATGATAACAGATTCTTGCTGATGCATTAACTCCTAGATGGCACAACGGATTTTAAGCTTATACAAAAAGACTGGGCTAGGTACCAGTTATGAATAGCAAAGCGTTTATGCAAGCTAGGAGATGCAACTCAGATAAGCTTAATATGGAAAATAAAACACGAGTTTACATTACATTAAGCTTGAGAAAAAGAACTGTTAAATTTATTGATTACAAAGAAATAAATTTACGTTACATTTCAAAATGAATTCAAAATAAGATCGCACTCACTCGCTCACTCTAAAGCTAAACTCTTAACCTAGTAAAAAAAACAAAAAGAAATACTGGTCAAGGAGTGGACTAAGCGGATGACTGGGCATCGTTACTGGAAGGACACTGCACTCGCTAAGTCTCTCGCCTATCACACTATGTGGAAATTCAGGAACGGCGGCACTACACGCTCTGGCCCAACCTGCTTTTGTGGTGCTCAAACTTCGACTGACTAAATCGTGGGAAAGAGGGAAGTGTTGAGGCTGCATTACCAACGGCTAGAATGAGCGAAACACGCCCACAACAAATCGCTCAGCGGAAGCGCTAATGTCTTACACAAAGATGATCATTTATGACATTGAAAAATTGCCTTAAAAACACTCCCGACCAGGTGAGCGGTTAACTGAACGATAAACACTGGGGTTCTACTAGAGTTTGCGGTTTCCCACTAAATTTAATGTCATGAGCCGACTCGTGACATTACACCCCATCAAAGTTGAAATTTTTTCAAGGAAAAAATTTCAATATACATACATATAAATCCTACTCAATCACACAAGATTCACACTGTGGTGTGTGTGTGCTATCCTGCTACAGGAGAAAGTCACAGTCGCCAGTGAGTGAAAAAACCTTGTATTTATGTTAATAGAAGCAAGCTTGAGGGAAAAACTCCATGACGACAGTCGAAAATCCTGTACTCAGGTCAAACTGAGCGAAAAATTAGCTACATTTACATTAACAACTATTTGTTATGTAGTGTAATGTATGTAATACATGGTGTAGGTGTGATAATTGTGGTGTAACTGTACCTACGTGTAAAATTACATAATGCAAATTTATAGTAAATAATGAAGATGAGGCACTAAAGAAGAGATGGCATCATGCGACAGGGATGACCAGCTGACCTGTATGGCAATGCTGCACCCACCAGCTGCACCTGTGAAAGAAATTAAGGTGGAGCATCAAATGTGTCATTTCTCTCTCTCTGCCTAGCAATCAGTACTTATGTCATTATTAACCAGGAAATGTAATTCTTGAATTCACAAATTGCTTAGAACCCTTATAGTTTACTGGTTAACGCTTATTAACTAGGAAATGTGCCAGTTCTTGAATTGCTCAAATCTCTTAGAACGGGCAGTTTACTAGTTAACTTAACATTATTAACCAGGAAATGTGCCAGTTCTTGAATTGCTCAAATCTCTTAGAACAGGCAGTTTACTGGTTAACCTAACTCTACACTTACAACTAATAACAGGAAGCTGAGAATCGCTACGCAATCTTGGGCAGGTCATGTTTTAACACCCACCGTGGGTATGAACACTCGTGTGGATATTGTGCATTCTCCGGGAATCCTCAGAGAGGTCCACAGTTCGAGACGTTCCACAAGATAATTCATATGCATCCTTGGACTGTCTCTGTGGAGTTCTCAAACTTCCCCCCTTAACTTAAGGTACATATGTATGTACAGACCCTGGACATACTATGTCCTGTAGGGCCAACGGGCGAGATGTCTGGTCTACGCTTTTAACTGGGAACCAGGCTAGTTCTTGGATTATTCAAATCTCTATGAATGCCTGTCTTACAGAAACCAGTATACAACAGTTGCCTGTATTAGTAAGCAGTTAGCAGGCGAGACATCAGGTCTGCACCTACTTCACCACTGCCCTGTCTCTCAACTGACTCAGAGATTTCAGGTGTGGTCTCAAACGGCGCAGGAAGGACATGTCCCTGATTAGTGGTACGTGGACACATTGCAGGAACGCACAAAACTACCTATGTCTCGTCCCATCCCTGGCCAGAAAAAATCAGCTCAGATATGGCCCTGGTCTTCCTTTTGCCCATGTGACCTCCTGAGGCTGAACAATGACCCCATTCTAACACTGCTAGGCGGTACTTGGCGGGAACAACAAACTGCAGTCGAACCTCGCCCTCGGGTGTTCGTGACTCACGGTAGAGCCATCCTTGTTTGCGAAGGAACTTGGCTTGACCTCCCCGTGAATACTTTATCACTCTACCCTTTCGTTTCTTTCGCACGGCAGCAAGTGTCGGGTCAGAATGTTGTTCTTGAAAAACAACTTGGCAACACATCAGATCTTGCGGCGATTCATTGGTCACCGGGGTGACACAGTCTGGAGCCTCAGCTGTGGCTCGTGTTACTGTAGCCGAAGTCTGAGTAGCGTCATCTTCGGTGCAACTATCCTTGGCACCGGGAATATTGCCTATGATTAGGTCAAATAAAGGTTCTGGCATGACAACTGCGAGTGTCGTACCAGTGTAAAATGAAGATGCCACCTGGATACATGCCTCAGGGAACAATCTCACTGATCCATCAATAAGGTTAGCTTGGATCTGTCGACCTGTGTACTGCTCAGGCCGAACTAAACTCTGCTTGACATAGCAACCTGACGACCCGTTGTCTCTCAGGACCTTCACAGGAATGCCTCCCACAAACCCTGGCTGAACAAGGAAGGCACTGTCACCTGTGGGAGGGCCTGTGGAGGAAGCAGCTAGCCACTCATGAGGCTGCTGAATAAATGATGTGGCAAACATGATGCCCTGTGAATTAGATGCCTGAGGGGTCGTACTCACTGCCTGGGGAGATGGAACATTGGCCATCTGCGGAGGGGGGTTCACTGTCACTGTGGGACAAGAGAACTGTGGGGGAGTACCCGTACTGGTAGGGACGTGACCAACATGCTGCTGCTGAGGAATGAAGGCTGCGTTTGCCTCCTGCCTCCTATTCACTTGAGCTGGTGGTGAAAAGGACAGTCCCGACGGTTGGTTGTGTGGCTGATACTGCTGCTGGTTAGGGTACTTGTTGTACCTCTTCCACTCAGGCTTCTGAGTGTTTTGCCCCTGGTCCTTCCACTGCGATTTTGGACCTTTGCCATTATTCTGAGAATGGCCTTGTTGCTGGGGTTCAGTCTGAGACGGTTTCCCAGATTAATCAGGTTTCCTGTTCCAGGTATGCTGCTTGCGAGTTTGATACCCGTATGCAGTAAAGAATGCATCAGCCTTCGTCACCATTTGGCTGGCATCTCTTACCTGGCAGATCTTAAGTTGAGCCATAAGTTCAGTAGGCCACGACTCTTCCAGCTGCGTGCGCAGCGTAAGGTCAATTATCCCCTCACGCGTGGAAGGAGTTTAATCTTTCTCCATTGATTCATCTAAGTAAGCAGTAAGCCGGTCAAGAAACTGAACAGCAGTCTCTTTATCCTGTAAATGCGCCCTCATGAACTGACTCTTGGCGTCGTCAACTGTGAGACCGTACGCTTTGACGAGTGTGGCCTTCATCATCTCATATATGAGATTGTCTCCACGAATTCTGTGGAGAATATTGAGAGCAGGGCCCTCAAACAGGCTAAGAAACTGAAGCCACTTAGCTGCATCATCCAGCTGGTACAGTCGAGCCATGTCTTCAAAACGAGCTATGTATGGCTCAATTCGCTCGCCTTCTTTGTATGGGGGAAGCTTGATGTGTGGGGTCGCCATAGCATGTGCAGGGAGAGCGCTCGTGGAGCTTGGACCAGCTGCACCAGATGTGTCTGAAGCCAAGGAATCTCGCTTGAGCTTCAGCACTTCAAATTCATGTTTTTCGCTTGCCTCTCTCTTGGCACGTTCGTGTTCTCATTCTCTCTCGTGTTGTTGTAACTCGTATTGACGTTCTCTCTCTCGTTCCTCACGCTGTTCTCGCTCATGTTCTAACTCGAGTTCGCACTGTTTTTGTTCGTGTTCGCACTGTTCTTGCTCATGTTCGTGTTGTTCTCGCTCTTGTTCGCGTTGTTCTCGCTCGTGTTCGCGTTGGATTCTACGCTCTTGACGAGCATCACTCTCGCATTGCTGCTCATGACTAAGCCGAGAGAAGACATAATTCTTAATTTCAGCTGGCTCTGTAAGACCCATATCTTTGGCTTCCTGTACATAGATGCTGGTGGACATGACGCTAACTCAATCTAATAAACTAGGGACTCAGTACTGACTGCAATTTTTTCAGAGAAAGATGTCAATTATAGAGAATAAAGAATATAGGCACAGGTTAGTGGTGACCAGTTTTATCTAATTAAACTGGTAAAGAAACAAAATTAAACAAACAACTGACTGTGAAAACTGTAATGTAAATTAATAAAAATGAATAATAATCACCAGTAAGGTGGTGCCTATAGACTTTAATGATAAATACCTAAGTATCAACGAGTGAGTATTATCTCGTGAATAGCTTTAGAGCTAGGAGTTAATATCCTGGAATGAGGTCGCCAATTGTCACGAGGTTTTTAAGATAAATGCAATATTAAAGGATGATTTCCAATTATACTAAGAGCAGGGACAATGAGTTGTCTTGCTAAAAATCAAGCAATGATTACTTTATACTGCCTTGCTTCGCCGATTCTCTAAGGACGAGAATTTATAAACTTTCTCAACAGTACACAGCAGAGACTGATTACTCAAATGCTGTTTATTAGTACTGTTGGCCTCTGGAGAAAGTGACTTCACCCCTGACAATCAATAGCTGATGCTATGAATGATAACAGATTCTTGCTGATGCATTAACTCCTAGATGGCACAACGGATTTTAAGCTTATACAAAAAGACTGGGCTAGGTACCAGTTATGAATAGCAAAGCGTTTATGCAAGCTAGGAGATGCAACTCAGATAAGCTTAATATGGAAAATAAAACACGAGTTTACATTACATTAAGCTTGAGAAAAGAACTGTTAAATTTATTGATTACAAAGAAATAAATTTACGTTACATTTCAAAATGAATTCAAAATAAGATCGCACTCACTCGCTCACTCTAAAGCTAAACTCTTAACCTAGTAAAAAAAACAAAAAGAAATACTGGTCAAGGAGTGGACTAAGCGGATGACTGGGCATCGTTACTGGAAGGACACTGCACTCGCTAAGTCTCTCGCCTATCACACTATGTGGAAATTCAGGAACGGCGGCACTACACGCTCTGGCCCAACCTGCTTTTGTGGTGCTCAAACTTCGACTGACTAAATCGTGGGAAAGAGGGAAGTGTTGAGGCTGCATTACCAACGGCTAGAATGAGCGAAACACGCCCACAACAAATCGCTCAGCGGAAGCGCTAATGTCTTACACAAAGATGATCATTTATGACATTGAAAAATTGCCTTAAAAACACTCCCGACCAGGTGAGCGGTTAACTGAACGATAAACACTGGGGTTCTACTAGAGTTTGCGGTTTCCCACTAAATTTAATGTCATGAGCCGACTCGTGACATTACACCCCATCAAAAGTTGAAATTTTTTTCAAGGAAAAAAATTTCAATATACATACATATAAATCCTACTCAATCACACAAGATTCACACTGTGGTGTGTGTGTGCTATCCTGCTACAGGAGAAAGTCACAGTCGCCAGTGAGTGAAAAAACCTTGTATTTATGTTAATAGAAGCAAGCTTGAGGGAAAAACTCCATGACGACAGTCGAAAATCCTGTACTCAGGTCAAACTGAGCGAAAAATTAGCTACATTTACATTAACAACTATTTGTTATGTAGTGTAATGTATGTAATACATGGTGTAGGTGTGATAATTGTGGTGTAACTGTACCTACGTGTAAAATTACATAATGCAAATTTATAGTAAATAATGAAGATGAGGCACTAAAGAAGAGATGGCATCATGCGACAGGGATGACCAGCTGACCTGTATGGCAATGCTGCACCCACCAGCTGCACCTGTGAAAGAAATTAAGGTGGAGCATCAAATGTGTCATTTCTCTCTCTCTGCCTAGCAATCAGTACTTATGTCATTATTAACCAGGAAATGTAATTCTTGAATTCACAAATTGCTTAGAACCCTTATAGTTTACTGGTTAACGCTTATTAACTAGGAAATGTGCCAGTTCTTGAATTGCTCAAATCTCTTAGAACGGGCAGTTTACTAGTTAACTTAACATTATTAACCAGGAAATGTGCCAGTTCTTGAATTGCTCAAATCTCTTAGAACAGGCAGTTTACTGGTTAACCTAACTCTACACTTACAACTAATAACAGGAAGCTGAGAATCGCTACGCAATCTTGGGCAGGTCATGTTTTAACACCCACCGTGGGTATGAACACTCGTGTGGATATTGTGCATTCTCCGGGAATCCTCAGAGAGGTCCACAGTTCGAGACGTTCCACAAGATAATTCATATGCATCCTTGGACTGTCTCTGTGGAGTTCTCAAACTTCCCCCCTTAACTTAAGGTACATATGTATGTACAGACCCTGGACATACTATGTCCTGTAGGGCCAACGGGCGAGATGTCTGGTCTACGCTTTTAACTGGGAACCAGGCTAGTTCTTGGATTATTCAAATCTCTATGAATGCCTGTCTTACAGAAACCAGTATACAACAGTTGCCTGTATTAGTAAGCAGTTAGCAGGCGAGACATCAGGTCTGCACCTACTTCACCACTGCCCTGTCTCTCAACTGACTCAGAGATTTCAGGTGTGGTCTCAAACGGCGCAGGAAGGACATGTCCCTGATTAGTGGTACGTGGACACATTGCAGGAACGCACAAAACTACCTATGTCTCGTCCCATCCCTGGCCAGAAAAAATCAGCTCAGATATGGCCCTGGTCTTCCTTTTGCCCATGTGACCTCCTGAGGCTGAACAATGACCCCATTCTAACACTGCTAGGCGGTACTTGGCGGGAACAACAAACTGCAGTCGAACCTCGCCCTCGGGTGTTCGTGACTCACGGTAGAGCCATCCTTGTTTGCGAAGGAACTTGGCTTGACCTCCCCGTGAATACTTTATCACTCTACCCTTTCGTTTCTTTCGCACGGCAGCAAGTGTCGGGTCAGAATGTTGTTCTTGAAAAACAACTTGGCAACACATCAGATCTTGCGGCGATTCATTGGTCACCGGGGTGACACAGTCTGGAGCCTCAGCTGTGGCTCGTGTTACTGTAGCCGAAGTCTGAGTAGCGTCATCTTCGGTGCAACTATCCTTGGCACCGGGAATATTGCCTATGATTAGGTCAAATAAAGGTTCTGGCATGACAACTGCGAGTGTCGTACCAGTGTAAAATGAAGATGCCACCTGGATACATGCCTCAGGGAACAATCTCACTGATCCATCAATAAGGTTAGCTTGGATCTGTCGACCTGTGTACTGCTCAGGCCGAACTAAACTCTGCTTGACATAGCAACCTGACGACCCGTTGTCTCTCAGGACCTTCACAGGAATGCCTCCCACAAACCCTGGCTGAACAAGGAAGGCACTGTCACCTGTGGGAGGGCCTGTGGAGGAAGCAGCTAGCCACTCATGAGGCTGCTGAATAAATGATGTGGCAAACATGATGCCCTGTGAATTAGATGCCTGAGGGGTCGTACTCACTGCCTGGGGAGATGGAACATTGGCCATCTGCGGAGGGGGGTTCACTGTCACTGTGGGACAAGAGAACTGTGGGGGAGTACCCGTACTGGTAGGGACGTGACCAACATGCTGCTGCTGAGGAATGAAGGCTGCGTTTGCCTCCTGCCTCCTATTCACTTGAGCTGGTGGTGAAAAGGACAGTCCCGACGGTTGGTTGTGTGGCTGATACTGCTGCTGGTTAGGGTACTTGTTGTACCTCTTCCACTCAGGCTTCTGAGTGTTTTGCCCCTGGTCCTTCCACTGCGATTTTGGACCTTTGCCATTATTCTGAGAATGGCCTTGTTGCTGGGGTTCAGTCTGAGACGGTTTCCCAGATTAATCAGGTTTCCTGTTCCAGGTATGCTGCTTGCGAGTTTGATACCCGTATGCAGTAAAGAATGCATCAGCCTTCGTCACCATTTGGCTGGCATCTCTTACCTGGCAGATCTTAAGTTGAGCCATAAGTTCAGTAGGCCACGACTCTTCCAGCTGCGTGCGCAGCGTAAGGTCAATTATCCCCTCACGCGTGGAAGGAGTTTAATCTTTCTCCATTGATTCATCTAAGTAAGCAGTAAGCCGGTCAAGAAACTGAACAGCAGTCTCTTTATCCTGTAAATGCGCCCTCATGAACTGACTCTTGGCGTCGTCAACTGTGAGACCGTACGCTTTGACGAGTGTGGCCTTCATCATCTCATATATGAGATTGTCTCCACGAATTCTGTGGAGAATATTGAGAGCAGGGCCCTCAAACAGGCTAAGAAACTGAAGCCACTTAGCTGCATCATCCAGCTGGTACAGTCGAGCCATGTCTTCAAAACGAGCTATGTATGGCTCAATTCGCTCGCCTTCTTTGTATGGGGGAAGCTTGATGTGTGGGGTCGCCATAGCATGTGCAGGGAGAGCGCTCGTGGAGCTTGGACCAGCTGCACCAGATGTGTCTGAAGCCAAGGAATCTCGCTTGAGCTTCAGCACTTCAAATTCATGTTTTTCGCTTGCCTCTCTCTTGGCACGTTCGTGTTCTCATTCTCTCTCGTGTTGTTGTAACTCGTATTGACGTTCTCTCTCTCGTTCCTCACGCTGTTCTCGCTCATGTTCTAACTCGAGTTCGCACTGTTTTTGTTCGTGTTCGCACTGTTCTTGCTCATGTTCGTGTTGTTCTCGCTCTTGTTCGCGTTGTTCTCGCTCGTGTTCGCGTTGGATTCTACGCTCTTGACGAGCATCACTCTCGCATTGCTGCTCATGACTAAGCCGAGAGAAGACATAATTCTTAATTTCAGCTGGCTCTGTAAGACCCATATCTTTGGCTTCCTGTACATAGATGCTGGTGGACATGACGCTAACTCAATCTAATAAACTAGGGACTCAGTACTGACTGCAATTTTTTCAGAGAAAGATGTCAATTATAGAGAATAAAGAATATAGGCACAGGTTAGTGGTGACCAGTTTTATCTAATTAAACTGGTAAAGAAACAAAATTAAACAAACAACTGACTGTGAAAACTGTAATGTAAATTAATAAAAATGAATAATAATCACCAGTAAGGTGGTGCCTATAGACTTTAATGATAAATACCTAAGTATCAACGAGTGAGTATTATCTCGTGAATAGCTTTAGAGCTAGGAGTTAATATCCTGGAATGAGGTCGCCAATTGTCACGAGGTTTTTAAGATAAATGCAATATTAAAGGATGATTTCCAATTATACTAAGAGCAGGGACAATGAGTTGTCTTGCTAAAAATCAAGCAATGATTACTTTATACTGCCTTGCTTCGCCGATTCTCTAAGGACGAGAATTTATAAACTTTCTCAACAGTACACAGCAGAGACTGATTACTCAAATGCTGTTTATTAGTACTGTTGGCCTCTGGAGAAAGTGACTTCACCCCTGACAATCAATAGCTGATGCTATGAATGATAACAGATTCTTGCTGATGCATTAACTCCTAGATGGCACAACGGATTTTAAGCTTATACAAAAAGACTGGGCTAGGTACCAGTTATGAATAGCAAAGCGTTTATGCAAGCTAGGAGATGCAACTCAGATAAGCTTAATATGGAAAATAAAACACGAGTTTACATTACATTAAGCTTGAGAAAAGAACTGTTAAATTTATTGATTACAAAGAAATAAATTTACGTTACATTTCAAAATGAATTCAAAATAAGATCGCACTCACTCGCTCACTCTAAAGCTAAACTCTTAACCTAGTAAAATAACAAAAAGAAATACTGGTCAAGGAGTGGACTAAGCGGATGACTGGGCATCGTTACTGGAAGGACACTGCACTCGCTAAGTCTCTCGCCTATCACACTATGTGGAAATTCAGGAACGGCGGCACTACACGCTCTGGCCCAACCTGCTTTTGTGGTGCTCAAACTTCGACTGACTAAATCGTGGGAAAGAGGGAAGTGTTGAGGCTGCATTACCAACGGCTAGAATGAGCGAAACACGCCCACAACAAATCGCTCAGCGGAAGCGCTAATGTCTTACACAAAGATGATCATTTATGACATTGAAAAATTGCCTTAAAAACACTCCCGACCAGGTGAGCGGTTAACTGAACGATAAACACTGGGGTTCTACTAGAGTTTGCGGTTTCCCACTAAATTTAATGTCATGAGCCGACTCGTGACATTACACCCCATCAAAAGTTGAAATTTTTTTCAAGGAAAAAAATTTCAATATACATACATATAAATCCTACTCAATCACACAAGATTCACACTGTGGTGTGTGTGTGCTATCCTGCTACAGGAGAAAGTCACAGTCGCCAGTGAGTGAAAAAACCTTGTATTTATGTTAATAGAAGCAAGCTTGAGGGAAAAACTCCATGACGACAGTCGAAAATCCTGTACTCAGGTCAAACTGAGCGAAAAATTAGCTACATTTACATTAACAACTATTTGTTATGTAGTGTAATGTATGTAATACATGGTGTAGGTGTGATAATTGTGGTGTAACTGTACCTACGTGTAAAATTACATAATGCAAATTTATAGTAAATAATGAAGATGAGGCACTAAAGAAGAGATGGCATCATGCGACAGGGATGACCAGCTGACCTGTATGGCAATGCTGCACCCACCAGCTGCACCTGTGAAAGAAATTAAGGTGGAGCATCAAATGTGTCATTTCTCTCTCTCTGCCTAGCAATCAGTACTTATGTCATTATTAACCAGGAAATGTAATTCTTGAATTCACAAATTGCTTAGAACCCTTATAGTTTACTGGTTAACGCTTATTAACTAGGAAATGTGCCAGTTCTTGAATTGCTCAAATCTCTTAGAACGGGCAGTTTACTAGTTAACTTAACATTATTAACCAGGAAATGTGCCAGTTCTTGAATTGCTCAAATCTCTTAGAACAGGCAGTTTACTGGTTAACCTAACTCTACACTTACAACTAATAACAGGAAGCTGAGAATCGCTACGCAATCTTGGGCAGGTCATGTTTTAACACCCACCGTGGGTATGAACACTCGTGTGGATATTGTGCATTCTCCGGGAATCCTCAGAGAGGTCCACAGTTCGAGACGTTCCACAAGATAATTCATATGCATCCTTGGACTGTCTCTGTGGAGTTCTCAAACTTCCCCCCTTAACTTAAGGTACATATGTATGTACAGACCCTGGACATACTATGTCCTGTAGGGCCAACGGGCGAGATGTCTGGTCTACACTTTTAACTGGGAACCAGGCTAGTTCTTGGATTATTCAAATCTCTATGAATGCCTGTCTTACAGAAACCAGTATACAACAGTTGCCTGTATTAGTAAGCAGTTAGCAGGCGAGACATCAGGTCTGCACCTACTTCATCACTGCCCTGTCTCTCAACTGACTCAGAGATTTCAGGTGTGGTCTCAAACGGCGCAGGAAGGACATGTCCCTGATTAGTGGTACGTGGACACATTGCAGGAACGCACAAAACTACCTATGTCTCGTCCCATCCCTGGCCAGAAAAAATCAGCTCAGATATGGCCCTGGTCTTCCTTTTGCCCATGTGACCTCCTGAGGCTGAACAATGACCCCATTCTAACACTGCTAGGCGGTACTTGGCGGGAACAACAAACTGCAGTCGAACCTCGCCCTCGGGTGTTCGTGACTCACGGTAGAGCCATCCTTGTTTGCGAAGGAACTTGGCTTGACCTCCCCGTGAATACTTTATCACTCTACCCTTTCGTTTCTTTCGCACGGCAGCAAGTGTCGGGTCAGAATGTTGTTCTTGAAAAACAACTTGGCAACACATCAGATCTTGCGGCGATTCATTGGTCACCGGGGTGACACAGTCTGGAGCCTCAGCTGTGGCTCGTGTTACTGTAGCCGAAGTCTGAGTAGCGTCATCTTCGGTGCAACTATCCTTGGCACCGGGAATATTGCCTATGATTAGGTCAAATAAAGGTTCTGGCATGACAACTGCGAGTGTCGTACCAGTGTAAAATGAAGATGCCACCTGGATACATGCCTCAGGGAACAATCTCACTGATCCATCAATAAGGTTAGCTTGGATCTGTCGACCTGTGTACTGCTCAGGCCGAACTAAACTCTGCTTGACATAGCAACCTGACGACCCGTTGTCTCTCAGGACCTTCACAGGAATGCCTCCCACAAACCCTGGCTGAACAAGGAAGGCACTGTCACCTGTGGGAGGGCCTGTGGAGGAAGCAGCTAGCCACTCATGAGGCTGCTGAATAAATGATGTGGCAAACATGATGCCCTGTGAATTAGATGCCTGAGGGGTCGTACTCACTGCCTGGGGAGATGGAACATTGGCCATCTGCGGAGGGGGTTCACTGTCACTGTGGGACAAGAGAACTGTGGGGAGTACCCGTACTGGTAGGGACGTGACCAACATGCTGCTGCTGAGGAATGAAGGCTGCGTTTGCCTCCTGCCTCCTATTCACTTGAGCTGGTGGTGAAAAGGACAGTCCCGACGGTTGGTTGTGTGGCTGATACTGCTGCTGGTTAGGGTACTTGTTGTACCTCTTCCACTCAGGCTTCTGAGTGTTTTGCCCCTGGTCCTTCCACTGCGATTTTGGACCTTTGCCATTATTCTGAGAATGGCCTTGTTGCTGGGGTTCAGTCTGAGACGGTTTCCCAGATTAATCAGGTTTCCTGTTCCAGGTATGCTGCTTGCGAGTTTGATACCCGTATGCAGTAAAGAATGCATCAGCCTTCGTCACCATTTGGCTGGCATCTCTTACCTGGCAGATCTTAAGTTGAGCCATAAGTTCAGTAGGCCACGACTCTTCCAGCTGCGTGCGCAGCGTAAGGTCAATTATCCCCTCACGCGTGGAAGGAGTTTAATCTTTCTCCATTGATTCATCTAAGTAAGCAGTAAGCCGGTCAAGAAACTGAACAGCAGTCTCTTTATCCTGTAAATGCGCCCTCATGAACTGACTCTTGGCGTCGTCAACTGTGAGACCGTACGCTTTGACGAGTGTGGCCTTCATCATCTCATATATGAGATTGTCTCCACGAATTCTGTGGAGAATATTGAGAGCAGGGCCCTCAAACAGGCTAAGAAACTGAAGCCACTTAGCTGCATCATCCAGCTGGTACAGTCGAGCCATGTCTTCAAAACGAGCTATGTATGGCTCAATTCGCTCGCCTTCTTTGTATGGGGGAAGCTTGATGTGTGGGGTCGCCATAGCATGTGCAGGGAGAGCGCTCGTGGAGCTTGGACCAGCTGCACCAGATGTGTCTGAAGCCAAGGAATCTCGCTTGAGCTTCAGCACTTCAAATTCATGTTTTTCGCTTGCCTCTCTCTTGGCACGTTCGTGTTCTCATTCTCTCTCGTGTTGTTGTAACTCGTATTGACGTTCTCTCTCTCGTTCCTCACGCTGTTCTCGCTCATGTTCTAACTCGAGTTCGCACTGTTTTTGTTCGTGTTCGCACTGTTCTTGCTCATGTTCGTGTTGTTCTCGCTCTTGTTCGCGTTGGATTCTACGCTCTTGACGAGCATCACTCTCGCATTGCTGCTCATGACTAAGCCGAGAGAAGACATAATTCTTAATTTCAGCTGGCTCTGTAAGACCCATATCTTTGGCTTCCTGTACATAGATGCTGGTGGACATGACGCTAACTCAATCTAATAAACTAGGGACTCAGTACTGACTGCAATTTTTTCAGAGAAAGATGTCAATTATAGAGAATAAAGAATATAGGCACAGGTTAGTGGTGACCAGTTTTATCTAATTAAACTGGTAAAGAAACAAAATTAAACAAACAACTGACTGTGAAAACTGTAATGTAAATTAATAAAAATGAATAATAATCACCAGTAAGGTGGTGCCTATAGACTTTAATGATAAATACCTAAGTATCAACGAGTGAGTATTATCTCGTGAATAGCTTTAGAGCTAGGAGTTAATATCCTGGAATGAGGTCGCCAATTGTCACGAGGTTTTTAAGATAAATGCAATATTAAAGGATGATTTCCAATTATACTAAGAGCAGGGACAATGAGTTGTCTTGCTAAAAATCAAGCAATGATTACTTTATACTGCCTTGCTTCGCCGATTCTCTAAGGACGAGAATTTATAAACTTTCTCAACAGTACACAGCAGAGACTGATTACTCAAATGCTGTTTATTAGTACTGTTGGCCTCTGGAGAAAGTGACTTCACCCCTGACAATCAATAGCTGATGCTATGAATGATAACAGATTCTTGCTGATGCATTAACTCCTAGATGGCACAACGGATTTTAAGCTTATACAAAAAGACTGGGCTAGGTACCAGTTATGAATAGCAAAGCGTTTATGCAAGCTAGGAGATGCAACTCAGATAAGCTTAATATGGAAAATAAAACACGAGTTTACATTACATTAAGCTTGAGAAAAGAACTGTTAAATTTATTGATTACAAAGAAATAAATTTACGTTACATTTCAAAATGAATTCAAAATAAGATCGCACTCACTCGCTCACTCTAAAGCTAAACTCTTAACCTAGTAAAAAAAACAAAAAGAAATACTGGTCAAGGAGTGGACTAAGCGGATGACTGGGCATCGTTACTGGAAGGACACTGCACTCGCTAAGTCTCTCGCCTATCACACTATGTGGAAATTCAGGAACGGCGGCACTACACGCTCTGGCCCAACCTGCTTTTGTGGTGCTCAAACTTCGACTGACTAAATCGTGGGAAAGAGGGAAGTGTTGAGGCTGCATTACCAACGGCTAGAATGAGCGAAACACGCCCACAACAAATCGCTCAGCGGAAGCGCTAATGTCTTACACAAAGATGATCATTTATGACATTGAAAAATTGCCTTAAAAACACTCCCGACCAGGTGAGCGGTTAACTGAACGATAAACACTGGGGTTCTACTAGAGTTTGCGGTTTCCCACTAAATTTAATGTCATGAGCCGACTCGTGACATTACACCCCATCAAAAGTTGAAATTTTTTTCAAGGAAAAAAATTTCAATATACATACATATAAATCCTACTCAATCACACAAGATTCACACTGTGGTGTGTGTGTGCTATCCTGCTACAGGAGAAAGTCACAGTCGCCAGTGAGTGAAAAAACCTTGTATTTATGTTAATAGAAGCAAGCTTGAGGGAAAAACTCCATGACGACAGTCGAAAATCCTGTACTCAGGTCAAACTGAGTGAAAAATTAGCTACATTTACATTAACAACTATTTGTTATGTAGTGTAATGTATGTAATACATGGTGTAGGTGTGATAATTGTGGTGTAACTGTACCTACGTGTAAAATTACATAATGCAAATTTATAGTAAATAATGAAGATGAGGCACTAAAGAAGAGATGGCATCATGCGACAGGGATGACCAGCTGACCTGTATGGCAATGCTGCACCCACCAGCTGCACCTGTGAAAGAAATTAAGGTGGAGCATCAAATGTGTCATTTCTCTCTCTCTGCCTAGCAATCAGTACTTATGTCATTATTAACCAGGAAATGTAATTCTTGAATTCACAAATTGCTTAGAACCCTTATAGTTTACTGGTTAACGCTTATTAACTAGGAAATGTGCCAGTTCTTGAATTGCTCAAATCTCTTAGAACGGGCAGTTTACTAGTTAACTTAACATTATTAACCAGGAAATGTGCCAGTTCTTGAATTGCTCAAATCTCTTAGAACAGGCAGTTTACTGGTTAACCTAACTCTACACTTACAACTAATAACAGGAAGCTGAGAATCGCTACGCAATCTTGGGCAGGTCATGTTTTAACACCCACCGTGGGTATGAACACTCGTGTGGATATTGTGCATTCTCCGGGAATCCTCAGAGAGGTCCACAGTTCGAGACGTTCCACAAGATAATTCATATGCATCCTTGGACTGTCTCTGTGGAGTTCTCAAACTTCCCCCCTTAACTTAAGGTACATATGTATGTACAGACCCTGGACATACTATGTCCTGTAGGGCCAACGGGCGAGATGTCTGGTCTACACTTTTAACTGGGAACCAGGCTAGTTCTTGGATTATTCAAATCTCTATGAATGCCTGTCTTACAGAAACCAGTATACAACAGTTGCCTGTATTAGTAAGCAGTTAGCAGGCGAGACATCAGGTCTGCACCTACTTCACCACTGCCCTGTCTCTCAACTGACTCAGAGATTTCAGGTGTGGTCTCAAACGGCGCAGGAAGGACATGTCCCTGATTAGTGGTACGTGGACACATTGCAGGAACGCACAAAACTACCTATGTCTCGTCCCATCCCTGGCCAGAAAAATCAGCTCAGATACGGCCCTGGTCTTCCTTTTGCCCATGTGACCTCCTGAGGCTGAACAATGACCCCATTCTAACACTGCTAGGCGGTACTTGGCGGGAACAACAAACTGCAGTCGAACCTCGCCCTCGGGTGTTCGTGACTCACGGTAGAGCCATCCTTGTTTGCGAAGGAACTTGGCTTGACCTCCCCGTGAATACTTTATCACTCTACCCTTTCGTTTCTTTCGCACGGCAGCAAGTGTCGGGTCAGAATGTTGTTCTTGAAAAACAACTTGGCAACACATCAGATCTTGCGGCGATTCATTGGTCACCGGGGTGACACAGTCTGGAGCCTCAGCTGTGGCTCGTGTTACTGTAGCCGAAGTCTGAGTAGCGTCATCTTCGGTGCAACTATCCTTGGCACCGGGAATATTGCCTATGATTAGGTCATATAAAGGTTCTGGCATGACAACTGCGAGTGTCGTACCAGTGTAAAATGAAGATGCCACCTGGATACATGCCTCAGGGAACAATCTCACTGATCCATCAATAAGGTTAGCTTGGATCTGTCGACCTGTGTACTGCTCAGGCCGAACTAAACTCTGCTTGACATAGCAACCTGACGACCCGTTGTCTCTCAGGACCTTCACAGGAATGCCTCCCACAAACCCTGGCTGAACAAGGAAGGCACTGTCACCTGTGGGAGGGCCTGTGGAGGAAGCAGCTAGCCACTCATGAGGCTGCTGAATAAATGATGTGGCAAACATGATGCCCTGTGAATTAGATGCCTGAGGGGTCGTACTCACTGCCTGGGGAGATGGAACATTGGCCATCTGCGGAGGGGGGTTCACTGTCACTGTGGGACAAGAGAACTGTGGGGGAGTACCCGTACTGGTAGGGACGTGACCAACATGCTGCTGCTGAGGAATGAAGGCTGCGTTTGCCTCCTGCCTCCTATTCACTTGAGCTGGTGGTGAAAAGGACAGTCCCGACGGTTGGTTGTGTGGCTGATACTGCTGCTGGTTAGGGTACTTGTTGTACCTCTTCCACTCAGGCTTCTGAGTGTTTTGCCCCTGGTCCTTCCACTGCGATTTTGGACCTTTGCCATTATTCTGAGAATGGCCTTGTTGCTGGGGTTCAGTCTGAGACGGTTTCCCAGATTAATCAGGTTTCCTGTTCCAGGTATGCTGCTTGCGAGTTTGATACCCGTATGCAGTAAAGAATGCATCAGCCTTCGTCACCATTTGGCTGGCATCTCTTACCTGGCAGATCTTAAGTTGAGCCATAAGTTCAGTAGGCCACGACTCTTCCAGCTGCGTGCGCAGCGTAAGGTCAATTATCCCCTCACGCGTGGAAGGAGTTTAATCTTTCTCCATTGATTCATCTAAGTAAGCAGTAAGCCGGTCAAGAAACTGAACAGCAGTCTCTTTATCCTGTAAATGCGCCCTCATGAACTGACTCTTGGCGTCGTCAACTGTGAGACCGTACGCTTTGACGAGTGTGGCCTTCATCATCTCATATGTGAGATTGTCTCCACGAATTCTGTGGAGAATATTGAGGGCAGGGCCCTCAAACAGGCTAAGAAACTGAAGCCACTTAGCTGCATCATCCAGCTGGTACAGTCGAGCCATGTCTTCAAAACGAGCTATGTATGGCTCAATTCGCTCGCCTTCTTTGTATGGGGGAAGCTTGATGTGTGGGGTCGCCATACCATGTGCAGGGAGAGCGCTCGTGGAGCTTAGACCAGCTGCACCAGATGTGTCTGAAGCCAAGGAATCTCGCTTGAGCTTCAGCACTTCAAATTCATGTTTTTCGCTTGCCTCTCTCTTGGCACGTTCGTGTTCTCATTCTCTCTCGCGTTGTTGTAACTCGTATTGACGTTCTCTCTCTCGTTCCTCACGCTGTTCTCGCTCATGTTCTAACTCGAGTTCGCACTGTTTTTGTTCGTGTTCGCACTGTTCTTGCTCATGTTCGCGTTGTTCTCGCTCTTGTTCGCGTTGTCCTCGCTCGTGTTCGCGTTGGATTCTACGCTCTTCACGAGCATCACTCTCGCATTGCTGCTCATGACTAAGCCGAGAGAAGACATAATTCTTAATTTCAGCTGGGTCTGTAAGACCCATATCTTTGGCTTCCTGTACATAGATGCTGGTGGACATGACGCTAACTCAATCTAATAAACTAGCGACTCAGTACTGACTGCAATTTTTTCAGAGAAAGATGTCAATTATAGAGAATAAAGAATATAGGCACAGGTTAGTGGTGACCAGTTTTATCTAATTAAACTGGTAAAGAAACAAAATTAAACAAACAACTGACTGTGAAAACTGTAATGTAAATTAATAAAAATGAATAATAATCACCAGTAAGGTAGTGCCTATAGACTTTAATGATAAATACCTAAGTATCAACGAGTGAGTATTATCTCGTGAATAGCTTTAGAGCTAGGAGTTAATATCCTGGAATGAGGTCGCCAATTGTCACGAGGTTTTTAAGATAAATGCAATATTAAAGGATGATTTCCAATTATACTAAGAGCAGGGACAATGAGTTGTCTTGCTAAAAATCAAGCAATGATTACTTTATACTGCCTTGCTTCGCCGATTCTCTAAGGACGAGAATTTATAAACTTTCTCAACAGTACACAGCAGAGACTGATTACTCAAATGCTGTTTATTAGTACTGTTGGCCTCTGGAGAAAGTGACTTCACCCCTGACAATCAATAGCTGATGTTATGAATGATAACAGATTCTTGCTGATGCATTAACTCCTAGATGGCACAACGGATTTTAAGCTTATACAAAAAGACTGGGCTAGGTACCAGTTATGAATAGCAAAGCGTTTATGCAAGCTAGGAGCTGCAACTCAGATAAGCTTAATATGGAAAATAAAACACGAGTTTACATTACATTAAGCTCGAGAAAAAGAACTGTTAAATTTATTGATTACAAAGAAATAAATTTACGTTACATTTCAAAATGAATTCAAAATAAGATCGCACTCACTCGCTCACTCTAAAGCTAAACTCTTAACCTAGGAAAAAAAACAAAAAGAAATACTGGTCAAGGAGTGGACTAAGCGGATGACTGGGCGTCGTTACTGGAAGGACACTGCACTCGCTAAGTCTCTCGCCTATCACGCTATGTGGAAATTCAGGAACGGCGGCACTACACGCTCTGGCCCAACCTGCTTTTGTGGCGCTCAAACCTCGACTGACTAAATAATGGGAAAGAGGGAAGTGTTGTGGCCACATTACCAACGGCTAGAATGAGCGAAACACGCCACAACAAATCGCTCATCTGAAGCGCTAGTGTCTTGCACAAAGACGATCATTTATGATATTGAAAAATTGCCTTAAAAACACTCCCGACCAGGTGAGCTGTTAACTGAACGATGAACACTGGGATTCTACTAGAGTTCGCGGTTTCCCACTAAATTTAATGTCACGGGCCGACTCATGACAATTTGTATAACCCAACAATGGAGCCGCCAGGTTATATCAGAGGCACCAGATGAAAGTGTATCTCTCCAGCACCATAGTTTACAGCAAAAGTGACAAGAGTTAATCATCACCGAACCCCAACACAGCAATTTCCTGTCCTTTCAGCTTACTCACCAATTAGGCACATGTTTCCTACCACACACAACAGTTAGAATATTGTTGGAACGATGCATTTTACAGCATTAGCGGCAAGTACCCAGGCGATACAGCAATTTTCCGTCCTTTCAGCCTATTCTTCACTTAACCAAATGACCCCCACGGCCTCCAATTATATATACCAAAATGTTGATCGTTGGACTGCCTTTCATTTAGAGTATTAATGACAAGTACTGTGCCAGTTAGTTCGCTCACCTGCCCGCCTCTGCCTTGCTATGTGTCTGGATTACTGGCACCCACCCACCGACCAGCCACACACACACACACACACACACACACACACACACACACACACACACACACACACACACACACACAGGCTCTAAAATATAGGACGCGGGAACTGTGTGTAGTCTGGGCCACAGTAATAACCGGATGCAATATTATGGGGCTTGGGCTATCGAGTGGATTAGAGCCTTGGATTTCCAGAAATGAGAGAGAGAGAGAGAGAGAGAGAGAGAGAGAGAGAGACACCACATAACAACATAAGCATTGTCATCATCATCATCAACAGCAGCAGCATTTCCAACACCATCATAATCATCGTCGTCACCACCACCCCCACCACCATCATATCATCATCATCATCGTCACTTAAACTATTTTCTCATGAAATAACTGGGAGATTAACTCCAGATACAGCAGCGAAAGATTTCA